>NC_141551.1:44286785-44602142 GCF_021556685.1 Rattus norvegicus | reverse complement strand
TCTTGGTCCACTCATGTGTGTATGGGCTGAAGGAGATGTAAAAGAAATGAACAGAGGATGTTGAGAATGATCTGACCATCTAAGCAGTCATCCTGTAAGAAAGCTGCATTCTCCGCGAAATATAGAGAACTCCAGAGTGTTATAGGGCCCTCAAAGGAGAGAGTTAAAGTGTGGAGCCATGAGCCTGTGTCTGTGCCTCCAGAAGTGAGCAGGGTTGCAGAATAGAAGAGAAGAGGGAAGGCCAAGTAATGGAAGAAATAACTCCTTCAGTTCAGAGCTGCTCCGCAGAAGAGATGTCTAATCTCCAGGTCCTTTCTAAAGATTCTTCTAAAGCTGCTTCATTGCCTCTCCCGAGGAATAAAGTTCTCATGGCAAACACCACTGTTTTCTTAAACTTCCACAGAAGACTTTGTTATCAGAGGAGAATCCCCCCCCCAATTTGGTGTAATATTTTACATCAACGGAAAAACAAACCTAAATATTAAACACTGACAACGTAATACAACCCAGGGAAGAGGACATGTAGAGGCTACAGGCACAAGGTCTTCACATTGACTGCTGAACTGTCTATGACCCTAGTTGTGCTGGTGACAAGACAAGCAAGTGTTATATCTGGAGATGTCATATTCTTGCCCCAGGACCTGCTTGCAGCAAAACACACAGGACACTTTTTTTTTTAAAAATCTTCACACAAGAGTAGCTAACTTATAATATCCCATAATTCTGGGTGAGGTGGACACCTTCAAAGGCATAGATGTGGATTTCTGTCAGTCTCGGTGTCAGCAGTAGCTTTGTAGCCTGCTCCACAAGAATGGGTGATGCCGTGTGTAAGAGATCCACCCTTAGTATTTGGGTCTGTTTTCAGTTGTGGCAAAGTGATGCCAAACTTAAGAGATCTACCCTTTATCCTTGGAGCCTCTTAGTTAAGACCTTTTCCCTGTGAACACACTTAGGGCACAGTATATTGTCCTCCAGGCGTTGCAGGCTGGAAACAGGAAACAGGAAACAGAAATCAGGAAACAGGAAGCAGAAAGTAGGAAGCAGGAAACAGGAATTTTTCCTTTCTTCTCAGGTACCCAGACTTGTACAGGATGGAACTGCAGCCAAACCCAACCACTTGAGGTCGCAGGAATGCTTTTCCCATGAATCACACACCACATTCCCCTATAAGTCTCTTGCACTGGATCGATCCTCTTAGCATTGGATGAAATTCTACGCCAAGGCATCAGCACTGTCTTGAAGGCAGTTGTCAGAACAGTAGTGCTGACTTCCTCATAGAACACAGGAGGATCAATAAGGACAGGTATTTGCTCCTCTGGTATAAAGGCACTATTTCAAGCGGAACTGTCGCCCCCTCCTCATTTTTTTTTTTAAAGAGATGTTTTCACCCTGGCCTCCTTTGGTAAGTCAGGAATGTTTGCTCTGGGAAAGCCCCAGAGTCATTTATAAGCGTCAAATTTCTGGCCTTTACTGCTCAGCTTCATGTGCTGGCACGATGCTGGCAAAACATCTCGGTGTATCAGGTTTACTTAGGGGCAGATGTTCTGGAAAAGGAGGAACTGATACCTTCCTACGAGTGTGTCCTAGAGTCTCAGCATTTTGTGATTTCTCCTTTGGCTTACAACTGTTATCTTTCTCTGGCTTTGTTTGTTTGTTTGTTTGTTTTTTCCCCCATTGCTCCAGTCTTTGCAGAAGATGTGCTTGGTTGAGTAGGCGTCTGGCGTTCCACTTCTTCCCTTGGTTCTTCTGTGTTCTGCTTCTTGCTTCCAGCAGTCTCCATCTTCAGATTAGATGAAACCCAGAAAAGAAAGTTCTTCCAGCTTCCAAATGACCCCTGACCTCAGTGCGATAATTCGTTTTCTTAAGTCTTTGGCTTCTACTGATGTTTGCTCATACTGGAATCTCAAGCCAGATAGTTTGTAACTCGACCCCAAATAATAGCATTTCCATTTCAAAGTGCTCTGAAAGGGCTCCCTGTCTCTGTGTGTCTCTCCATCTAGGAAAAAGAAGATTTTTGGTTACAAGACCACAAGCCATGGAATGAGAACCAGACTTCATTTCAGATTCATATTCTTTCATTTATCAAGTTGCTCGTTCTCGGAAAGTCCCCTCACCTTTGTGAGGTTATGTGGATCAATGTAAAAAACAAACCAAACACTTTTTTTTCCTGGTGATGAATCATAGTTACACAAATTAAAAAGTCCTTAGCAATTGCCATGGTGCCTGACACACACACACACACACACACACACACACACAAACACACACACACACACACGCGTGTGTGTGTGTGTGTTTGTGTGTGTGTGTGTGTGTGTGTGTGTGTGTGTGTACATTCCTTTACTTTTTTTCTTACTCTCCATGAACAAGTGGTAAAAAGCTCAGATTCTCAACGTATGATTTCTCTTAAAGTAACCTAGGCCAGGTATTCTGATTTCCCTTAATCTTTGGTGGAAGCTCAGTATAAACGGATAAACATGGAGCTTGGCTGGGGTGCAGGGTCTCCGCTTTGCTGCCCGACAAGCTGCAGCCCTGAGTATTCTGTGTAGACAGTCCCTGGTGCCCTGTCTACATGTGCACTGAGGTGTGTTCTCTGGCACCTCCATGGGCTGCATCAACACCGTAACGCTGGTAACGTTCTAGAATTATTTTTCTTCTAATTTACTTATTCCACTTGAAGTATTTTAACAAAAACTCATACTGGGTTTACAGAGACTCCATCATAATTCTGTACCTCACAGTCTCCCTGAACATGACAGCAAAGAACCCTATGCCCAGGGGAAACCAAAACACCACAAATTTGGCTCTGAGATACACACAGCATTTCCTTCAGGCACTTTGCTGTAAGAAAGGGCATTTCATCTTTAAGCACACAACGCAGCCCAAAGCACTTCCCTAGTATGGTTATTTGTCCTTTGCTGTTCTCTGCGCCTGGGGTGAAGATGAATCAGAATATTTGCTGAAATCTCTAGCATATGGTGCATTCCTTGCTGATAATTAATAAACAATAGGTCTTACACAAAGTTAACAGACAAGTTTCTTGAATAGCTGAGCTCCCTTATGTATGCCCGCTGATGCCTAACTTGATGGTGCTTCGGCACCCAGAATATCAAATCTTCTCTCCACACTTAGGTGGTGTGCTTATGCATTCTAAAAAGTGTGTCAGTGTATGGTGTTTATCTTCAGTTCGAAGATTATGAGTTATCTTGGCAGATACTGTCTCCTTCTATTTGAATGTGTAATGTGTGCCTGGAGGCGACTGTTCTTTGCCAGCGTACATCCTCCAAACAACAGAAATCAGTGAGGTTTAAGACTGTTCTGGAATACGTGTCTCAAATTGCATTTTCCTTCACTATCACGTTCGCCTTATTGGTGACTGTCCCTCTATACGTCATGTTTGCCATGGTGGATTTCAAAATGTATATTGTATTCTGTAATCATTTATGTAAGATAAATTAAAATCGGCAAAGCACAGAATTTCTATTTCTCAGTTTTGATTTGGGATGAACAATCAAATGCTAGTGTAAGAACTACATTTTAACCCCAAACCACAATGCACATGCTCTTCCAGTGTGTTTCTCTTTGTTTTTCTGACTTCCTTCTACCCATCTTATCTTATTTATCAATAGAAGTATAAAGTTCCTCAAGCCATAAACCTACTGGGTTCTTGGATGTTTCCCAACCAGACTATCTTAACGATGGAGAGGGTGGAATACCTCTGGCCAGATAGCGCTGAGTGGGTTCTTACTCTCAGGTGATGTTACATCCTGGGCTACAGTGAGATGAAGAGGAAAAGGAAGAGAAAGAGGAAGAGGAGGAGGAAGAGGAGGAGGAAGAGGAAGAGGAGGAAGAGGAGGTAGAAGAGGAGGAGGAGGAGGAGGAGGAGGAGGAGGAGGAGGAGGAGGAGGAGGAGGAGGAGGAGGAGGAGAGTGATCTAGTTTCCCAGCTCTGGACTTTCTGAAGGCAGTGCCTGTACATGTCTGTAGGTAGCTGTGTTGTGGATATGTGAGTCAGTCTTCAGCCATGTAATTCCATGTAATTTCCTCTTCATCTTTTTGAACAAACTTTACATGCAAGATGTTATGATTGAGCCTCTCATGGCTTAGTACTAAACATGTTGTCATTTCCTCTGAGGTGTCTGAGGTTGGTTTCTGTCTCTAGTTAGGGCTTTGTGCTTCCTCCTCTTTTATACTCAGTTGACATTTTGACCATTCATATTCTGTAGCCTGCTGATCACAATTGATCTCAGGACCTGAAAACGAACCCAGAAGGAATGTTTTGAAATGAAAATGACTATTACATATATACATAGGTGGCCATGGCTGAAACCTCTTTGGTAATGCTGGTGACAGCTCAGAACACTTATTCTGAAGGCTTTAGAAACCCAATCAATGTCAACTCACAAGAGCTTTGTCTTAGTTTCAATTGCTGTGACAAAGTCACAGTGATTGAACCTTCCACCTCCTGCAGCAGCAGCATTGGCTTGGGAGTCTCCATGGCTTCTGAGTACGGGCCACTCAGATCAGCATGCCACCCAGCAGCAGCATGGCCCTCAGATATCCACATGGTCTCTGGTGGCAGCCCAGATGGTAACTCAGATCACAGACATCAATACTGCTACAGCCAGACCATGGACCCAGACATGGCCTTTGGCAGCAGCCTGGGTCAGTATGTCACCTTGGCATCCTCAGATCTGCCTGTTCTTTACCACCTTCCAGTCTGCAGTTCCACCCTTTTCCACAGTGGACACACCCCTCAGCCTCACGTTCTCTTCTCTGTCTTCCCATTTCTTCATCACATACTCATCCTGCAGCAGGTGCGTGGGTGTTTCTCTCCCAGCCACTGCCAGTTATATATATTCTTATAGAGAAAATTAGACATGTAATTTTCCTGCATCTGGCACTGCTGAACAGAGTCATGCTGCCATTTGAGAGTGGGTCAAAGTTCTGTTACGAAGATGTACTTTTTGGTGAGGTGTTGTTATACCTCTACCATGGTGAGAATATGTTTTTAAATAAAAACTTGCTAATAATTCTTGTCACTATTCTTACCTTGTAGACGAGTGTGTAAGAAATAGTATAGAAACAGGGCATGCCATCGTTTCATATAAATAAACATGTGTGGGAATTTACAAAACACAATTCCTCCAGCCCCTGCACCACTCCACAAGGATACCGTCAGAGGTCAGAAAAGGAAAATCAAAACCTGCTCAGTTTCTAAAACGAGATAAATTGAACAGCAGTGAGGCAGTACTTCAGGAGAGACGTTCTAGAATGGAATGGAAAGTCAGATGCAGATTTTGATGAGGTGCAGGTAAGGAAGAAGACAATCCCCACAGTGTCTCATGGCCCAGGGGAATCACGTACCCTTCTCTCTCTTACGCAGAACCTGGCAGTTCTTTTTCTTTCAGGGTAGAAAAGGAAATTGCGGAACATAAAAATGGTGCAAAGCAGGCGCAGGCAACAAGAGAACCACACTGAGGTCAATCTTTGCAGGCTGTGAAGGGTCCTAGGAAAAGCCTGGTGAAGTGCTGGTGCCATGTTTACATGGAAGATAGCTCAAGGCTTGAAGGAAATTGCTGTCTTCTGCAGCAGAGCCAGAAACAGTAACAACAAAAAAATGGAAGCTGTAAGGAGGCAGCAGCAGCCGCGAGTCCTCAGAGCGGACAGCGGCTGCAGAAAGGGCCGTACTGCAAGCAAACTCAGGGAGCAAGCCTGAGGCATAGGCTACTATGGCAAATGTGTGGCATGCATAATAGTTTGGTTTTAATACAAATACTATAAAGAGCTGGTGAGATTATCATAATCATTTTACAAGTTGAGAAATCAAAGTGTAGATTAGTTGGCTTAAGCATACCCAACCAGTATTAATAACAAATTAAATTTATCCATAAAAGGAACCAAATTTCTCTTAGGTATTTGCAATTCTGACTGTGTGTGTATGTGTGTGTGTGTGTGTGTGTGTGTGTGTGTGTGTGTGTGTGTGTGTGTGTGTGTGCACCTGTACACGCACATGCACATACATACACAAGTTAATTCTCTGTCTTGGTTCTAGTTTAGAGTCACCTTGAGGAGGTTTAAAAACGGGCACCTGATCCCCGTATCACATACTCTTCTTGCCTGGTAAGACACGGAACTTCTATCCACTCCTTGGGTGATTCTGACATTGCAGTCAATTTAGAGAACCCTTGTGAATGAGGCAATTTTATTTGATCAGACTTGCATATAATTTCACTGTAATTGGAGAACACTTTATTTGCATCTGATAACTTGTTTAATCTGCCCATCCCAAGAAACACAGTGTCTATCAAAACACTAAGCACGCCTGTCTGTCTCACTTTTGTATCCTCAGAGACTGTCATAGCACTACATAATTGGAAATGAGTATCACTTCTTTCTGAAAACAGCCCATTACCAACTAGAAAGAATTAGTGCTTCAGTTTTGATAATCAGCTTTTAATACTTTTATTGAAATTGGAATTTACTTAAGCTGAGAAGGGAATGGTAATTTATACCATTTTAATTTTTATTATTAATTTTTCATTAATTGTTCCATTTGTTTACATCTCAAATGATTATTTTTAAATTTCCACACAAAATGTATACTGTTGAGTATACTGTAGGGTGAACACATTTCCCCACAATTCCCTATCCTTCCTTCTCTCACTTCTTCCTCCTTCCATTGCTCTCCCAATTCTCCCCCAGTTTTACATCATTTTCCTTCATAAACACACACACAATTTTGTGTACATATTTAATATAGCCCAGGAACAACATGAGAATTGATGTACTTTTGCCTTTGGAGACTGGTGTAATTCGTGCAATCCATGTCATGGCCAGTGGCTTCCATTTTTCTGCTAATGGCATAATTTCCCCTTTTGTGGCTGAAAATTCCATTGTGCATTTATATCACAACCACTTCTTTTTTATCCACTCATTTCTTGTTGGCTGGTATCTTACTTACTTTTCTATTGCTGTGATAAAACACCAGGACTAAAACAGCTTTGGAGAGGAAAGGACTTATTTCATCTTAAACTTCTAGGTACCAAATGATCCATCACTGAGTGAAGTCAGGGCAGGAACTCAAGGCAGGAACATGGAGATAGGAGCTGAAACAGAGGCCATTGCTTCCTGCTTACTGCCGATGGATTGCTTAGCCTTATACAACCCAGGACCACTTGCCCAGGGATTCTACTATCTAAGTGGGCTGGGCCATCCCACATCCATCATTAACATCATACCCACAGGCTTGCTTATAGGCCGATATTACTTAGATATTTTCTTAATTAAGATTTCCCATTCCCCACTCTTAATCTACCCATGGCACTAGATGGCCAAGATAAATGAACTCAATGGCATTTTGGTGGGTTCTTTGTCTTATAATGCTTTGTCGGGACATTTTCCCCCCTTTACAGATCTTTTATGTATATATTATGGGGTATTATATATTAAATGTATTATACACTATATATATGTGTTTGTGTTTCTATGGGATTTTTGTGTGTGCAGGTGTGTGTTTGTGTTCTATTGTGTTTCTTGTGCTTTTTGGGGCTCTTTTTCTTCTGCTTGTTTGCTTTGTTCTATTTAGTTATGTTTGTTTTACTATTTATCTTATTATTTATATTATTATAGTCTTTTGATGTCTATTTGTTTTCTAATGAGAGAGAGGAGGTATGAACTTGTGTGGGAGGGGAGCTGGGGGTACCCGGGGGAGTTGTGGGAGGCAAAAAATGATAATCAGAATGTATTACATGAAAAATCTTTTTTCAATTAAAAATATTTTCTTTCCCAGATATGTATAGATCTATGTCAAGTTGACAAAACACAAGTAACACAGCTACCTAGGTTGGCTCCATAGCTCAGCTACTGTAACGAATGCTAGAATAGCACTGATGTGCAAATATCTCTGAGGTATGTTTACTGGAAATCCTTGGAGTAAATACACAAGAATGGGATAGTGGAGTCAAATGGAAGACCTTTATTTTTAGTTTCCTTTATTTTTAAATTTGTATTTAGTGTGTGTGTGTGTGATTCTTTCTTTCCATCATGTGAGTTCCATAAGGAACCATCTCAGAGTGTTAGACTTTGCAGTAAGTGCCTTTATCTGCTGGGACATCTTGTTGACCTCCATCATGGGCATTTTTGAAATAAGCTCCACAAATGGCTTTTGTAGTAGTGATTTATACTCATAACTAAGCATGTGAGGCAGCCATGTGAGGAGGAGGTGGGGGGAAATGGAGATGTGTTCTGTGAGGCCAAGAACATGGAACTGTGCTCCTCAAGGAAAGGCAGTTCTTTAGGCAAGTTGGGTATCTCTTATCTGACGTGTTTAGGTCAATATGTACTTCAGATTCTGAAGCTTTAAAAGTTTGGAATATTTACATATAACCAATCTTGGGTACAGGATCAAGGCTGAACACATACCTCATTTATGTTTCATATACATAAGTGGTCTGACTGTAGCTCCGTGTAATAATTTAGTGTTGTTAGATTTTGCTGTGACCCAACCCCTGAAGCTAAGTGTATAGTTTTTGTTGTTCTTGTTTGTTTTTTGGTGTTACAGTGGCACTAAATTAGTTTTTAGATGTTACATGAGTATATGCCTGTAGTCACGGAGCTAGGGAGGTCGAAGCAGTAGGATTGTGAATATGAGGCTATTCTGGAATATACGTTGGGATTTTTGTCTCAAAAACCAGATTTAAATTAAAAAACATTCTAAAGTTTAAATTTCATATTAGGGGTGCTTGGCCTTCACAGGGATTTTTGTTTTCAGAATTTAAAAAGAGGGGGTCTCTTATTTCATTTGAAATAAAAATAATTAGGTTTCAATCTATATATGTTTAAATTTTTAAAAATCACTGTAAATGAGGAATCTTGAAGGACAAAAGAGGTAGATGGCACAAGAGAGGGAAACTGTATCCTCCTCAGGACAAGGGAGACGATCCCTCCCTGATGTAAGCTGGGCTGTGCAGGGCTGTGCTATGCAGGGCTTCTTGGAAGCCAGACTCCTGTGTGGATTCTAATTCTAAACCAGGTGATTAATACATCCAGAAGGCTTGTTTCAACCCAGAGAATAACTCGGACCCCAACAGCTCATCAACCTGCTATTGCTTTGCAGTAGCAAAATCTAATACATAATAAATAATTTCTCCTGGCCTCAAAAAGAATCAAGATTTCTCTGCAAAATTATTTTCCATTTGAAGCTTAACCATCCCCAACCACTAATGCTTGATTGAACACGTAATTTGAAACCCATGTACAGAGGACTTGAAGTAAGATCTCATCCACCGAATGAAACAATTAACTTGGCATGTGTGTTCTCCGCATGTACAGGTTACTAAGACAGGGTGTGGGGGAGTAAGGAAAGCTGAGTCGGATCATCAGATGTGTGTTTATGTAATGAGTGCCATAGAGCAATTTTATTTTTTTTATCAGACCTTTTAGGCATACCTAATATATTCTAAGCCGACAATGAGTGCATTTTTAATGTTAACACATTGAATCATTGGGTACACTCTTTGGAACAGATACTATTATTATCACCCCTAGTTTATGGCTAAGGGGTTGAGGCACAGATAAGTTAGACTACTCGTTAAAGATTACAGAGCATGTTAATAGCACAATGGAGACATAATGTTTTCTGTTGGCTGTCTGACCCTAATGTACTTGTGGTTTAAGTACTATGTTAAATTACTAGGCTAAGAAAGCACCTTTGGGATTCACACATTCTTTTCTTTCTTTCTTTCTATCTATCTATCTATCTATCTATCTATCTATCTATCTATCATCTATCTATCTATCTATCTAGCTATCATCTATTCATTCATTCACTTTACATCCTGATTACAGCCCTCACCTCCTCCCAGTCTACCCCCACAAGTCCCCTCCTTTTCTGAGAGGTGGGAGGCCTCCCTGGTGTATAAACCTACCCTGGCACTTCAAGTTGCTGTAGGACTAGGTGCACATCCTCTCATACTGAGGCTGAGGGAATGGCCAACCAATGACTGGCCCAACTTGAGACTCAAGCCATGGGCAAGCACCACTCCCTGACACTGTTTTTTTTTTTTTTTTTTTTTTGGTTCTTTTTTTTCGGAGCTGGGGACCGAACCCCGGGCCTTGCGCTTCCTAGGTAAGCGCTCTACCACTGAGCTAAATCCCCAGCCCCTCCCTGACACTGTTAATGATGCTGTG
The DNA here is from genome assembly GCF_021556685.1 of Rattus norvegicus. Taxonomy (NCBI): domain Eukaryota; kingdom Metazoa; phylum Chordata; class Mammalia; order Rodentia; family Muridae; genus Rattus; species Rattus norvegicus. The sequence continues at coordinate 44,591,952 of NC_141551.1, read as the reverse complement.
TTATGTTTGGAGATAGGAACCTAGCATAACTGTCCTCTGAGAGGCTTCACTCGGCAGCCAATGGAAGAGATGCAGAGACCCATAGGCAAACATTAGACTGAATTCGGGAATCTTGTAGAAGAATTGTGGGGAGGATTGAGGGACTCAAAGGAGATTGGGACTCCACAAGAAGACCAACAGAGCCAACTAACCTGGACCCTTGGGAGCTCCTAGAAACTGAACTGCCAACCCTAGTAAGCACAGACTGAACCTAGCCCCTTCCCCCACATGTGTAGCAGGTTGTGGCTTGGTTTCATACGGGTCCCCCAACAACTGGAGCAGGGGCTATCCCAGACTCTGTTGCCTGCGTGTGAATCCTACTCCCTTAAGTGGGCTGCCTTGTCTGGTCTTCACAGGTTCTTTTTTTCCGCACATGGAGAGGTTTAATGAGAGAAAAAGAGTAGAAGAGGGGAGGAACAAAGAAGGCCGGCCATGGGCACATTGGGGGAAGGGGAAATGGGGAGAGAAGGGACAGGGACAAAGAGGGCACCAGAAGAGGAAGAGCAAGAGAGAGGAGTAAGAGTTCACAGGTTCTTAAAACTGGGAGTGTGCTTCCTAAGGAAGAGGCCATTTTTTGCCAATTAAGTCAAAGTTATTGCATGTTTAAGAGGGAAGATGATGTCTGCAGGATTGTCTTAGAGTTGGCACCATAGATGCATCCTGAGGAATGGGCAGCCAGTTACTGTGTATGAACTTACTAGAGCATCTAGTCATCCCATCCATGAATTTGTACTGTACAAGCCATGGGCTGTGATGGAGTGATGTCAGAGGGAGAGAGAGGTGGGGGACCTAGAAGCCAGGGGCACTTGAAGGTCAGAGTCCGCTGTGTCTGTTGGGCTGCAGAGAACCTGCAGTGTCAGGAGACCCTTGTGATCCTAATGCCTGGTGGCACTGCTGCTTGATGTGCACATCCTTGTTGGTTCGTAGAAACTTGGAGAAACCTTATTCTGACATCTTGCCAGGAGGAAATATCATGAGCAGGCAGGCCTTGCCTATCTAAGCTGACAGATATTCTTGCGTTATATGTGTCTTTAACTCTAATAGGAAGATAGGTACAGGAATTAAAATATCTATGAATAAGTATTTCCAAAAATTGTGTTTAATCAGATCATTGCAGAGTAAAATGATTTAATTTTGAATTCTTATTAATGTTCCTATTTGCTAAGAATTTACAGTTAAAAAATCAAAATTTCTCAAACTAATAATTACATGTTTGAATTTATTATTTAAGCATATATTTTCCATGATAAACGTGTAGTGGTGAATATTTTATAGAAAAACTTGAAAAATTAAAGGGTTTGGATACAGCCACATATAAATTTAATTTACATAGAAATAAAATCTGTTCAATATACAGTGAAAATGTTGTGAAATTTTGAATGGTATAAATATATCTATGAAGTCTAGCGGGGCAAAAAAATCATCATATTTTAGATCAATGTTCATTATAACCAGTGACTTGTATTTAAAATACTCAAGGTGATGATAACATGCTGTTGCGTGTCTTGCGTGCTATCGCGTTTGGGAAACCCCATGTGGTTAGTGCACCGCATCGACAGGAATGTTCTTTGAATGAGGAGCTCATCCATCCATTTTATCATTCTCTCTGTTCTTGGCTTGACTGAGGGGATCTAAAGTGCACGCTTCTTCTGCTTCAGGATTTGAACGTTTGTGTGATTACGCAGTGCATGAGCTCCAGAAACTGGAAGAACCGTGTAAACTCCCCGCATCAGTACTTAGGAACTCTGCGGCATTGTTTCCTATGTCAGTTTCCTTGTCTATAATAGTTGAATAAAAGCTGCCCATACTTCTGACACCATAGCAATTAAATAAGTTAATATGTGGAGTGCAGTTAGGACAACATGTGCTATAATCAATGCTCAATTAGCACTGTGCTGTGTTATTATTCTTTTGGGTGACTTAAGATTCTGGAGTAATGTATTAGCATGGTCTATGATAATCCAGGCATGGGAAAAATTCAGGAGGCTGAGACAGGAGAGTCCTGAAGGAGAAAGACAAATTTAGTGCTAAAATAGTAGCAGTGATAGCTTATTTGGGTCTCACTCTTCCCCCTAGGAGCTTAACTTACACTGCAGAAGAGGAAACTGATGGTCTTAGAAAGCATGTTTGAGATAAACATCATGGAGCAGAATATTCCCAATAACAAAATGACCCAGTAAGTTGATGTGAATGAGGAGAGTAGTTCTAGCTTCCCAGCAGTAATCACACCCCTGGGACAACTCAAGTGTTGATGTTTCTGGGACAGTGTAACTAGAAGCAATTTTGTGAAAGATTCCTTGTGGAAATGTTTTTATTATGGGAAGACAGAAGAAAGAAAGACCATCCCCAGTTCAGTTGCTCTCCCTGCACACAGACTCTGTGGTTTTCTTAACAAGAATTCTGGGAATCTGTCACTAGAGGGCACACTGACTTCATCTGTGCTTATGGACTGGACTGCTCTTCTCTGGGATTTCTCAGTTTGGATCTGGAGCAGGCATCCTCCAGTGTCAGAGGAAGTCATCTAATACACAACCTCACCTCTCCAGGGAGACACTCATCCTTTTCCACAGTACTTCAGCATATTCTGGAAACCCGAAAGGGCAGCAGCCCTCATGACTCAAGGAGATAGTGTTGTTGTGGAGCAGTTGAAGTCTCTTCAATAGTCCTAAGATGGGCGAGCAAATGACTAGCATGACTAGGTACTTCCAACCATGCAACAGTGGCACTTATATCCTGGGGGTAACCAACAGCCATCTAATGTCTAATTTGACTTAAAGCCAACTCAAAACGAGGGAATTCATCTTTGGAACTGGAAATCTAACCAAATATCCACGGGTGGTGAGCTCATGGATTACGGAGGAGAACCTATGACTATCACTTTTTTAACACATTACAATTGAATTCTAAATATACTTATCCTTATGCCCACAGATAAGTGTAGCTCTCAACCTCTATCTAAGAAGTTCCTTTTGCAGCAGATGGAGAGCATTATAGAAAGCCACTACTGGTCAAAATGTAGAGAACAACTGCCTGTGGGATGTCCACCCCTACCTTAATTAAGATTTCTCTTGCTGTGATGAAATGCTTTGACCAAAACAACTTGGGAAGGAAGGGGTTTATTTGGCTTAAAGTTCCACAATACTGTTCATCATCAAATTAAGTCAGGGTGGGAACTCAAACAGTGCAGGAACGTGGAGACAGGAGCTAATGTGGAAGCCACAGAGGAACACAGCTTACTGGCTTGCTCTGCCCACTTTCATATAGAACTCAGGACCACCAGTCCAGGGATGGCACCACCCACAATGGGCTGACCTCTCCCCCAGCAATCACTAATTAAGGAAAGGTCCTGCAGACTTGTCTGTAGCTGGATCTTATGGAGACATTTTCTTAATTGAGATTCCTTTCTCTCAGATGACTTTAGCTTTCGTCAATTTGACATAAAACCATCCAGCACAAGCCTCAGTAGATACATACAACACAAGCCCTGCACCTAAGGCTCTGGAACAATCATGCAAGAGGGGCAGAAAGATTGTAAGAGGAGGAAGACCAGGATTTCTGCTCTGTGATAGTGGCTGTGTATGACAGGGAAGCTGCATTCACAAAATCCCAACACCAGGCTTGCAGAAACAAGACCAGCACAATGACAACGTCATTTGCATGCTAATGTGAAAGGGGAATCTTACAAGCTTCTCCTCCCCATGTGAACTATAGATAGCCTACAGCTATGGAGAGAGGAAGTCTCAGTCTTTTCTGGTATGAGACCCTTCATGGACAGTCCAGTACCAAATGATCAATCCTAAAATCATCTACATACGAGCAATACCAAGTGGGATCAGCAGGTTGTATTTACATGTATACATAGCAATAGTGATTAAAGAATCATGAGTCTGAGAGGGAGTGGAATGCACAAAAAGACTTGGAAAGTCTTGGAGGGGGAGCGGGAGAGATGAAGTTGATTTAAATGTAGCACTCATGTATAAACTACTAACAAAACAAAACAAAAAAGAATCTATCCCTCTAAACCACACTCCTAGTAATTATTACACTGCATTGGTATTTGTCACGCATTTGTGATTGTTTAAAAAAACACATGTCCTATAACGAGAAGGAAGTGATAGATTCTATACCTCTTTGTTTCCCCAAATTTGTGTGAGTCTGGGCAGCAAATCATTTAATATGTTTCTTGTGTTCATAAAGGGATTAGAGTATGAGGTAGAAGACTTTTTTGTCTAACCGTTTCTTCATGTCTTACAATTCAATTCAAAGATTTTGAATTCTTATAGAGGCCATGATTAAATATTTGAATCATGAATAATATAACATTATGATTTGTGACTGACAGGGATGAGGGCCTCTAGAAGGATGAAGGCTTTTAGAAGAGCCTTTGTTAGTGAAAGTGGTGATAAGGCCACCAGAAAACTAACAAATTGGAGAAAAGAGGCCAGGGGTCTCAGGGAAATTCGCACAAAAACAATGACTGCTAGAGAAAGCGGGCTAGGTCCTTACCTCTGGTTTGTAGAATGATATTCAGAGGGTCAAGGCTGTCTGTACTCTTAGATTATCTGAATTCTTTACTTCTGAGTACTTAAAGAAGAGCTTCATGGGTAAAAGTAAGAGAATAAATTTGTGTTTGGATAGCTTCCTGATCCCTAACGATGGTCAAGGATGGCATCATGCACAAATCCAGGCATGCTTTCTTAGAGGTAAGTACTGTCACTCTCTCTTTAGGATCATGGTTATAGTTGCACTGGGGAGAACTACAGAGCCTGCAGCTTGAAAGGCATAGAGGAAGGAGCAGGAATCAGACAGGTGTAGCAGTAGTGAGCTTCTGGGGAGACAGTTGTAGCATCAGTGAGCTTCTGAGGAGACAGTTGTAGCAGTAGTGAGCTTCTGAGGAGACATTTGTAGTAGCAGTGACCTTCTTGGAGACAGTGTAGCATCAGTGACCTTGTTGGAGACAGTGTAGCACCAGTGAACTTCCAAGGAGACAGTTGTAGCATCAGTGAGCTTCTGAACCTTCTTTCCCAGGTTTCTCTTTTTTTAAGCCTCTGGAAGTGAGCACTTAGCTCTCATTTTCTTGTTTCTTCCTCAGACTTAAAGTGGAGCATACATCTCTTTTACCTTCTCTTTCATAGATAGAAACTTACTATAAATTTAGAAAGCATTTTTTATCTCCTTCTTTCTTCCCTTCCTTTTTATCCCCCCAGTGTTTTAATAGTTCTTTCTCTTTTATTTTTGTGTTTTTATGTGTATGTGTTCACTAATGTGTAGGTGATTGTACTCAGGGGGATGTCAGGCACCCTGTTCCACCACTCTCTGCTTTATTCCCTTAAGACAGGGTCTCTCACTGAACCCCAGTTTACCAACATTCATTTTTGATGTCTGGCTATTGCATCTCAAAGATCCTTATGTCTCTATCCCCAGTAGCACATGGGCTGCACCTATGCCCACTCCATCCTGTCTATTTGTGAGGGTGATAGGATATGAACTTAGGTCCTTTATGCTTGGACAATGGCTCTATCCCGTTGACCTACCTCCCCAGCCCTGGAATTTTTTTTAAATGCACGATACTCTAGCATTATGGTACTTTTAAAATGTGAGGGCAGGGATAAACTCTATAGGAATGCTCTTTACCTAAGCTGAAATTATCTTTGTTATCTACTTTCATCTAAATCTCTGAGGAGAGCTTCCAAACTGTCTTAGATCATCATATTTCCCATAGTCCAATAGACCCAAAAGAACACCTAATAATTCTATATATTGCTTAGTTTTGTTTATAAGATCTGAATGATTTGGGAATTTTTACCCAACAACTTAGCAGCTATGTGACAAGATAATATACCTGAGTTGGAAAAGGCAGTTTCTATTTTTAGTATTACCAATGGGATTTGTGTATCTCTTTGGTACTGTTCCATTTCTCAAACCCGGGAATCACATGGAACCACCCACACTTCCAGTTCTATACTGATTGTCATGATTCTTGGATTTTTACCACATGTACAGAAAACAGCTATCTCCGTGATTATGTGACAGTTACAAAAAAAAAAAAACTACTGTTATTCAGTGTTTAAACTATAGGTCATCTTTTTTTCCCTTTTTTTCTTGAAGTTTTTAATCTACAATTTAAATGTTATCCCCTTCTTCAATTTCCCCTCCAGAAGGCCCCTATGCCATCTGTCCTCCCCCTGCTTCTATAAGGGTGTCCCCCCCCACTCCCTCCCACCTCCCTGCCCTGACATTCCCATACACTAGCGTATTGAGCCTTGACAACCAAGGGCCTCTTCTCCTTTTGATGCCTGACAAGCCCATCCTAGGCTACGCATTAGGCTGAAGCCATAGGTCCATCTCTGTGTACTCTTGGGATGGCAGTTTAGTCCCTGAGAGCTTTGGGGGTGGGTGTCTGGTTGGTTGATATTGTTCTTCCTATAGGGTTGCAAATCCCTTTAGCTCCTTCAGACCTTTCTCTAATGCCTCCATTGGGGACTCTGTTCTCAGTTCAATGGTTGGCTGCAAGCATCCATCTCTGTGTTTGTCGGGCTCTGGCAAAGCCTCTCAGGAGACAGCTATGTCAGGCTCCTGTCAGCAAGCACCTCTTGGCATCACCAATATTATCTGTGCTTGGTGACTGTATATGGAATGTATCCCCAGATAGGGCAGTCTCTGGATGGCCTTTCCTTCAGTCTCTGCTCCATACTTTGTCTTCATATTTCCTCCTGTGAATATTTTTATTCCTCCTTCTAAGAAAGAGTGAGGCATCCACACTTGGGTCTTCATTCTTCTTGAGCTTCATGTAGTCTGTGAATTGTATTTTGGGTATTCTGAGCATTTGGGCTAATATCCACTTATCAGTGGATATTACTTTTTTTTTCTTTTTTAATCTACAATTTAAATGTTATCCCCTTCTCCAATTTCCCCTCCAGAAGGCCCCTATGCCATCTGTCTTCCCCCTGCTTCTATAAGGGTGTCCCCCCCACTCCCTCCCACCTCCCTGCCCTGCCATTCCCATACACTAGCGTATTGAGCCTTGACAACCAAGGGCTTCTTCTCCTTTTGATGTCTGACAAGCCAATCCTAGGCTACGCATGAGGCTGAAGCCATAGGTCCATCTCTGTGTACTCTTGGGATGGCAGTTTAGTCCCTGAGAGCTTGTGGATATTACCATATGTGTTCTTTTGTGATTGGGTTACCTCTTTCAGGATATTTTCTAGTTCCATCCATTTGCTTAAGGAGTTCATAAAGTCATTGTTTTTAATAGCTGAATAGTACTCCATTGTGTAAATATACCACATTTTCTATATCCACTCCTCCACTGAAAGACATCTGGGTTCTTTCCTGCTTCTGGCTATTATAAATAAGGCTGCTATGAACATAGTGGAGCATGTGTCCTTGTTATAACCATACATTTGTGCCATTGCCTGTAAAAATGTAAAATTCTTGGTGAGATTACTAATGTTATTCTTGGCTGCTTCAGCTCACCAGTTTAAGAAGCATTACTCTAGGGTTCCATGATCAGACATGGAAATGTAAAGAAATTCCTCTTGCAGTAGACCATTTGATAACTAAACACTTCTCTGTGGTATATCTGTCCAAATGGAGATACTGAGCAACTCCAATCTCAGCTGCCAGGTTGTGGTAGCAGTGAGGTTGGAAAATGTGAGCTATTTCTGGAAAAAGATGCATGAAAGACTCTATCTAATTTTTTCTTATAAAGGAAAACATTTAATCGGGCTTGTTTATAGTTCAGAGGCTTATAGTCTTTATTGTCATGGTGGATAACATGGCATGCAGGCAGACATGGTGCTGGAGAAGGAGGTGAGAGTTCTACATCTTGATTGGTAGGCAGTAGCAAGAGAGGACTCTAGCTAATTTTGATACAAGGAATAGGGTGGAGGTCCTAGGAAGACTGACTCCAAGTTCAGGTTCAGCAGCTACTACTGGTGGAGGCATTGGCTTTAAATGTTCAGAATGGGTCTCAGGGACCCCCATGTCTGTAGAGCATATAATGTAGCCGCCCACCTTCTCCCTTCTCTCTCTGTATACTGGAACAAGAAATTGCTCTATGGTATTTTGCTGCTACTTAACTTTAGTGGTGGAGTTGTAAACTGAGATTCTCAGCACTGCAATCTCTGTTCCCTCACGATGCTACTCATCAGAATTCCTAATGGATTTAGATGTCATTTCTTTATAAAACTCTTGTAAGATAGCATTTTCAAGAGCATGTTCCATGGGAACTCAATGCTGCTACTCAAAGTAAAGTTCTGTGCTTAGGAATCTTGGGTAACTTAAAACCTGCTAAGCAGGGCTGTGCAGAGCCTTTCCTATGTTGGTGTATATCCTGACCCTTCTGGACAAACAGTAACATCGTTCTCTTACACTTCATTGACAAGAGAAAGAAGCTTCTTACAGACACATGCCACACAGAATACACGTGAAAGGCATTCCAAGTTTGTTGATAAGACTTAAACACATTTACTTGTTTTAAATTATTTCTGTTTATCTGTGCAAATACATGTGTTCTCTCCAGGTACACTTGTGTAGGTCAGAGGGCAACATACGGGAATCAGTTCTCTTCTTGCACTGTGTAGGTTTCAGGGATCAAACTCAGGTCATACAGACACACAGGTAAGTGCTTACCCACTGATCCATAGCTCTAGTGCCCAAGTGGTCTTTTGAAATATTTTTTGTTCTATTTTGAATTGATTTTTCTTGGTCACATATTTGATTTATTTAATATTGCCTTCTAAGTCAGAATTATAAGATATGTATGGAAAAGCACCATGTTCTTTAAGTTGGTTCTTTTGTGTCCTGGTTTTCTGTCTACAGTTAAGTATCGATCAACTGTAGAATATAATGGATTCCCAGCCTACTGATGCTGAATTAGGTCTGAAGCATACTTCATTACTCCTTGACGCTTTCCTTGCAGGTGGCTGCTGCTAGTTTTCAGAAGATGTCAAAATATGCCCATGTCTAGGCACCTATAATCATCTCCAAATCTAATAATACATAGATATTTTCTCTCTTAAAGCCACAATCATACACTGTATCATTGAAATCTGGAGTCCTTAATTAAAAACAGAATAAAACAAAAATGAAACCAGTTCACTTCCCTTTTCAAGTTATAGACAAGCTAAGACAAACAAGCAATAATAATCCCCCAAAAGTGTAAGGATCAAAATGTCATCAAATAAACAGATATAGTTGAAAGTCTGTTGGCTAAATGCTCAGGGTAGTATCGAACCCCTTAACAAGGTAATCATAACTTCCCAGTTCTAGCTAGCCCTGAAGCAGGCACTTTATACAGACATACATTCTCCAGATAGAGTCTGCCCTACTGTCAGTGGTCATCTGGAGTAGCAGGAGTCTGAGGCTGCAGGAGCTTGCAGACAGTACCTTTTACAGGAGGGAGATGAAGGGGAAAGAATCTCTTTCCATAGATAGCAACTGAGGTTAGGTCAGACTCAAGACCAGGATGCTACTTAGAGACATACTATTTATGACTCGATGTGGCTTTAAAAGTAAAAGTTTTGGGGGGTTGCTTTTATGATTTCAGACTCTTTCAAGAGAGCTCGGTGTATTTGTCTTTTTAGAGCATGGACACAGATACTCTTCAACAAGAAAAAGGACAACAAATTCTTGTTACACACTAGCAAATGGAAATAAGTGGAAATTACATCTCTGCTTGCAAAATAGTGATCCTGAGATTTCATGGACTGACTACAGAGGTACACTTCAGCACTTTCCCATACGTCCCTCCCCTTCCAAGGTATCAGTTGCCCATGGCAAAAAGAAGCTGGGTAATTCCAATAAAATATTGTGAAATAACAGAGGACTGGGGAGGGGGAAAGACACGCACACAGAGACATTCATGTAATTTAACACAGCATGCTGTTATAATTGCGCTACTCCTATTTTCTTCATCTCTATCATAAATTAAATCTTATGATTAATCTATAGGAAGTTAATAGAAAAAATCACAGCAACACAGTATGCATCTTCAGTAGCATCAGCTGTTACAGGTAGGCTTAGGATCTAAGAGCACAGCCCCGAGGATAAAGGGAAGTACTACATTTAGCTGGGCTTCTGCCTCCACAAGCACAGAATGTCTTTCTTGCTGCTGTGTGAGATTAATGTGAGCACAGTGCCACTCACTCACATGCTTGAGGTCAGGTACACAGGAGCTCTGGTGGGCATCAAGCTCACACATGCTCTCTCTCCATCAGTTGCACTGGAACTCCAATGGGCACCAACCAGGAGTCAAGGTCACACACACGTTCAATCTAGCCTTGGGCTTTCATCCCTTAAGAAGGAACCAAATGCTTTATTTAGGGCTAATTTAAGGTAGGTAGATCGTTCCTTTAAATGAAAAGAACAAAGCAGAGAAAGATGCTTTGACACGAGGAAGGCAGTTTTGTAAGGGCTTTTGATGTAACTCGGCTCCGAATCAACAGGAGCTCTCAAGACACCCTGTTCTGACTGAAGCACATGAGACAAATGAAAACAGGAGCTGCTCCAAGCTTGGGGTAGGAAAACCAGATTTAGAAACAACGTTTAAAGTGTTAGTTCTTCATAGCAGATAAAACTAATAGTAGTATAGATATTTGTATATCCTAAAATTTCACTCTAATTGAATGTCTTTAAAATATACAGTGGTTGAGAATACTGCTCAAAAATAATTATGAGTGGGTTTAATATTGAGTTTTTAAAAAGCATCATTGTATAGTAAGTTTCTCTGGCTTTCTTTTTTCTGTTCAATTCTCCACATAACAAGGGGACCAAATACATACGTTTTGATCTCATAATCTTGCTCTGCTCCTCTTATAGGTACATATCCAAACCACAGAGTATATTCCTGAGAGAAAATAGCTATGTTCTTTGCCACATTTTTGTCTGAAATATGAGTGAAAATATGTGTATATGTAGGTTAAGAACTCTTTGAAATTAAAATAGTGGATGTGCCACTGAAGTCACTTTTCTCAAAAAAATCCAAAGAAAACTGATAGATTTAAATAAATAAACAAGAAAATTTAGAAGGGGATGAAATAAAAAATATTTAAAAGGAACTAAAGTTAACATAGGTAAGAGGTTAGGGCTGGGATTCTGAGGGAGTGAGCTCTCAGAGAGCAGGGCTGCTCACAGGAGGGAGGACAAGTGGATTTTTATTTCCTAGATTTGCACCCAGCCCCAGCCCATTCTGGAACTTAAAGGGCATTATCCAGAGTGGCACTTGGTGCACTGGGAGGAACAGTGACTGCACAGCACAACCGAGGAACACTCAGCTCTCATATGCTCTGTCCAGTGACTCATTAAACAGCACATGAAGACGAACAAGAGTAGCTTTGTAGCCAAGGCAAGCCAAGCCACCCACAGCCTCTTCGCGAGCCTTTCAGCATTCCCATCAGGAAATGGCCCTTCCTGTTTCTTGCTCATTTTCTGGCTGGCAGCCCAGACTTGGAGGACCAAGGAAGATGATTATAAGATTCAGAACTTGCTCAAGTAAGGCCAGGTTAGTTTGTGAGCTCAGTACTAAGTGGTTCGGCAGTGGTAGGGTGGAGGATGAGTGATGGAGAGATGATGGAAAGAGAATTGTCAGGATGGTGTGTTTTTATTTAAATAATGCTTGAAATCATCTAAAGAGTTTATTGTGATTAGAGAAAAGAAATTTTAAAATGTTCCTTCTTTGATACATCAAGGCCGTTATTCCAATCAGGCTGATGGAAGTATTAGGTTTGCAGATGCTTGGTGCTCCAACGGATGACAGTGTAAGGAAACTGAGTTGGAACGCACTTTGCCTCCTCTCCACTCCAACTAACATACTCTGCAGTTGTGGAAGTCATTCATGGCTCAGAGGATCCCACTTCCCAAAGCCTCACTGCGAATCTAAAGGACAACCAACGGGAACACCCACATCATTGGGTTTTTGCATTTGATGATGTCTTTTGCCACAAAAGCCCAAATGGTCTTAGGTTTTAGCACTGACTAAGGCACTGAGTCCGCTGTGGTAGTAAATAGGCGGTGAACTTCTAATGAGCAGGGATGACTGTGCGAAGGTTCCAAGTACCTACAGAACTAAGTAATCCTTCAGGAAGTCTTCTTCAGGTAGATGTGAAAATGAAAACTTTTGAAAAAACCACTGAGACTACTTTCCGTATAAATATCTTTGTATGGAAATGTGTGTGTGTATGTGTAAGCATTTAGGAAATATATATTTAGGAAATATATATTTAGGAAATATATGTAATATATATTTAGGATGTATATATAATATATTTAGGCTATACATAATATATATATTTAGGCTGTATATAATATATATGTAATTACACACACACGCACACACACACACACACGCACACACACGCACACACACACAGACACACAGATTTGCCAAGCAGGTCATTTGGCATAGTTTCATTGTATCTAATAAGGTAGGACATTTGCCAAGGTCAGTTAGTCTATTTCTCTAACTGCCAATGGTGGTGGAACACAGTCTGTGAACCATGATGTGTTCATGTGTCACCTATGTGAGTTTGCATGCTGGGTTGGGGGATGGGTCTGTGCACACAGGAAACATCTTCACCATTGACTCCCAGAATGGACAGCATGGAAAACCATCCATGTGCCTCCAGACACCTGACAAAACTGAAGTCATTTCAGTGTCTCATTAAGTGAAATTCGAGCCTATTGGCATTTATTCATACTTTTTCCTACTTAACTCCAAGGACTCTGGGTTTAGTTCCTTAAATTACAAAGCAGGTGATATGTGTGATTACTAGAGGAGGAATGTTGAGGTTGGTATCGAAAGGGATAGTCAAAGTTATATCAATGTCAAATAATGATTTTGATGATAAAGTAAGAGGGAGGGGAAGCCCAAATGGTGGCAGAGTGGAAGGGGTTGAGGAGAGATGGGAAAAGGGGGGGAGGAGAGAGAGAGGAAGAGAGACAGAGAGAGACAGAGAGAGACAGAGAGAGAGGGAGGGAGGGAGGGAGGGAGAGGGAGGGGAGGGAGGGAGGGAGGGAGAGGGAGGGAGGGAGGGAGGGAGGGAGGGAGGGAGAGAGAGAGAGAGAGAGAGAGAGAGAGAGAGAGAGAGAGAGAGAGAGAGAGGAGTAGAACAGGGCATTAGGCGCAGAGGCATATGACCAGGGTAGTCTTTGGTAGTAGTCAGTATGTTACTCACCAGGTCTTTCTAGCTCCTCTGGGCTATATAAGGTCAGGTACAAGTCCTCAGTTTCTGATGACAGGCACAGCCTTGAGACTTGTCTAACTGACACAAGTGGATCCAGTATGTGTCACTTCTAGACACAGATGTCTTTACCCAGCACCAGCTAGCGCCTCTCTACATTTCCTTCTTTCTGCTGTAATTCTAAGAGCCTATGTTGAGAAGAAACTCTGTCAGCTTGACTCCTGAGTGACAACAGTGAGCAAAGTCCTTCCTTCAGCCTATATGTGACATGTGTGTGAACCAAGAAATTCTCTCTGCTAAGACATTCAAGTTTTATTCCTATAACACAACCCAATTTGTCTCATCTGATCCAAAAATAGGGAATTATCATAGCAAAACTATAAAAACAGCAGAAGCATTGGCCTAGCTACAAAAGATAGCAATTCATGTTAGGTAGTGACAAGACATTTGGTGAGGGCGCATGAAGTTTGGTGAACCTAACAGATCTAGAGCCCAAGGAAAGGAGGTCGGAAGCAGACTCAGTAGCACGTGTTGGCGGCAGGTGACAGTGCTCAGCAAGCTCAGAAAAGAACTGGCAAGCACAGCAGGAATAAAAAAGGATTACAGAAAAATGGAGACCTGTGGGCTCAGAAGGGATGCTGCTTTCCAACCCCAAATGATAACGAAATTGGGAAATGCACCTAATGGCAAATAACAAAGGAATAATCTTATTGTCATGTGCTGTTGTTAAAACCTTTGGATGGATCTGGGGCATGACTGGTGAGTCAGTACTCACCTGTTGCTGTAGAAGGATCTTAAGACTTTCCTTTGTAGTTCCTAATGCTTTAGATCAAGGGGAGTCATGCTTCTGTAAAGTCTCACATCTCTGAGAAATAGGCCTGCATACAATCTCAGACATGCACAGCCACTTCAGGGATAGAAAGACAGTGACTGGGATACTGCCTTTAAGGAAGTTAAAGAGACACAACCGTATGGCACACAACAATATAACCACCATTGTTAACATTAAAAAAAATGTGCCTATCTAGCTTGCATGTATGTAAGTGTACCATGTGTGGCAGTGCCCATAGAGGCTTGAAGAAGACATTGAGGTCCCTGGAACTGGCTGGAGTTATGGATGGTTATGAACTACCATATAGGTGCTGGGATCTGGTCCCAGTCCCTCTGGAAAGAGCAGCTAGTGCTATGAGCCATCTCTCCAGCCCTCACCACTGTAGACTTTAACAAGACAGGAATCATTGAAAAAGGTGGACAAGTGCTTATATAAAAACATATTTAGAAATGAAATAATGATCAGAAATCTATTTCATCCTTCACATTGTAAGAGAAATTATTGTTAACATGCTCTTTTGATAGATATGAGAAGTAGAACGCCCTGTGTGGTGGCCACATAAAACTAGTATAGTTTTCCCAGGAAAAAAATTAGGCCAGATCTTTCAAGATCAGCAGTATGATACCCTTTATCCAGAAAAGTCATATAGACATAGTGACTCAAACATGCACAGGATAGCGTGTCTCACTCATTTAAGCAGTGCTTGTAAAAGCAAAAGGCTGAAAACCCCTTAAATATCTACTAATAAAGGGCTGGTTATATAAGGTAGGTTTATTCATAAAATTAGCTATGTCATTAAAATAAGGAGGTACATAATGAAAAAATACACATCTGAGATATTTAAGTTAAAAAGGAATATATAGGGTAACATGTAAAAAGTACCTACTGTCTGTATTTTAAGAAGGTGTTCCACTGAGGAAGCATTTATGGATTTGGGAATATATGTGTGTCTACATATATCTATATCTAGTCTATACACATGTGTGTATGTAAGGACAAATTAAAAAGAGGGCCTGAATTTGAAAGAGAGCAAAGAGCACATGGGCAGGACTAAAGTGGGAAGGGAAGGGGAAATGATGTCATTTCATTTTGTTTTAAAAAAATAAAAAAAATATTATAAAAGAGGAAGTCTCTGTTTGAAAGTCTTATAATGAGCATTCATGGGAACTCCATACCAATAAGACAATAAATTAAAATAAAAAATGTAATAAACTCCAGCTTTCTTCTTCTTCTGCTATACACAGTTGCCACATGTCAAGTTCATTTCTTACCATCCCATCATGTGGCCGTGGAGAGCTTTCTTTGTCTGACATCAGGATGTGTTACTAAAGCAGAAAGGAGTTAATGTTACTTCAGGCACACAGGAATTTTGTGCTGAGATAATATTTCTCATACTCAAAAAGATTGGCCTTCTACTACAATTGACCCTACTCGCTATGTATATCTGAGCTCCAACAAGCTGGATTAAGCCACGACTCCATGTGAAGGTCAGGCTTTGGGTCGACTCCATGTGAAGGTCAGGCTTTGGGTCATGGCGTTATGTTGCCACTCATCACTTGGTACAGGGTATTTTGAAACAAAATTTGTGTGTTCTTAGAGGTCACTACAAGTGCAAGCCAGGCAAGCTAGCCAAGAAGAACAGGTCATGACATATTCATTGCTTCAAAGAAGCACGATTTTGAATAGGGTGTCCATAATTAACATCTTCAATAAACCCCTATATTCTAAGGACATAAAGAATATAATATATATTCTGCTATTCCAGAATAACATAACAAAGGGACCTTAGAAGATGTTCCAATTTTTCCTTTTATTTTACATATGAAGCACCTGGGGCCCAGAGAAAATAAATCTCCTGAAATCACAAAGCCAGAAGATAAATCAAGTCCTCTTCCCCTGCGGCTTCTGACTCTGTAATGTGAGCATCATCGTCACTCCATGAGTAGACCTGTGAGCACCTCTGACCATGCCACCAAATGAGGCAATGCTTCAGGTGTGTGTCTTCTTTCTCTTCCCAGGAAGATGAGCTCTTGGCAAACATTTGCTGGAGAGCCAGTTAGCATGGTTGGCATAAAGACTGGGGATTTGTCCACTTGTCTCCACTTTAAAATGCTTGTAGCTCCTCTTCCCTCTACGGTTACCATATGAGTATTGATTTTAATTAGTTCTGTCTATTAAGATTCCCCTTAGGTTCAAGAATCCTGTTCGGTAATTAACTGTTCAGCTTTCCTGTGGCTGGCAGTATTGGTAGGTGAGTTACTGCTCCTGACCCAATCCTTGGATCAGTGCTGTTCTGTGGATCTACCCTTAAGAGTTGGAATTCAGATGCAGTTTTGGCCTCAGGTGGTTTTTCCATATCTTGTGGAGAAAAGAGGCTCTTCAGATGGTATGATGCATTTCCTACTCTTTATGGCAGACACATCTACCTACGGAACCCCCAATGACCCAGCTGATATCAGTCCTCACCACTTGTGTTTCCTGAATGGCTGTGGGATTTTGTTATGTGGATCAGTACTGTTTCTTCTATTCTCATGTTATTCCAAATTCAGTGAAAGTTAGGGATTGAGTTGCTAGGCATTGGTGGGTATGTAAGACCTATTCTCCAAGGAATGCATAGGATATGCACACTCTTAGCATAATATTTCTGAGATTTAATTGCCAAAGTGTGTATATAGTTCGTATTTTTGTAGACTTCATTGGCCATTGCAGTAGCAACATGATCAACATGCAAGATAATGATTGTGATGCTGGAATTTGAAAGCAATAGATTAATAATTATGTTTGATTCATAACAACAATCCTTTTAGATTCATTCAAAATCCCTGGCATTTTCTGGGGTGAGCCATTCATTATTTTTAACAGAATGGCTGACAGTTTAATATGTTATGTTCAGAAGCTCTGAGTTTGCTGTGATTGGGAGGAGACCATAGATCCCTTAGAGTTTAGTAGATTGGATGTTGAAATGAAGAGTGCCCACTCCCATCTGCTCCCCAGTACCCCCTGTCCTTCCATTACTACTACCCCTCCCACTAGCAGTGTCCCATATGCCTCAACAGCCTCTCCTTAATGCCTGGAAACCTTCGCAGATGGGATTCATTTCTCGAGGTTGGTGGCTCAGCCTGTCAGTCAAAGCTGAGGATTTAGCCCGTGTGGATTTTCACTCTTGTCTAGTCAATGTGAGAGCACTGGACTAGAGTGGAAGCTGAGCTCCCATGTGGATGATGGCCAGAATAACTGGATTGGGGGACTCAGAGCGGTCATGCTAAAACAAATTATATAACCAGGCAACCATATCCTCTTATCTATTCTTAGATAACATTTTTAAGTAACAATCATATGGCAGACTGAAAGGAGACACTTGGTGTCCTGCATCTGGTGTTTAAAAAGGAACAGTGGAAAAGGAGAACTCAGGTGTACAATGCTGTCCAAAACAGATTTGCAAGAAGAAATGATATTGCTGACCCTGTTGGAACAGCTCTTCAGTTTACTCATCCAGCCATTATTATTGAGTGCACATTATTTCTGTGGCATTGTGAGATGCAGAAACTGTGTTTCTGGTCCTCAAGGAGAAGTCTAGGAGCAATTTAATCTGATAAAAATACTCTCGGTGAGGCCGGTGAGCAGAAGTGGGAACAACGAGGTCTGAGAGCAGCTGTCACATAATTGAGCCCAAGGAGAAGGTATTCATGTGGTAGGCTCCAAAAAGACCAGGGTCACACATAAATACGTGTAGGAACACAGCTCACAGCTAGGTTCTAAGGGCAATTATGCAACAACGGCAATGCTAAGATCTGATTTTCCGTTAGACTCCAGACCTGCGAAATAGGACTGTGTTATCTGTCTTCTCTCACGGCAGTCTTAATGATGTGTCTGCTCTGCCCAGAACAATCCTTTACGTGAGAAAGTGAGTGACAGTCATTGACAAAATTTGCTGGGAATTAATTTTCTGCCATTCCCCAGTGAGCACATACATTTTATGCTTCAAGATTATTGTTGCAGACAAAAGACATGCAGCATAAAATGGGGTTTTATTTGATCCATGTTAAACACAATACTGGAGGCTTCCAGGGGGGAAAGCGTTCATATTTCTTCCAAAGAAGGTTAGATAGAGGCTAAAGTTGCCAGCGATGAAACATTAAATGCTTGAGCATTAACCTACCTAGAGACTGTCTAATAATGTTATATTCTGAGGCCATTGCTTCAGGTATCTGATATATGGCTATTTTCAGTGTTTCTCTTCTGGAGTATGGTACTCTTGGGGAAAATAAATACTACTAGAAAATGACTTTTTCTTTTCCTTAAAAGTGGTTTCCTTAAGGTTGTTCACAGTTTATTCTGTGAAAGGATTATTGTAGGGGAATCCATACAGTTCATAGATTTTACATGCTAAATTAGATCAAAATGCAAGTTTGCTTTTAGAATATGACCTCCCAACAGTATAGAATAAAAACATACGTCTAGAACAAACTTGATAGATTAGCTTTAGGTCTTGGTTTTGATGGTATTGACCATGTGATACTTGCCAAGTTACTAGAACTCTGTGTACCTTAAAAAAGTACCTGCCTTACAAAATTATTGGATTAAACAAATTAATAATATTTCAAATAGTATAACCAGTATGTGTTTAGAGTGGGTTGAACAGTACTGAGTACTCCTGACTCTGTGAATATGGTTAACAAATTCTTGTGGTGAATGCCATTTCAAATGTTAGTCATTTGTTATTGTTTCTTCCTGACGACCACCAGGCTTGTTAGCGACTACATGGTTTGAGGAGTCATGGTGTGATTATTGTTGCTTACATGAAGGCCTAGGCTAATTCCTTAGACAGACTTCTTTCTCTATTGCTGTGTGTTGGATAAATTTGTATATAATTTATTCTGTATTTCCAAAAGGAAACCAAAGTGTTTATTTGTGTTCTCCAGCTGCACTGGCATTTCCTGGGGTTGGGGTAGGGTTGGGAATTTGTTTCAAGAACTGTAGACAGAGACTCCATTGTTCCCAAAACCACATGGCCAAGCAAATGTGACAATTAATTTCTTGTTGGAAGCAGATCTGTGGTGTTTGCTGAGGGTAGAATTTCTGTTAAAAAAATCCACTACAAGGTCTAAAGGGTCCTCCTTGCTTTGCTCTGAGTGCTTGCTAAGCACCTTCACATGCAGAGTGGAGAATATTAGGTCCTCATCACTGTTTACCTTTAGAATATCTAGTTCAAATCAAAGAGAAAGGTAGACCAACTTTCCCTAGTAGCAGGCATTGGAATAGACTAAGTGGATACTTACTGAGAAGACTCTAGGTAAACAGGAAACATAAATGACTTTTAAGAATCTGGTGGCCCCTCCTGTAGCCAGGCAGGAACTCCAGTGGCTTGATAGAGACACTAACCCACCCACAAATCTTTCAACCCAGAATTTATCCTGTCTACCTAAATGTAGGCACAGGGGATGGTGCAGAGACTGAGAAAGGGCCAACCAGTAACTGGCCCAGCTTGTGACCTATCCCATGGGCAAGCATCGATCCCTAACTCTATTAATGATACTCTGTTATGCTTGCAGACAGGAGGAAGTTGTTCTCTAGGAGGCTCCACCCAGCAACTGACTCAGACAGATATAGACACCCACAGCCAAAAGTAGATAGAGCTTGGAGACTCTTATGGAAGAATAGGAGAAAGGATTGCTGGCCCCAAAAGGGATAGAACACCACAGGAAGACCAAAAGAGTCAACTAAGCTGGATCCTTGGGGATCTCAGGGTCTGAACCACCTACCAAAGAACATACATGGGCTGGACCTAGACTTCCCAGCACATATGTAGCTGATGTGCAGCTAGGTCTTCATGTGGGTCTCAAACAACTGAAGAGGGGCCTATCCCAAAAGCTGTTGCCTGCATGTGGGATATGTTCTTGCTGGGCTGTCCTGTCTGGCCTTAGTGGGAGAGGAAGCACCTAGCTTTGCAGAGTCTTGAAGTGCCAGGGTAGAGGGATACTCTGGAAGGGGCCAGCCCACTCAGAGGAGAAGGCGAGGGGGAATGGAGGAAGGATTGTGGGAGGGAGTGTCCGGGAGGAGGGCAGTGCATGTGATGTAAAGCAAATGAGGAAAATAAAAATAAAATTAAAATAAAATAAAAAAGAATCTGGTGGCCTTTGTTTAGTCTGACCTGGGGAGCTGAAGTGTAGCTCAGCAGTAGAGTGGCTGGTCCAGCATATATGAAGCCCTAAATATGATCTTTAGCAACAGAAGGGGGAAAAAAGGTGAGGATGTGAAAGTACCAAGACTAACTAGGGCATCCTAAGCAACCTGTAGAAATGTCCACCCAGGCACACGGTTTTAGAGGCTGTGTGGTTGCCTCCCCATCTTCTCTCCTTACCTCTGTGCTTTATGACTGAGCCCCTGCCCTCCCTCTACACTCTGCCCACACCCCAGCTCTTGGAGAACCAGACACTTTTCGACTTGTTCTTCTCCAGTCAATACAAACCTCATTAGGCTGTGTCCCTCCGCTGTCTTCATTCTTAGGCAGTCACCAGAGAAATTTTCAGTATTTCTCATACTTGCTACCTCAGGGTCATTTAATTCTGGGCAGACATGTGTCCATGCATTTGTATGAGCTGGAGACCTGAGGATCAATATATATTTAGGAAAGAAGGTAACTCTCAAGCTGTTCCTCATCAACAGAGACACCTGAGCTATTAGTCTTTGTTGCTCTGAATAAGCCAGGCCATTAAACATTGGCCTGGTTCTGAAAATATATTTATGTATTTCCTATGTATGATAAAAAGAAACTGTTTTATCATTATACCGTGTAGTAATGTATATGACATATAATATTGTAATAAGAAAGTTTATCAGTTTACTTTAAAAGGGTAGAATTTTATCTTTACTTTTTAAAAAATGTAATAAAGTATTAGATGATTATTAGCTATTTGGAGAGAGGAAAAGATTTTCCTAACAGTGAGGATAAATTTGTGAATGTGTGTAGACATTCTTTAACCTGTCTCAGTGTTTGCCTTAGCTGAAGAAGATCAGGCCATGTACCATCTTGCCTTGTCTTGGTTCAAGTGAGCCTTTATCTCAGTTAGAGCCACACGGGGCAACCTCAGGACCTTCAACTTCTGTGAGGGCCAGTGTCAAGGATAGTATAACCTTCATTGCTCTGAAATGAATTTCAGGAACAGGTCACACTGTATAGCTGAAAATCAGGGTTGTTCCATGGAATCTGAGCTCAGAATGACGTCTTAAGCAACTAACTTATCCTAAAGTTGGGGTGAAAGGAAGGGTACTTGTTTATGTCTTTTTAGCATGGTGTCCCTCTCTAATTGGGTTTAATCACTGCACTGACAGGTTCATGTGACACCTTTTACCAAGAACCTCTTTGCTGGTTCATTCATTTTACCCTGACACTAGGTTTATGATATCAATATTATGTTAAGTAAGTCTATTACATTTTATTGTTTACTGTTAATAGATCTGTTTATTTGTGAAAAGATTTTTAGTTTTATAATTAGGTAAACACCTGAAGATTGCAGGCTTGAAAAGGCAGAGCATATGTGAGCAGGATTTAGTGAGGAATAACAGGAAGACCCAAGATTTGCATGTGAGGCCTGCTGTCCAGGATGCTGCTGTGGTGCCTGGTCCAAACATCGAAGACCCTGCCTTCTGCTTGGCTCATTCTGAGGAGTGTCTGTATTTCTTCCTTATTGTCTTGCTAGGCTGTGTGATGACTTTCTGATTCCTTAGAATGTTTTCCTGGATAGGATGAGTTAGTTATTATTCTTATTTTCTTGTCAGTATTGTTGTTATTACTAGTTTTACTTTTATTTCACGGATGCCAAGTGTATGGGATGAATAAACACAAGTGGAGGGTCTTGCCTTTGCTAGGAGCTTGGACTATAGTAACTCATTGAACTCTTGTAATTACTCTGGGGTTTGGAACTGATTATTTTCCTATCTGTCTTTTTTTATATGGTTGGAAACTAGACACATGAGATGGCAATAATTTGGACAAGATCACATAATGCAAACACAATTCCACTTGTCTGCATTGGATCTATAAATAAATTTTGATAGAATAGTCATTTTCACAATATTAACTCTACCAGTCCATGAGCATGGGATATCTTTTCAATTTTCTAGTGTCTAAGTCTTTCTTCAGAAATATAAAATTTTCACTGTAAGATGTGTCACCTTCTTGGCTAAGTTTATTCCTAGATATTTTATTTTCTTTGAGGCTATTGTGAAGGGAAGTGTGTCCATGATCTCTTTCTGTATATGTTTGTTGTTAGTGCATAAACACATACTAGATTTTTGCAAATTGATTCTTCCATACCCTTTTATTGTTCATAATTTATAGACATTTTTTCTGGTAAAGTTTTTTGGCTCTCCTATGCATAATGCCGTGCCCTCTGCAAATTAAGGATGGTTTAATTTCTTCTTTTCCAATTTGTATTCCTTTAGTATTCCTTTCTTGCTTTATTTTACCATCTAGGTTTTTTTTAGTACAATATTGAAAATGAGTGGGGGGATGGTGGACAGGCTCCTCTCCCTCCTGATTTCAGTGGGATGACTTCAAAAATTTTTCCATCTAGGATGATGTTGTTGGCTGTAGGTTTCTTATATTTATCGTTGCTGACATTTCTTAACTTTACTGAAGGAAGGGTAACTTTGGTTTTCCACCTGAGGTTTAGCTCATAACTTGTGCCCCGTGAGCATACTATAAGCCGCTCAAACCCTAACTGGACTTAAAAGCTCAATGTGGACAGACACATTTTCTCTAAGAGTTGTCTAGCTTTGGTGGAAAAATTTATAGCTGCTTGTGGGTTGATTAACTGAAAGAATCAGATGCTTCAAGATTATATTAGTCGCCAGCACCATAAAGCAAGAATGACTAGCTTTGCAATCAGCCTAGGGGGACATGACACCTGTCTTTGAAGTGGATGACTTGGTGGCCTTGAGTTATGAGTTTGAAGTCTAAGTGTTACCAAGTCTCCATGTTGTTTGTTCAGGTAGACAGTCATTGCTGATAACGTCATCACTCGGTTTTGTTATAGAAATGGCTCCACTGTCTTGATCTTAATAAGATAGTCTGGTTTTTCTTGGTGTGGTGCAAAAGATCGTTGCAACTTTGCTGTTGTCTTTACTGAAGGTCCAAGTCCCTTTTGAGGCAAATCATTTGACTTTGCACTAATGAGAATAAACACAGCAGGTACAGGTATTTTCTTTTTTAATTTTCATTTCTGTTACTTAGTTGGCATTACACACATATAATGAGTCCAGAAAAAGACCCACCGAGCCACCCTGTAGCAATCTGTTCAATACTGATAATGCAGGCAGATGCAGCCAGATGTATCCATGGTGACCTCCTTGACTGTCTCACTCCACATTTATCTGTTCCCTGATGTGGCCAAGAACGCTTAACTCTTTGCTTCCTGAATGGTGTTTGTTTTTTCCACAACAAAGGGCATTTACCTGTCTTTGTTTTTCTTCCATATTTGAAGTGGTCTTCTCAGCATCTGTAAGTGTGCCCCAGCCTGGAGTTGAGCGGGTACCTCAAATTTCTCAAATATGGAAAAATGTTAGATTGTATGAAGGCTAGTAAAACAGATGACATGTGTAGGATTTTTCTCATTGTATACCAGGTTTCTATAGGAAAATCAACCTCTTTACTCAGAAAGTTATTATTATTATTATTATTATTATTATTATTATTATTATTAATTATATGTACATAGACAATGAAAGTGATCCCATTATTGCTTTCCCTCATCTAACTCTTCCTAAAGAGATTAGATCTCCCTGAAGATACTATTACTGAAGGTCATCAGGAGCTCACAAGCTCCTGAACCACAGTGATGTTAGCATTTTGGTGCTTTTCCATGGATTCAGGATTTCAGAGTCAGTTTCTTAATCCAAAGCTGCTCAACAAAGCATGGTTGCATGGGAACAATGCAGAGTGCCCTTCCACACACGGGCAAGAGCTGCCTTTCTTCCAAAACAGGTCACATGAAAGCGATGCAAACTCCGATCTTCCATGGAACAAACTAGACTAGCCACCATACTTCCTGGAACTTTCCTCTGTTTGTAGAATACACACACCAGGAAAATTCCCAGGCCTCTAATATAGAGCAGACTAACAAACTGTTGGACAGAGGGAACAAAGCAAGTCCCCACTCACCCCATTCTGTCCTCTCCTGTGATTTTCCTTACTCTAACACTGGTTCTCTCCAGTGCCTGGTAATGCAGGAACCCAGAATGCATCATCAAACCCCCCCTTCTCTACTGAGAGCATTTCCTTGTCTTTCTTTCTAACGCTACCACTATGACTCACTGGGCTGTGATGTATGCCCAGAGCAATGAGCCCCATCATTTTGTCTTCTTCATTCTTGTCTCCATTCCTTATTCCAAAAACTGTACTGCTGCTTCAAAATGCAAACATGATCACTTTACCACCACACTTAAGACCTTTAGTGCTTTCTGTTGAATTTGGATAAAACAAGACACCTAAACCCAAACAGACATCAATTCGATTCTTGACAGTAGTAATCAATTAGCCCCGCAGGGCTACATGTGATATGGGATCTGGCTATCATTTTCCAAGATGTCAACCTCTTTTATTTGAACTTCTACAAGACTACTTTTCCTTTACTCTCACCTGAAGAGAAAAAGATTAGGTTCCCCCAACACCCCCTTAGTGTCTCCAGCCCATCGTGCTGCACAGGTCCCTCCTGTTTCTACCTTAGTCTAACTTGCTTTCCATTTCATCCCTAGGTAGATTTGTGTCTCAGGACTCTGTCGGGAACATCTCTTATCCAACTTGGGTTTTTCATGCTGTCTTGTGAGGTATGCCATTGCCACTTCTTCCTGAGTTGTCGGAGCAACAGTGCTTTAGAATCATGCATAACACAGTCACTGGAAACTGACCCCACGCTCCCAGAGCCCACTTGTGTTTTCTTAGAACAACTGTTTTCCTTTTATGTCTGTTGTATGTGTATAAGTTTATGATCTAAACTTAAAATAGATCTTTAATATGTAAGAAGCCTGTTTACAATGACAGTCAATACTTGGAATTATTGGGTGACCCCTCCCCCCCACCACGGACAATTACTGAGTCTTTGCTAACTTCCATTTTATTACCAACTTTTTAAAAATTACTAACACTTGCTAACTTCCTTTTTATTACCAATTAGGTGTAGTTTAGGTTAACTTGCTGAAAGAGAATTCACGCAAGTTTACTTAATTTGCCTGCTTTATTTTTACTAATTTTAGTCAATAGTCCTTGATGCTGTCTTCTTAACACTAAAGGGTGTCAGACTGACCTGTACCTCAGCTCCCTGCTAATCGTACTGTACACAGCTGGTCTGTTTGGCACCTGCATCACCGAGTCTTTCCTAACAGTGTCAGGGCTCTTTAGGTATCTGTTCATTCACTGTTGTGGATTCCAGGAGAGTGGGCCCCATCTGTGTTTGATTTTTACTGACTGGTAGGAGGCACCATGAGGTGAGATTTGGTTGAAGACTAAGAAAACTGATTTTATCCTATTTCTCTGGGAAGAGCATAGCACACTGCACAGGTTCTGCAGTGAGGGAGAGAGAGACGGGGTTATGGACAAGCACTTGCACTGTGGTTTTCATGAGAAGAAATGAACCGGGGAGAAGAGACATAGTTAAGGCCACCAACTTTGAAGACTGGCTCCTTATCAAATTCAAGTTCACCACAATTCTAAGAATCTACAGATTAGTGTAGTTTAAAGTCTTTGGATGTTTAAAGGTAAGCCAGGAACTGATGATACCTAGTAGTCAAATTAGGACTGTTAATCATCAATCTAGTTAAATCAATAGTGTGACTATAGTGATCCTCACTGACCTTCATGGTACTTGGTAACATATAACTTGAGTTTGTCCATTCCTGCTTTGGTGTGAACATTCTTCCAGTCTAAGTAGAGAATATTCTTATGGAAAATCTTGTGCCTTGATCTAAACTAGATCCGTTTCGCCAGCAGCTCTTACCTTATTCTAAGTCACCTAGGAATCAGCTTCCTCTGCCCAGGACAGGGAATGTATGTGTCATCCTGCAGAAAGTTGTTCTCAGGAGGAATGCTGCCATTTTCTTCAATTTGAGGAGTAGAATGGAGTTATAATCCAAGAACAGAGAATGGAGCTGCATGGAATTAGTCCTAAGGGATGGGAATTAAGTTGTGCTATTGAACTTCCAAATCAGATTCATGGTTCATCTACTGTTCTCTGATTTCAAGGTTAGGAGAGTGGAAGAGCATGAGCTATGCTGTTCCTAATACTTGGGATACCACATGAGGATGTGCAGATTAAAGACTAGACAGCCACACCACAGAGCCTCAATGAACTCCTTATGCATGCTACCTTTTATTTGGACTTCCTTCCTATCTTTCTTAGCTTCCCTCATGTTTTATGACTGTTTACCAGTCTTTGCATTTTCATCTGGAAACATTTTTTTCTTTCAGCATGTAGATGCCTCTTGGCTAAATTGAGATTCCTAGTTAGCCTTTGGGTAAATGGCAAGACCTACATTTGCCACACTTCCTGTCAGTCTAGGAAAGAACAGAGTGGCAGGGACAAAGCAACCTGAAATCTTGAATGTCAAAACCACAGCATGGGAAATAGTGATTTCAGGTTGTAGTTGTCCTTATGAAAAAGGGACTCAGAAAACAATGACAGATAAAACATGAAAACGCATATCGTTTTAAGGTTCTTGGTAAGTATCACTTGGTTCCTCAAAAGGTTACAGTAATCTGCTTCCTTGGAGAAATTCATTTCTCACACAGGGCTAGCACCTTGATGTGAGCTGAACAAGTTGTCTGTCCTTCCTCCTTCTGAAGACAGTCCTAGATGGGCTTCACCTTCTTTCCCTCTATTCAGATTCCAACATAATAGCATGTCAGACACGGTCTCATTCGGAATGTCTTGTGTTGTGATTATATGTCACCCTAATTTGATTCACTCTGTCTGTCATTTTGAGTACGTAACTAATTCTTGGTTTTCATGCACAGATATGCTACCACCCTCTTCCCCATTCTTCAGTGTGGTTCTGCAGTATCTGTCATTCTTTAGTAACACATAAACCTAACCAACTCATACCCAGAAAAGTTAACTATGTCCTGGTAGGTTCTAGGTGTTTGGCATGCCTTTTAGATCTCATTTCTCCATAACCCTCTAATGGATCACTTGCCAAGCCACACTGGACTGCAGGATGCTCCCTGGGCACACCTTTCCTAATCACACATACCCCAAGCTTCCAGGGCTTCGTATTTACAGCTTCTAGCACCACAGAATGAACCCAGGCGTTCCCTCAACCTCTTCAGACATAAACTGCTTCCTCCCCAGAAAAGCGTCTTCTGGCTAACTGCATACCTCCTTCTCTGCCCACTTACCCTGTCTTATGCTTCTTTTCTTAGTGCTCTCACATGTTGTTGTTATAGTCATCCCATGTAGGATGTCAGTTTCCTAGGTAAAGATTGAACTGCATTTATAAGTGTATCTGAACCGAGACTGGCACAAAGTAGGGCTTCAAAATTTTTTGGTGGGGGGGGAAGGGGTGGACAACCATAATGAAACTATCATCTTTCACAATATAACAATATCATATTATTCACATGGTCCCACTGGAAACTGTATGCGAAGAGAATAAATAGTCACAAGAGGTTTTTGGAATTTGGGATAAGGAGGAGAACATTAAGAAACTTATTGAGAGTCAGGAGCATTTCCAGACAATTCAGAACATCTACAATTCAGAAAGAAGGTCAGGTTGGTCAGGAAGAAGTCTACTAGAAAAGACAGCAGCTGAAAGTACTATTGGCCATGTTCTTACTCATTGGGATCTCTTTCCTGAGTTTTACTTTAACAAAACTGTCAAGACATGTTGGAGTAAGAAAGGAAGTAATGGGAGTACAAGTCCAGTCACCATCATCATCACCCACCACCACCATCATCATCATCACTACCACTACACCACCACCACCACCACCACCACCACCACCACCACCACCACCACCATCATCATCAAAACCATCATCATTATCCTTATCATCATTTTGTGATTTTCTAAGAGCAAAGTAACCTCATGGGTTCCTTTCTAGGCAAAGATCCAAGGGCATTGCAAATGTTAGGGACTAGTCATATCTTCTCAAGCTAAGGGGGTAGATAAGTAATGACCAGATGTCTGGTCTCAAAAGCAGCCATACCTTTGAGCTTTACTTTCCTGTACCCCATCTTATTGTGATTTAATGACTGACTGTTTCTATATTGCTTTTGTTTAGCCCTTAAAACAAAATGTTACCAATAGGATGACTGAAACAATACAAATCCTACACATTCTACAGGGGTAAGTCTCCCTACAGGCTATAGATCACTCCCATGGAGAAAGGAAGAAAAGAGTGATCATATCATATGCACTCATGATCATATCAATATATATGAGTGCATGTAAATGTGTGAGATGGTAGTATGAGATGGGAGTGAGAGATTTCAGTTTGTATATGTATGAAAGGGAGTGATTTATAGTTCTTTCCTTTTATCCCTCATAGGTATTTTCAGAACTACAGAGGTCTTAGCCTGCACTAGGTTATTTTGGATTGACTGGTTTGGATATAATAGGTAGAAATGAACTAAATATGGTATCTTCGAAGTATTCATATTAGATTATTTATCATAAATATCCAATATAAAATTATATAATCTATCTAGACTAAATTTTATGTTACTTTAATTTCTATGTATTTATCTACTGATCAACTGTTTATTTGGGAATCTCATATCATTCACTCAACTCTATTCATTTCTGTCTTTCCATCTGCACCACCCCCTTCCCCACAGAAAGCAAGTCTGTTTTGTGTTGTTTATGTACTCACCAGAGCATGGTCAAATTCCTAGTGGCCAGCCCCCTAACACCCCACTCCCCATCCCCAGGGAGGATGAGACTTTCTCCTCTTGCAATGGGGGCATCAGAAGCCATCATCTGAGGAGAGCCATGTGGTTTCTGGGGAGGAACAGGCTGGTTCTCCCAAGCCCATGTCTATGTGGTAAAAACGAGGGAGATAGAATTTAGTTTATTTGAGCTGACTTGTTCAGGCTACTGGGAGAAGGACCTAAGCTGAGGTGTTTGGAAATAAAGGAACTGAGACTGTCATATTCAACCCTGCTTTGTAACAAATAATCTATTCTGATGTCCTCCTCAAATACTGTTTTATGTGGGATGTTTGTAGCTATATGTCTTCTTTGAATGTTTGCTATTTCAGTTGGTTTTCTCTGTGCTTTAGTGAGCTAGTGATTCTTTTAATATTCTTCCCCTCGTGGGTATTGTCAGAACTACAGGGGGCTAAGCCAACAATGACTTGAGTTCTTTTGGACCTCTTGCTTTGGATGTAATACAAATTGATATTTTCAAATTGTCCATATATGGTTGAGTACAATATTCAATATAAAATCATTTAATCATTTTATATCACATTTTTTGATGGCTTATCTTCCAAGAGGCTTCAGAAATGTTTTTACACTCAGCTGGCAGGTAAAGATGATAGTAATCGCTTTCCTCCCCACAGACAAAAGTATGTTACATGACAGCAGTTTGCATTTAGGTGATCCTACATATTTATGTCATCCTTTAAATTGTTTGTTCTATAAATTCAAATGCTCCAAAGGGCATGATTTTCCTTTGAAATACTTTATTGGGACTATATTCCATACTGAATTCATTTTGGGTAGGCTTTTAGAGGCCTTACACCTAAGCCCATACTTCTTGACTCTAGTATTTGGAAAATACTAACATTTTCAAATAAAACATTCTGACCACTTTTAAATTTATCTGAATGTGAATTACATCTTAATTTGCTTCTTACTATTATCTGTTAAAATGCAAAGAAGAAACCATTCTTCTTTTATCTGGTAGGAAGTCTTGTATCACTTCTTCTTGTCATAGAAATCATAATTGTATGGTTCACTTACCACACCGAAATGCATTCTAATACAATACAGTGTGATGTTTGAAAGTCTTTCAGCTCGTTATACATCTCTGGAACCCAAATGTGTGCTATGTAAATTTACACTTTAGAAGGTTTTCTAACATCTTAAAGTTCTAAGGTGTGAATATTTTTTTCATTTAGAATGGGTTAGTGTTGCAATTATTTTTTTTTGTTTTTTGTTTTTTGTATAATGATGAGAAACAGAAGTTTATTGAATATTAAAATCAATCAGTTCATTGGGAATGCATCCCATACTGAGTTCAGTTTAGATGCTTTTCCTCTCTTTGTCACTTGAGAAGATTCACCAAAGCAGTGATTCCCTTGGTACTTTCCCTTTGTTTACAAAGAATTTTTATGAATGAGGGAATCCCTATATGGCTGCAGGTGCTATTCCAGGTCATTCATGGTTTAGGACTGTGTACTCAGAAACTAAACATTGCAACAATGGACCCATATGCCTCATGTGCTTGTATTGCTCTCAAGGTGACAGTAGCCTCCTCTGAAGACACTGCTTTCAGGAAATGCTGCCATGGTACACTTCAAGCATACTGGGGAAGAATAGATACCAGTTTCCTGTCTAGGCTTTAGTTTCAGGATACTCATTTGGGTGGCTAGACACCAAATGAGATGATTTGGCTATGGCTAGAAGAATGGATTCATATTTGTTTTAACATGGGAAACAATAAAAAAGCAAGAGAAACTGACAGATACCATTTCATTTTCAGGTACTAGGATATTGGGTTAAATCAGTGAAAGCTAAAATTAGTTATTTTAAGGGATTATTAGAAATTAATTCTAATACAGTTGCACTCTCATAAGGGCAGAAATGACCTCAAAAAGTCACAACAAAAGATATTTTGGGGTTCAAATGAACAAAAGACCAGTGCAGATACCAAAGGGGATTTATTAAGGGTTTATTATTAAGGACTTACACCTTAGGGAAGGTTTTCTACCAGGGCCCAGTGAAATACAAGCCAACTGGGCATGTCAAACATAAGGCAAAGAATGCTCCTAATAGAACTGCAGAATTAAACTGCATTGATGGATTGGCTCAAGGGAAAGCAGGACAAAGGACGTTTTCCTACAGGGTGAGGTATTGTCTTGGAATGGAGTACCTCATGAAATTTCGCTTTTAAAATGAGCTCAATTTACATTCGAGACCAGTTGTCTGACTTAAAAAGAAGCCTTTAGATTAGAACATGAAGAGGAATACAGAAGCCCTCTGCTACCTGAAGACCATCTGGGGTTCTGTCAGGATTTGGTGAGAGGGTCAGCATTACCAGCTCTTTTCTAGTTTCCTGGGTAGGGATGGTATCTCTATCCACTCTTGTGACAGGTACACATGCTGGACCACTGTGAAGAGCTCTTCTGTCTGTCCCCAGTGCAGGGCATCCGTTTTGCTAACCCCACTCCTAGGTAGATGATTACACAGCAGCAAAGCTCTCCGTGACCTCCTACTTTCCCTGGGTTTCTTGGCAGGTGTGATGTACTATTTTAATACAGAAAGCGTTGGAGAGTGTGAGATACTGGACACTTGAGGAAAAATTCTGAGAGCAAGTGCAAGAGTGTTCCTTTGCTCTTATTTGTGCTCTGGCTCCCTGATGATGCACCGTTATTGAAAAGATATAAATATCTCTGCTACTGTGACTTTATTCTGGAACGTCTCTAATGATAAGAGTTTTGTTGCTTCAATGCTAAGAAAGGTAATTGTTTTAAAGACTTTGGTCTTTTCTGTACTCTGGGTCTCTTGTAATCAAAGACAGTGGCATTAAGTATTAGGAAGTAAAGTAGATTACTATTGCCATTTACTTTTTAAAATGTATTAATCTGCAACTGCAGATGTAGCTCACGGGTACTGTGCCTGCCTAGGATGCACAAGAACCTGGGTTCAATCCTCAGTACCGCAGATGATGATGGTGATGATGATGGCGATTCTGGGCAATTTTTACTAACTTAATGAATATTAAATGAAAAGAATGTGAAGATTTAAAAAATTAACAAGTGACACAAATTACATATTTACATAATACTGTTGTATTTTGGAGAATCCAGCCTCACTTTTTAGCAATTCCATAAGTGTAAGGTGAACATATCATTGATAAGCTGGGTGGTGGTGACACGTACCTTTAATTCCAGCACTCAGAAGGCAGAGGCAGACAGATCTCTGAATTTGAGGCTAACATGATTTACAGAGCGAGTTCCAGGACAGCCAGGGCTATACGAAGAAGCCCTGTTACAAAAACCATATGTGTATATATGTATACACATATGAATATATATTATTTAAATGGTGTTTATTAATTAATTAAATAAATGATTTTTGTCTCCATGAAGAACAAATGTAGTATTGTTATGTTTATACTCAAATTATGAAATTACTGATGTATATACTTCATAGATTAATACATTATAAATCCGTAAGTCATATATATTATATAAAATATGAATATTTCACTTTATAACTTGTTTACTCAAATCTAAAATCTGCCTTAAGCAATAGTCACTGGAACATTTTGGCTGCCTTTGCTATAGGTACAAGGCACGATCTTGAGTTATACCAAGATAAACATGAAGGGACAAGGAAAGGGGTGGGGAGAATTGGAGAATTTAATATTTAGAAAGATGCTTACTTGGAATTAAATGACCTTCCCTATAAATCAGAAGAGAAAAATTGTCAGCTCGGTGCTTCCTCATTTGCAGCATGTGTAAGCAGCAGGAGAATGAACCAAAGTACCCTTTGGAGCAAAAACCATAGACTATGCAATCCAATTCACTTTCACCGAGGTCTCTCCAATACATATTACTAGAGATAAATCAGGTGAGGCCCTGGTGCATCTCAGTCCCCGACAGGCTGTTCCAGTTAGCAACATCTTTATTTTACTGCTCAAGGTTGAAGAACTCTTGCCTTTCTGAACATTCAGAGCCAGATAAAGTGAGTGTGTGCTGAATTAGCACCTCGTGATAAGAAAATGATTGATTCGCAATATTGCGAACAGGAAATTTGGGTTGCGTTATTTCAGGAGGTTTTATGAGTCAGATGAACATTTCTTGGGGTTAATTTCAAATTGCCAGTGCTTTGTGATTCCTGGAAATTCTGTTGGTTTGGCATCATGGAGACTTTCCTTGCACACTCGTGAAACCACAGTAATTCTGTCTGTCTTTTTAGACTCAGAGAAATGTCAGAAATCCCAATGACTACCTGAGAACTGTAGTGCTCCTCTCTCAAGGAAAAGGTCAGCCTTCTTTTCTTCCTTGAGAAAAATGTCTTATAATATCTTACTGCTAATTTTCATCTGTATTCCTTATGTGTACTACTCTTAACTAATTAATTAGAGACAAAGTCCTGCTATGCAAGCCAAGCTGGTCTCAAACTCATGGTTTTCTTCTCTAAGTCACCTTCCATGTGCTGGGATACTAGGCATGAGCCGCCATGGTAGCAGGATGTTATTTTTGATGGCACTGAATGTGTTGCTTGTCATTCTATCCTGCTTCCCAAGTGGCTACCCCACCATCCTCGTCCCCTCTCTGAGCTTCCATTCCTATTCTCCTCCTGCCCTTCTGATCCCCTCAGCTACAAGTTTAACATGTCTGATACTGTAGGGGAGTGCTCAGGATTATTTTCTTCCTTCTAACACACTTCCTCTTTTAAACAGTCACTGACTTTTTCACTGTGACTCAGTTTGGTGGGGAGAGTGCTCCTAGAGAGTGTTAGGTGGGTTTCCCTATACAAAAGGGAAAGCAGTGTACTGTCATGGTTAGATTAGATTGCTACTTATCACCCTCGAGCACTCATTTTTGCCCTCGTGTTCCCAGCTTCAGCAATACATAAATAAAATGTTTGAATGACACATAGCATCTAGTAAACTTCAATTCCTAGGATGGTTCTTTTTCCAGTGTTTTAATAGTCTCGACTTTAGAATAGTATTTAGCGAAAACAGACATGTTCTGATCTGAGCAGTAGTCCCAATAATACAAGAAAATTAAGCCCAACCTTCGTCAGCTATGGAGTCTTTAGTCGGGTTTTGGAAGCATGTTGTTTTGGGAGGGGTTATACTGAGGGAGGACCTTCAGAGATTGGGACCGTTATCAGTGGCAAGAGATTTAGGTACTATGCTAAGCATAGGGAGTGGGCATGAGAACACAACGGATGAGATGCAGGTACAGAAACCTTAGTGTCACTCCCTTGGCTGCTGGTATTAGGATTTCTACTCTGTTTGGTCTCAACTGTTCTGCCCAGGGATTTAAGTATTCAGGCAGAACATTGTATTAATTATGAATTCCCTTCTGCACTGGCTAATTTTATGTCAGCTTGTCATAAGCTAATGTCATCTGAGAGGGAGGAACCTCAGTTAAGAAAATGCCTCCATAAGGTGGGCCTGTAGGCAAGGCTGTAGGACCTTTTGTTAATTGGTGATTAATGTGGGAGGCCTAGCTCATTATGGGTGGAGCCATCCCTAATCTGACCATGACATTTAACTTTTGTTCCTTTCCATATATTCACCTAAATTTACCTAAACCCCTAGGAGAGCTTTCTTCACTGACATCTTGAACCAAGGCACACCGAATAGACAGTTTTAGAGGGGAGTAGAGTAGAGGAGAAGTATCAATCCTGAATGCAGAGATTGCAGAGATGTTATAGTTGGGTAGCAAGAAATCAGGCTGAGCAAGGCATGAGGAGCAAGCCAGTAAGCGGCACTCCTCCATGGCCTCTGTACCAGCTCCTACCTCCAGGTTCTGTTTGAGTTTCTGTCCTGATTGCTTTTGATGATGAACACTGATGATGAAACGTAAGCTGCCCTCTCTCCTGCCCCAGTTGCTTTGGTCATGGTACTTCCTCACGGTGATTGTAACCTTATCTAGGATGTTAGGGTACCTTCTTACTAGGAGAGTGCTCCAATATTTTGATTAGATGGAATATTAGAAGTATTTTAGGAAATGTTTGGTGAGTACTTGTGAGAGGGTTAGTTTAGGCCTGCTGAACCAGGTACTGCCCTTCCAAGGACCCTTGATAGAGATCATTAGAAGCAAGTCTCTCTCATCATTGTTCCTAGGCTCATGGACAACAAATACCTGTTTTAATGTTTATCCCATGTCAGACCACAAGGAACCAGATACATATGCCTTGGCCTTTGCCTTAATGCCTTCTTCCTTTAGAAGGCTGGACCTTGGTGAAAGACAGGAGGAGGAATGGAAGAGTAATGTATAATGAAGTAGGCACACATGCTTCCTCCCCCAATTATGCCATAGATCTACAACAAGGGCATCCTGGGTTTGGCGGGGAAGACATTCTAAAATAGATAAAAGTTGGAGTTGGATTTTTCTCCTTAGGGTCATTATTTCCAAGTTGAAACATAAGGTTATCCAAAAGGCAGGGATGAATTAGTTTCAGACTCAGTTCAAACCAGAGCTGGTTGTATTTGCTTGTACCCTCTGATGTGTAGCCTGGTCCATTAAGCAATTACGGCCTCTACTGTCCAATTTATGGAGTTCCAGTGCAGAGTGACTCGCTGCTTTAACTAGATGGGATTCTGGGTAATTTCAAAGATGCTCTTAGCTAGTCTTAACTCAGTTGAAATCCTGTGTACGCAAAGGGCCCTCAGTGGTATCAGTCCTCATGATAATTCATGTTGGAATGAACCAGAATATGGGGCAGCAGCAGTCTGGCCTGGCTCTATCAGTAGCGTGCTCATCCACATCAGCTTCTTTCTATCTCAATCCTTGGAATGAAGGCTCAAAGCTTCAGAGTGTGTTCCTTCACCCTGATTTCATTCTCAATCGACATCTCGATTTTCTTCTGTTCTGCTCTCCCTGTTAACTCCCACGTTTCTTCTGGCTCTCTTTTACTCTCCCCCTGTTTTCTTCTCCACACCTTCAAGGCTTCCTTCAGTTTGCTGCTGTTTCATGGCTGTAGCCGCACAGGCTGCAGTGGGAATTGTAGCCGGGTCAGAGGTCATCTGCAACCCTGCAGCCTTGGAGGGGAATGCTTTTCCTTTGCAGTGATTCTGTGGCTCTTGCCACAGGAATAGTGAAGGAAGTGACTACAAAAGGGTGATCGATTTTTGGCTCAGATTTTGGTTTTCCCTCAGGAAAAAAGATTGTACCCCTGTTTTCCCAACTGTGTATTTTGAAGTAAAATGATTGGTTTAGTCCTGTCTGGAACTAGTGAAATGTGCAGACACAGGTTCGGAGCTGTGATGAACTGATCCTGACTTAATGCAGCTCGACAGTGCGAGCACTGCAGAAGTCACTGTTAGGGGGATGCACTTCCTCATTCACTCAGCTGAGAGACACAGGGCGATAAGGTTTCAGCTTTTGCTCAGCACTGAACCAGAAACTTGTGAATTGTTTCCCTTTTGTGAGAATTGCCTCACTCTATTCAGACAAGGTGACAGCCATGCTGGAAGAAGCTCTCCCAAGCCAATTTCTCTCAGGCATGTGGGCACAGATTTTTGGAGGAAAACTGTAGTTAACGGAGCACTGTTTTCCCAGCTCAAAAGTTGTCTGATGGCCACATGACTGTGCTATGCTTTCAGAAGCCATAGGCTTTCTCCAAGGATAAAAGTTCCCTTTCATACACTCATGGGCAGGGAGACCTCGGCAAAACCTTTAGCCTGATAGAGCCTTATCTGCTTTAGCATTAACATGGCGGAAGGCCCTTAACAAATGGCAGATGATGTGAATGCTAAGTCTATTTTCTCATTTTTTTCTGTTGATGGGTCTCAGAGGTTCTGTGAGTGATTTAGACTGTTAATGGCTGAGGTGGTCTATCAAGTTCTGGCCTTGTCATTTGAAGACAAATGTGGGCCCTGACACTGCCCTCTCATGGCTCAGAGATAAAGGGAACTGCAAGCAGATTCATTATTCTAAAAGGTACGAATGCTTTGAAGTGAAAGACAGGTTATAGATTCTCATCTTTTAGTATCAAATAGCTCCATATAATATTACACCATTTCTGCTGATTCTTAAAGAAAGTTGCATCAGGAGATGC
This sequence comes from Rattus norvegicus, assembly GCF_021556685.1. Taxonomy (NCBI): domain Eukaryota; kingdom Metazoa; phylum Chordata; class Mammalia; order Rodentia; family Muridae; genus Rattus; species Rattus norvegicus. Next base: position 44,554,936 of record NC_141551.1, on the reverse strand, counting down.
AATCCATAGCTCTTAGCTGAAATACTCAGGTTATGAATGTCGTCCGTTGAAAACAGAAGTTTTCTTAGCATTCTTATGTATTGGTCACCCTGAGAAGAAACTGTAGACTTATGTGTATGTGTGTGCTTACTTGTGTGGATTTGTGTTTGCGTGTGGAAGTGGAAGGAACAAAGGAGGAGGGAGAGAGACACTGGAAAAAGAGAAGACGAAAGGTTTCTATGTATTTTTGATGAACTTACCTTAACTCTTAGAATGCCATAGAGATGCTTTAAGGTAGGTCTCTCCTGAACTGAAGGTACAAGAGAGACTCCTGAAACTGAAAAATGACTCACGTCTTCCCTTCCCTTTCATGGTCTCCACTGGGCTGCTCAGTCTGAGCCACTGAGGTGCCCTGTACAGTTGCTGAGGTAGTACAAAGTTCCACGCTCAGTGAGGGCCATGCTACAAATCTACAGGAGTAGGAATGTTGAATCAAGGACCAATTAAACTTAAAAATCCTATCAATTTGTTATTCTGTGTGTCTTTGTTCATATGTTGTGAGTGGTGTGAGTATGGGTATGGGCGTAGGTGTGTGCAAGGTCAGCTTTTGGGAGTTGGTTGTCTCTTCCCATTTTTTTCTTTGAGGCAGGATCTCTCTTCTTGATTCCACTGTGCTTTTTACTCCAAGCTACTGGCTCCCAGTTTTCTGGGATAGTCTCCTGCCTCTGTCTCTCATCAGCCTTAGGAGTGCTGGGATTGCAGGTTCAGGTCAACACATCCAACTTCTTTGTATGGGTTTTGGGGACCAAACCAGTTTTTAGGCTTTTACCCTCTAAGCCATTTATTCTCTAGCCCTAAAACCAATTAAACTTTTGACTTTGACTCAAATACATGGCTATATAATGTACTTGGCTGATTGAAATTTGGATAGGGTATTTGTACTGTCAACTGGAATTCTGATACATGGTCCAGAAAGGAATTAATGGCCTTAGTGTTCCAGTGATTTTTAAGAAGAGACTTTTCAAAACACCTTACAGTTTTTCATTTTGAAATTATCCAGGAACAAATCAAATATTAACAATAGATAATATTTTATTACCCCTTTGAAAGCATATTGATCTAAATTGTTATGGAATCTTTGAATCATTAGTTAGTATTCAGGGGTTGACTCTCGTGTAATGAGATGGCTTATAGCAAACTCATTTAAACACATTCTGTTGAGAAAAAAATAAATTGAATGTAGACTATTTGTAAGGGAAGCTAGGAAAACTAAAATGCATAAGACAGTCTTTGCCCCTAAGGAGCTTACATATGGTAATAATTTTTACTTGTACATAATCACCCTAAAAAGCTATCATCTTTTTGCAGTGAGATTACTACTGTAAAACATTCAGGCCCTTTTTCTTAAGAGTCGTCTTCAAAGAGAGTTTACCATGTTTACTTCTCTGTGCACATATCTACCACAGCCACTGCCCTAGTTATTCTTTGGTACCCTTACTAGTAAGGTAGTATGGTTTGTAAATAAAACCCTGACTCATGAGTTTTGTTTTTTGCTGCAACACTATAACTAATAATAATTAAAATAAATTAAATGCCCCAAAGACATACTAACAATAATATTCCATGACACATGAAATTTATGTAAAAGTCTAAATTAATCACTCATAAATAACATTTATTCTTATAAGTAAATGTCAGTTCTCACTCTCACCTCACATGTCTGCCACTGCTTTCCTGGCACAGCTGGCTTCAGTAGCTCTTACAGAGACCATGCACCTGAGAGCCCACATATTTGTTACCTTATTCCATAACTACATCATGCTTTGGGACTATGTATTGTTCTCTTTTAAGTATTCCTCAGTTTGAGCTATGGTGTTCTACAGACTTCCTTTGAATTAATTTATATTTCTTCTTCAATAATAAAATATTTTTACAATTCAAGATTATATTTTTTTCATGGACATTCAGAGAAATCTGAATCAAGGTTTTAAAGGTGGTCCCAAAGAGTTCATAAATGCACAATGAAGAGAAGTGGTTAAGATAGAAGAAATAGTGAGAACACAGACTGTCATCTCAGGAGTTCACCAGTAAGGCCTGAGAGAGTCTTGGAACAATGCTTGGGTACAACAGAAACATATAGAACCACTGTCTTTTGTTTAAATGTCTTGCTTCTAGGTCCCTTCATATCTGATGCAATTTTCTCTACTTGTGAGTTCACAGACTGCCACTTCTCCCTTCCAATATTCCCTACCTCATAGTTACAGTTTGTTGGTGGCCACCTTTGTCTTACTGCTTCTGACAGTTAGTGTTAGAAATCATCGTGACAGAGTCTAGAATTACTGGAGAGGTGGGCTTCCACGTAGGTCCATTGTGTTGACATTGAATTAACAATCAAGAACATGCCTAATGTATATGGCATCATTTCCTGGCTGGGATCCTGGCCTGTCAAAGTAGGGGAGGGAGCTGAGCCACAGCATGGAGTCATCATTCCCTGCTTCTTAGCTGTGGAATGCAAGTGACCAGTTCTCTCAAGCTCCTGTTGCCATGACATCTCCCAGTGATGGACTGGACCTTGGAACTCTGCAGAGACATAAACCTTTTCTTCCTTAATTTGCCTTCTCTGGAGTAGCTTGGCATAGCAATAGGAAAAGAATATTCACTGCCCAGTGGTTATTCAGACATTTTGAGGGGAGGGAAACTGTTAGCTTTGACAGTGGCTAAGGTGTGAAGTGTGACTTTGATACACACAATCTTTGATTTGGATTCTTTCTCGGAGAGTGGAGCAGTCCCTCAGTAACTGAGTGATCAGGTAAAGGTCCAAATGTGACGTTAGTCCCGCTTTGGAAGTGGTTCAGGAGAATCATCTACTGACTTTTGGGTTCTCTGAGAGCCTGGTGCACGGTTCTCCCAGCTTCAGGAACTCTGCTCAGCTGCACATGTATCCTCACCATGATTGCAGAAAGCAACCAAACAGCAGCATCTTGGTGAATATGGTCAGGAAATGCCAGCCGTGTCCCACTGATAGAGATCTCACTGTAAGTCTGGGAGGAAAAGGAACTCAACCACTGAGTGTAATCCAGACAGTTAAACGGGGAGAGAGCGATGTATGTGAAGACCAAGTTTAAAATGGTCAATAACTACCAGCCTGTGAACCAGGGATCCCTAAACCTTGTTATTTGCATTGTTTTTTCTTCTGTAACAAAATTACCATTTTAGGACATTTAATGGCACATACATAGGTCTTTATTCTATATTTAAGACATTTGAATCTGAATAATGAGTCAGCCACATTTTCAAAACCACAATCTTTTTCTCTCTCTTCTCTCCCTTTAACTAATGTTTTGGTCCTTGTAAGTTGGAGGTTACACCAAGGCAGATGCTCTGCTTTAGTGAAGGGTTGGGGCAGAGAGAAAAAAGTGACCTAGACTTCTGGAGTCAGGCCTGTGGTCTGAATCCTACCACAGACCTTCTGATTGACTTGTCTGAGTCACATTTGCCTTTCTGGGGAGACCTAGGGCTCCTTACTCTAGTGTGAGGAGAATCTTGTTTCCTCAGTCACAAACATCTATGGCCCAGGGAGGCTAACTCTGCTCTTTCCTTCCATTCTCTCAGAAAGAGGAACAATGGGGTCATAGAAAGCCACTCAGTCCATCCCTGAAGGGCCTCTGTTAGAATCTGCAACATCGGTCTGGCTGCATTTCCCAGGGAGTACACAGTTTATCATTCCTATAAAATGCATGCGTGGATCCAGTTTGTAGCAGCTGCTCTCCCTTTACTAGAGATCACTATATATAATTTCAAAATACGTTCTCCCTTGCTGCCTAAAACTAAACTAAACTCTGGGAAGCAAAGCAGGGAAGCCTGTGACAATGAACCCGGTCCTCAGATTTATCCCAAGATACAGGGACTGTAAATGCACAGCTTGGCTTGTTTTAAAGGTGGGTTACCCACTAGGATTGCATGAACACTAATAATTAATCATTATATCAGGAAAGGAGGTGTATACCTGTAATCCCAGCATTCTGGAGATGGACCCAGGCAGGACTGAAATTTTTATGCCACCCTGGGCTACCTACTGAGACCCTAAAACCCCCAAAATTAATATATAATAGGGGCTGTAGTAGAGAGTAAGGAAAGAGATCATTTGCACACTATTTTATATTTAGTATTTTATATGGAATTAGCCTCTCTCTCTCTGTCTCTCTCTGTCTCTCTCTGTCTCTCTCTGTCTCTGTCTCTGTCTCTCTGTCTCTCTCTCTTGACCATTCTTCCTAAGTTTTTCTTAGTCATTAAATGCTATGGTTGCTGCAAACCAAAGGAATAGACTGAGAATGGCTGTCTACCAGTTATTACCTCCTTGTTTCTCTTTATGAGAGAATGGACAGGAAGAACACAGAGTGAACCCTGGGCCATAGATGTTTGTGACTGAGGAAACGACGAGATGAAGGGAGCTGCTGTGGTAACCATTCGGCAGTGCAACAGAACTGTGCAGGAAATTAATGAGCCCATCCAGATAAGAGACAGAAGCAAGAGGCACATTTCAGAGCTCCAGACAGATTGGGGCAGCAGGGTAGTTTTAGAGTAAAATATTTTGAAATTATACAGTGATCACTATTAAAGACATAACAGCTGGTACGAGCTTGACAAACCAGTGAGTTCTATAGGAAAGATAAACGGCATACTTCCTGGGAAACCCAGCCAGACCGATGTCGGGGACAGAACAGAGGCACTTACCACTGTCAGGACAACATGCATTCTAGATGACCTTTCGGAGATGGATGATAATATGTTTAGCAAACCCCAGGAAGATATATTGACAGGTACCCAGAGGTGAATGGTGGGGAGAGGGGGTTTCAGGTTTGCTAAATCCACCAGTGATTGCCACACTGCTTGCTGTAGCTCTGCAAACCTTGCTGCCCGATGGAGAGCGTGGTGCTTGGAGGGCTCTTTATTGACTCCAATTGCTGTTCAGCAGGTGTGTCGCTCCCTCGAACCTTCGCAATCATGTTCGTCAATTTGAACCTCAGTGTGGCCAGCATCCTCCACCAGCCTCCACAGCAAATGCTCCAGCCTTGGATCCCGTCCTGTGTTTAGCCAGTGTTCTCCTTCGTGCCCTGTAGTTTGCCTTGTAGTCTGAGGCTTTTTATCAGGAAAGCGTGTTTCCGGTTCCTCCGGCATTGCTTCTTTTAAATAGCTCTCAATGAAAACGAGGCACTGGGGATGATTACAAACAAGGTAGTTAATATCTCTGTCTGTGGGCCACACAGGTTGTCCGTATGTCTTCAGTTCAGGACCCCTGCTTTTTTTACTAAGACACATATACCAAGCCCCTCATTTGCTGGGATTGGGAGGCGTTTTATAAGTAGGTGACCCTATCACTCACTTCCTGCCCATCCCCCAGCAACAATAATCAATTAGACACAACGGCCAGAAATGCTTCTCAAATGTTAGTCCAAACTTGCTACTTCCGCCGAGCAGAGAGCTGTCAGAATTGTCCCAGTGACCTCCCAGGAGGCTGAAATTCAAGGGCAATGGGACTGAGCCCCTAAGCTAGAACGGAACACCAGTGTACCCATCTCTCCTTCGCTCAGTAACGAGGCAGGCTATTTACAGTGCCCTCTTTGTGTGCTGCCTCTGTTAGCACTTTTCTTTCCAATTTGGTCCTTGGCCCGTATCCTGCCCCCTCTCACGAGGCACGTGCCATTTTGATTTTAAAATAATGGGAAGAACGCTTCATTGCTGCTAGTTGGTGATATGGCTCTCAAACTGTCCACAGATTGCCGAGTAAGTGAAATGTTTTGACAGAGAGAAATATGTGTTGTCAACATTTCTTTCCCTGTGGTTGAGAAAGGAAATTGAAACTGTACTTCAGCAGAGTTCAGATGTTGAGAACTACAATGAAGTGACTACGGACCACTTTGTTTCTCTTTCTACTCCATTCTTCTCTAATGCAACAGTACCATAGTGTGATCTACGGGGTCTGGAATTGTCTGTACCTGGCATTTTTAAGATAACAAGTTTGTGGTCTGTGTGTGTGTGTGTGTGCATATGTGTGCACCTGTGTGTATGTGTATCTCTGTGTGTGTCTGTATGTATGTGTGTATGTGTGTATATGTGTGTATTTGTGTGTATGTGTGTCTGTGTGTGTATGGGTGTATATGTGTGTGCATGTACATGTGTGTGTGTATGTATGCACGTGCATGTGCAGATAGGTCACTAAAGGAAACATACTATTGAGAAATTGACTGTGGTATATGTATCTAAGAATAGACACTGAAAAATTCAAAACTAAAAAGGAAGTCGAATCCCACCCCGACTGGAACATTTGGGGCAGTGTGTGCATTTATCTCTGGGCTTAGTAGACTGAGGGTCTGCACAGCTGTGTGTTGTCTCCTGGCAGAATGAGGTGTGTTCTGCTTCCCTGGCAGGCGTACTCTTGTCAAGAGCTTGTTGGAACAGGACTACGGGCAGCTTGCTGAGCTCTGCTGACCATTATCTTCACGTTCAAGTTTGCAGTGTGGAAGCTGTTCTCTCTTCTCTCACTGAGAGAACACTTTGATAAGAAAAAATGTTGACAGCTTTGCCTTTCCTCAGGCTCACGGAGGAAACATTTCCTTTTTTTCTCTTGCCAATCTCCTTCCACGTGCTGGGTAGAACAAAGGGAAGGGATATTGCTTTAGAGGCTAGCCCGACTTTCAACATCTAACAACCTGCGTGTATGAGCCACGACTAGCCATATGAAGATGAGCAATACTGTCTATCTTTAAGTAGCTGGGTACAGCCAGTCATCTGACTGGAAAACCTATAAGAAGAGCAAAGGTAAAGTAATATAGCTACTTATATGGGTTGAATATGGTTCACTGTATGGGTTCTAAAATTAGATAGAGCTGAGTCTACACTCTGACTCCAGCACTATTCTCCATAGCATGGGTGTGCACAGTACATTTTAAGTTCTCTATATGCCTGTTTGTGACGCTTTCCTTGAGCACTGTTAGGCCGACTAAGTGAGACATTATGTGCACCATGTACAGTGCCTGGTACTTGCACACCTACCTGTAATGTCAGCTTTCTTCTTCTTTTTTCCATGTGGAAAGGTTTAATGAGAGAAGAAGAGGAGAGGAGAGGAAAGGAGGCCAGTCCTGGGCACGTGGAGGAAAGGGGAGGTAGAGAGAAGGGACAGGGAAGAGGGGAAGAACAGCGAAGAACAAAGAGCAAGAGCAGCTTTCTTCTGTCTCTTTCATGCTGAGCTGTATTCCGTGGTAACCATTCTCATGCCTCTCACAGGTTTCACCATACCTACTGCCCCTGAGGATGACTTGTATGAGCTTGTGAGAGGGCTATAGAAAGGTAGGGGTAAAGTAATAAGGTTACTTATATGGGTTGAACATGGAGCAGCCTATGGGTTCTGATATTAGACAATATGAAAAGACCCAATTCATGGATATGGCCATACAGTGATAATGGAGTTTGAAAAACAAGTTTCCTTTGCGTGATTAAAGTGTGATCACACGGAAGGAATGAGATAGGCATTATAGGTTAATGAACGATAGACCGCCTTTCTCATTCCCAGAACACGAAAGAGTTAGACTTTTCTGTCCCATGGAAGTTAGATATACTCTTTGATTCATCTTGGCCAATGAAATGTAATCAGAAGTGACTGTCAGTTTTAGAAGGAAGCTTTAAAAGACTACATTCACTACCACCATGGCCATGGAGTCCCATGGTGAGGTGAGGGTTGAATCAGCCCAGGCTCATGAAATGTTATAAGCAGCAGAATATCACTGGTTATCATGTTAAAAAAATATAAACTGGATGGGAAAGTAACTTCTGTTAAGTTGCACTATAGAGAATTTAAAGAACTTGGCTTTTTGTCTGTGTAGATGAATAGAGGAAATCCTGCACACATCCCTCCAATTTGCTTGAGCTGATGACACTTCAGTGATTCTTCTCATGGCATTCCTTTCAGGCACAGTCTGTTGATGAGCCATGCTTGCTCTCTGCCCAATAACCACATTGCCAGGCCACATCTTCTGTTTTATTCATCAGACTTGACCCTGATGGCATCTCCTGCAAAGAAGAAACTAAACATCATTAACTAATTGGACAGACTGCACCCTTCACTCTCAGTGTCATGTAAAAGTGTGGGAATGAGAGGCCATTTTCCCTGGGTGTTGACCATAGGAACGGCCATTGTCTTCAGGAAATTTTTAAGGCAATAGAAGCAACATTTTTTTTATCATCACAAATCCACAATTCTAATCAGTGTTAGGAACCAAAGACTTTTTCACTGTCAACCCAAATTCTTAGCACACTGTGTAGTAGCCCACGATGAAGGTACAAGGGGGCAGGAGATTCTAAAATGTTTGAAAACAGAAAGGATAATTGGGATGTTGCTCCCACTGCAGTGGAAGCACTAACTTAGAATGTGCCCCGAAGAAATATCGCTCCTTTTTTATGTTTGCTTTCTGTACATTGATTTGGATAATACTAGCTTACGATTTTTCTCTATAGTTACATGTACTTGTTGCAATTTTTCTCTCTAGAGCATATAAGACCTGTGAGGGCAAGGCTGGACCTCTTTTACCCTTGGGTGTCGTTGGGTCTGACTAGTACTTAATACTTATGTAATTAGGGCTCCGTGCTAGATTTCTGTCAAAGTTACAAAAACTGGAGATGATCAACTTATAAGGATGACTGAGGATTCCAGAGATTTCAGTCTGTGGTTGCTTAGCTTTATTGTTCTGGGCCTACTTTGGTATGGTTTATCATGGAAGGAGCTTGTGGTAGATGTATTCTCCTCATGATTGTCATTAAGTCACAAAAGAGTTGTTGTTGTAAAAATATAAAAATAAAAGAGTTGGTCTCTTTTACCCTGCTAGGTCTGCACCGCGGTCCCCCAAGATATCTGCTAGATATCTGCGGAAACACATCCCAGCCATACACTTTCCTACACGCAAACCCCCACATAAAAGAACGCACAACACAATAATCTTTGACCCAGTTGGTAAGATATAATTGCCCATTTAAACATACAAAGCCCGGTATCATCCATACTTTAGGAACATTGATAACAACCTGTAAATACACAGAGCAGAATCTTAACATCACCTGCCATGGCTTCTCCCCCTCTCCTCTTCCTGTGTCTCTTCTTTCTGTTCTAGTCTCCTCCTCTTCCTTCAAACTTCTCTCCCACCCAACCTTCCTTCTCCTCCAATGACAGGCCTCCTTCTATCCTGTATCTGCCCCTCACCTGTACTTTACAAATTCAATGGGGAGAAGGTTCTGGTGAAGTCACCAGAGTCCTGAGTGCGTGACTAGGCAGCTGTCCTTGGGGTAGTGAAATTAGCGTCAAAATACAGATAACTTCAGGGCAAACCACAACAAAGAATGGTGTTCCAGTATCTCCTTCAAGCACATTCTTCCAATGAGCTAAGCAATTCCAATTTGGCCCTGACTCCTAAAGAATGACTTTATGGTGTCACAGGTTCTGTGTAGCAAACATTGCCACTTTGGGGGACCTTTAAGATACAAACTAGAGAAACCCCAGTATACATGTACTTGCATGAACTTGAGCTAGGGTACCAATGGGATAACTTTTCTCTTTGTAGCAGTCAGGTGGGTGAGAATCAGGGGGATAGTACTTCTGGTGGTTGATACTAAGAAACCCCAGATACTTGCTATTGGGAAAGAGATGTGTTCTAACTGATTTTGCCAACAAAGATCTGAGGCTTTTATAAATAGCACATTACCCATGCCTAGCAGCATTCCCACAAGTTGAGATGGGCTGCCTCCCCCTATGTCCATACATATTCTTTTCTGTGAGTATTGTAGTTAGTTACATATATCCATAAACTTTATTATCAGCACTAAATAAAGGCCAGGGATGATGAAAGGGGGCAGGGTTGTTTTGTCCCAGGTGCTACACTCCTATGCAAGAGTCCATGTGAACTGGGATTTTGTAGAAGGCAAGAGGCAGGGGTGCAGTTGAAGGACAGCTCCAATGCTGTCTATGACTTCATACTTCAGTTTGGGAAGGCCCACATGAATAGGGCGCTTACAAAAATAGTGGTTGGGATTGGCTCACAATGGTAAGTAATTATGGTGTTTCCTGATACCAGATCATGATGATCTCAGCGTTGGGGGAAACCGTCCTCCTGAATTCTGTTTGTTTTATGGATAAGTTAAGTAAGTGGGGGGCATGGCAGACAGAGAGAAAACTGGGCCAGAAAAGTCTTTTGCTTTTTTTTCTTTGCTTTTGTTGTTAGGTTGCTTTCCACTACTCTACAAGCCTGTTTTAATGTTTTCCATCTAAGATTGAAAGCAAACACTCTAGCTTACTAGTCTACCCATTTCTAAGGGGCCTACCAGATAGAGCATGGTATTTGACGGCCATGCTGTGAGTTACAGCATAGCTCTAAGCTGAATAAATGTCACCTGGACTACTCTTGAGACTGCTCAGAGATTTTCATTACTGTCTTCCTCTCTTGGAAAAAAAGATATGGTCATCTTAAACTTCTGGGATGAATAGTTGAAAATAGAGAAGCTAGAAAATAGCAGTATTCAGTATTTCTCTGCTACAAATGCTACAATAAAATTTGCCAGTAAGAGTTTAATTGATGGGTCTGGAATGCTTTTGTACTTAGTTGATAAGATAGTCAAATTAATGAAGATCTCATATGTTTAGCTTTGGTTTTCTTCACTGAAAGAACTGATAGCCATCATCTTGTATTATTGTTTGTTCTTTGATAGTCAGTGTCACACATATAAGTATTATTTTTTGTCCATATCTACCTCCTTTTGCCTTTGCCTACCTGCTTCCCTCCTTTTCAATTAGTTCTTCTACTTCATGTTGTGTGTGTGCACATGTATACATGCATATGTGCGCCCATGTGCATGTGTGTACATATATACCTGCATATGTATGTGCACACATATATGCATATGTGTGCATGTGTGTACATGTATATACACATATGTATGCATGTGTGTATACATGTATACATGCATATGTGTGCCTATGCATACATGTATGCATGCCTGTGTGTGTGCACATTCATACAGGCATATGTGTATGTGTGCATGTGTGTGTACGTGTATACATGCATATGTGTGTGTTTGCATGTATACATATATATGTGTGTGTATGCATGTGCATGTGTGTACATGTAGACATGTCTATGTGTGTGCATGTATTTGTGTACATGTAGACATGCCTATGTGTATGTACATGATCATGTACATTTTTACATGCATGCGTGTGTGTGTGTGTGTGTACGTGTGTGTGTATAGTTTGCTAACTTTAGTTATGATGGCTTTAAAACAGAATATAGTTTTTCATTATAGAATGTAGATTTATATTAACCTTTGTGGAAAGAGCAGTTTTGTGAGCTGGCTGATTTTAAATAAAGCAAGTATACTTGGAATAATACCTGATTTTAAAAAAATCTTGCCTTTGGAAACTTATCCACATGCATTTCTTGGGTTACTAAGAAAATGCTTTAATGGATACTTGGATTCAGGAACCACAATCATGGGCATTTTTCTCACAAGAAGTCTTTGGGCAATTAATTTATTTTGCAATATCAGATATTGGATCCAGAGCCTTGAGTGTCCTAGGAAACTGCTCCACTAATTGGCTATAGCCACAACCATCCTATTCTAGGGCGGGGGGATTACAATATGGCCTCCTTTGCTTTTTTCGATTTGGTAATTTGTTATTTAGACAACAGAAAGACGACAGCTTAAGTATGACCTTGTGGGAATCACTTCACAGTTTTAAGCCCATAAACTGTGAGATGCCTGTGTTGAACTCTCTAACAACTCAGGTCCCTGGCAACAAATCGGGCCTCTGAATTAGTTGCAGACGGAGAGGCAGCTGTCGTGGGCAAAGCTGTGTTTGCACCCTGTGTTGTCCTTTCTCACTGTTACCTTACAATTTCCTTTGTGCCTGAAACATACCATTTCATCACAGGCAGGCCTTAAAATAGTTTTTTCCTTCTAAAGTAAGTGTTTGGATTTTACAAAAACATTCTGGATAAAATGGAACAATTAGAGAATTATTGAAACATTATTTTTAGTTCCGCGTATTATTCCATGAACCCATTCCCTTTGTCTCTTCTTTGTCAAAGGATTCGAGCAGCTTGTTTCTTTGGCTTTCATCAAATATCTTTTTTTTCTTTCCTGTTCAAAATAAACTCTGTTTTCTTTTTCCCAGCCAGATGAAAGCCCAAATACCCTGCTCTTTCTGATACCAACCCCGGGATGGTGGGACATGGGTCCACGTCATTCACGATTGTCAGTTTCAAAGGTTAATTTGGAGACTGTAGGATGAAAAACAAGCTTCAATTTTCCTCTTCAGATCTTTCCCATACACACTGCCTGTGTATTATTTTAGAAAATCCATTCAAAAGTAGACTGTTTCCTTCCCTGACTGGGCACCAAATCAAGAAGCTGTGGATAGTGCACCATAGTGTTTATTATGCATCATTTTGCTGCTGACACTGAGCCATCAAATATTGGGGAATTTACAACCAGGGAGGTTCAGTCATCATGCCTGAACTGAAGGACAAAATATTCTCGTATTCATTCCCAGCTTTGGTTCTTTATGGTTAGACAGTAAGCAATATACTTATCAAAGTCAAAATAACCTTCCTTTTGCAAAGCACACTTGCTCCTAATTGGTGGAGTAAAGTGCAGAAGTCATCTCTTGCTCCATCATGGGATAAAGGCTGAATTAATATAGCTGAGTATTTTGAAATTTAATGACAGCGATATGAGTAGTGAGTTATGTTTTAATTTACAGACTATATGTGTGCTGTAATGAAGAAGCAGAAAGGCTCCTGGAGTTAAAAACACCAAGACTAAATATTTTATTTATGAAATATCTATGATGTGTTTTTATTTGTTTTTCTATTTTTGTTTTTTTTTCTTTTTTGTTTTGTTTTTTGAGGCAGGATTTCTCTGTGTGGCTCTGGTTGTCCTAAAGGTTACTTTGTAGATCAGGTTGGCCTAGAACTCAGAGTTCCAACTGTCTCTGCCTTCCAAATACTATTTCTTTTGAATAAAAGCTAAGGTTAGAAGTCCTATTTATGTACGTTAGTGCATGACTATTGGGGCTTGGAATCTGAAACCAAAAGGATGTGTGTTTGAATCCCTGCCTACCCTGTAAAACGGACACATGCCTCTTTCTACTTCTCTGTAAAATAGTAATAAAGAGTTCTGACTTCTATCAACATGTTTCAATGATTAAATGAGACTCTACACATTGAAAGACTCTTAATAAAATGCCATTATGTTAAGAAACCCAGAGAGATGCAACCACTGTTCTGACTACTCCTAGTTTCCCCCCTGTTACTCTAAATAGCAGTAGTCCCAAGAGTACCCATACATGAGGAAAGAGGGAAATGTTAGTTCCAGCTGTGAACTATATTATCATTTCTCTTATGGAACTCGGTGGCAAATGGGAGGTATACAGTTTTGGGAGTTTTAGTAGACTTCCAAAAGCAAGCAGAAGCAATGAGAATAATTCTTGATAATGCAGTTGGTTACTATGATTATCTCAGGTGTACTTTGTGGAAGATATAGGATGCCTCTTTCATCGTTTAGAAAGTAGCCATTTCAGAATGCAAAGTTAGGGCTGCTTATTTGGAACAGGCTGCCTCTCCTGTGTGGACATTAAACTTGCTGCCTGCCCATTTCAGTGGGGACAATTAAAAAAGACAGAGAGTGGCCAGAAAATGATCTCCACCTCCATTCTGGGAAAAGCAAGGCCATTGTTTTTCCTAGCTGAGACCTGAATTGACAGGTACGTATCTTCAGAGTTGTAAGATCAAACTGTCAGCATTGGTGCTTCACTGTTTTCCAAGGTCCTCTGTAATGAGTGTGTGAGGTTTTAAATAGCGAATGAGACCAAGGGTCTGGAGAAGGAAAAAGTGAAATAACTGACCATTTTAGTACCTGAACAACTGGCCTGGCAGGTCTGCTGGTTTGGTTGTTGTTCTCTGTGGTGTTACTTTAAGATTAAGCTTATGCAAATGAACTATTAATGGGCTGTCATTTCAGGCAAGCAGCTCATTCAAAAGCCATAAGACAAGCAATAGATTCCATTTGAAATGAAAATTACAGTTTGAGCATGTTTTCAAATTTTTTAATTTTTTCCTTTTCAAACTAAATAGAATGCAAGGTGGAAGGTAGAAGGGTAAAACTATTAGGATCTATTCATGAGTCTCTCTTTCACACACACACACACACACACACACACACACACACACACTCACACATGTATACACATATGCACACATGCACACACATACACACACACACCAAACCCTCAAAGCAAAAGTCTTATCTACATCCTTCAAGCAGTCCCACTCAATCTCCATGTAGGTTACATAAAACTCATTTGGCTTTCCTAGGGGGTCACTGTTGTGAGAAGAGGAACTATAATGCATATTAATAAGGGGAGAAACCCTTCGTAGGAAGGACCATAAACCCCAGGAAGCCATAAACCTCAGAACTGGACTCTAGACTGGAGGCATAGGCAGATGTGGGGAACAGGAAAGACTGAGCAAATGAAGCTTTGGGTCCCAAAGTGCCAACCACAATGAGTCTGTTGTCTACTGGGTTCCAACACCTCAAGCTTTCCCTTGTTTTCTTAGGCTGTTCATTGCTTTCTGAGTGTGAGCTTGCAGTTGACAAAAATTTCACAATTTAATATAGCAGGATAAAATAAGAAAAGGATTTACTATAAATTTTAGAGAGATGTCCTCAACTCTGCCATTTTGGTCTGAAGAGGAAACAGACCACCATATTAGCATGTTTACCTTCTGAGGTCTGGCCCTCTCCAGCGGGATACCTTTGTGGGCACAGCTGCTTCCCTGGGCCAGACAGGGAGACTAGAACTGTTTTGCCTTGTCCAGAGGCTTGAAGCTTAAAAGTGAATGAGTCGACTTTCCAAATGGCTTCCTGTTTCTTCAGGCTGCACTCTCAAAAGGGCCTGTGTTTTCACAATCCTCACAAAGCTATGAAGGAGTGCTTGTTACCAGATTTACAGCCCTGGTCTATGTACATCCACACCAGGCTGCACTAGTATCTCTGCCAAGCTCCACAGGCTCTACCTTGGCCTCCCACAGTGTGGTGAGAGCACATGTGTTCTGAGGAAACCCAGTGCTGTTGTCTTTGTGTGTATTTTTGTCTTTAGATCTTCCATGTTCCTATGACTATTCTCTAGCCTCCAGCCAGTAGTGTATTGCATGTGTGAAGATCATGTCTCCCTACAGAGAGTTGAGCTTCCCTGCCTTGAAGGTGTTCAGAAACCTCATGTGTTGCATGGAATAGACTTTAGTTGGAAGAACGCTCTTCTATGATCTATAGCCAAGACCAGAGCCAGCCTCACTGAATGCAGATGGATTGCTTATTGTAACAGTACTCGTGTGTGCTGTTCTCTAACTGTGGCACATGTTTCTTTTGCTTCAAGTTTCACTGAGCCCCAGTCACTCTTTGTGGGATTATCTGGACTTCTTGTGCTTAGTAGCACTAGGGCTGAAGCTGTCTTCCACAGGAAGTGAAGGATTCCGCCAACAAAGAATTGACAAGTGTAGATGAGCCCTTGGAGACCGGAGACAAAAATGTCACATATGTCAGTCTTAATCCCCTTGGGCAGTGTTCTGCTGTGATTTGATCAGTTTTAAAGCATTGGGGTGTGTAATCTTTTAAGACAAGTTAGCTTGTATGCACCTGGGGTGGGAGAGGGGAGAAATGGTGCAAGGTAGGTTGTCACTGACAGCACAGAGCCACTTCTGTTGGTTAGCACTGTCACCTACCTTCTCTAGACTTCTTTCCTTAGTTCCTCACTGAGAAGTGGAGAAGGTACTTGAGAGAGTTGAGGATGATGGTGATGATGATGATGATGATGATGATGATGACAACGACGATGATGATGAAAGGAAAAGAATTTCCAAGATAGATTCTGGGTGGCAGACTCCAAACAGAAAGCTTATCACTTATGAGCACAATGGAACCTCTCTTTTTCCTTCTACAATCCTTCGTAGATTGCTGACTCTATGCCATAAATGTTTGCCTGGAGGATCATGAGCTGTCATCATTAGTCACATCAATATTTTTATCAAAGGTTTTTTTTTTATCAATCCATGCATGCTCTGTGCTCCAGGAGAGTTAACTTGAGTCAGTAAGGGCCTTCCTGAACTCTGTGTAAAAGACAAGGGGCACAGGCTTCTTCACAGTGTTTGCAAAGGAGCAGTTTCATAATGTTATGCTAACACCAAGGTAACAGAACATGGCTAAATTACAATAGATAGAATTACTCACAGAGAGATTTATTAGTGCTTAGTTATGTTATTGTGTTCAGTGTATATTATCGCTTTACCCACTTAAGTTTCAAAACAGAAATGAAATACTGGCACATCTTCCTTTTTCAAGAGTGATATATGTGCTTCTTATATTACATCAGACAGGTTAATTTGCATTTATAACAGGAAACTTTATTAGCATGATAAAATAAATGCATGCAGGGCAATATCGTCTGAACCAGTATACCAGTAGATAAAGTCTGATGTGGCAATTGCTAACTGAATGTTGCCTCGTGGTTATTACTGAGGTAAAATCATTTACTATGGGGTGATCAGGGATGTTGTAAATGATAGAAGAGTCACATCTACTTTCTAGTTTTAATTAGCTCAAGAGGTGTCCTGGGTATTTTAGAAAGCTCATCTTATCAATACTGTTATTTAGAAATGATTTACAATATTGTTATAGGCGCTACTAATGTTTTTCTCATTAGAGGTTTGTATCATTGCTTCCATTGTAAATTCTGTTGTTGAAGGCTTTAAAGATGCATTAAATATTTACATCAAATCCTTGTAATTGTAGAAATATGTATACAGGTATGCGTGTGTTGTAGCAAAAGCAGTTTTATAAGACCTTAAACCCCAGAAGTTCCTGTTAGTGGATGTGCTAATATAGGACTTCTTTGCTCCTGTATCATCAGTATCCAGGTTTAGTTTCACAAAAAGATGTAGGTTAAGTGCTACTTCAGGAAAGATTTTTCTTTTCTTCCATTGACTATTTAAGCCTGAAAGAGAGCCCTGGATACCCTAAAAATCTCCATGAGCAAATCTGATGAGCTACAGTTCTGACATTTAATCATTAGGTTGCTTCTGCTGTTGATGCCCCAGTTGTTAGTCAGGTTTCCAGTGAACATCAGAAGTGGTACTAACAAAGTTCACAAACTGCTCAGCTCCTGAATGAGAATGATTAGAAGTATTTTTGTAGAAAATGGAGCTCCTCTTCCTCCTGACAAAGATATTCAAGAAAACCTTGACAGATGACATCTCTGCAGTTAAAATCCCTTTCTTTGGTCACAGTGTTTGCCGCATGACATTTCCCAGGAACAGTTGGGGGTAGTTAGCTCAGCCACTCAGGAGAATTGGCCACTGAACCCAGGCTGTGCAGTCCATGGATATTTTTGATCTACTATTTACATGTGTCTCACTAACAATTGGGGAGGTGATAAAAATTTTTAAAAAAGATTTATTTATTTATTTTATGTATATGAGTCCACTGTAGCTGTCTTCAGACACACCAGAAGAGGGCATTGGATCCTATTACAGACCGTTGTGAGCCACTATGTGGTTGCTGGGAATTGAACTCAGGACCTCTAGAAGATCAGTCAGTCTTTTAACTGCTGAGCCATCTCCCAGCCCCCAAGTAATGAAATTTTATGGTAGTTTTTGTTTGACACCTGAAGGGACTATAAAAATTACCTGGTTTTTAAAGCAGGTAATTACTGTGTGATATTTGTAATATGTAAATTTGTTGTTATTCTTGTGTACTACTGTGAATTACTTATTGTTATTGATCGTTTACAAGTAAGAAAAATGAAAGTGAGGTGTGAACCAGGAACCCAGTATCTTTTTATCTTGCAAGCCCATCCTCAGTGTAGAATTTTCCAGTGTGATTGTTTCCACCCTGGAGCAAGTGAAGGTCTGGAGGGTACTCTGGATCCTTAACAGAGCCAGGTTTTCTCATCCCCAAGAGTGGTCCCTCTGGATTCAGGATACCCTTTGTCAGGTAAATCTTTCTAAGCAACACTTGTGTATTGTAGAAATACCTGGAGTTGTTACTTTGCTCTGTAACTTTCTTCAATTTACATTCAAAAGCCATAATAAAGAGTCTTTGGAGGCTAATAAATTGAACAATTGTTTTCTATGACTGAATAAATCTGTATTCATTCAGAAGGCATGATTTGGCAGTGGCTTGAGATAGGTTGGCCCAGATAAGTACCCCAACCAAACTACATCTCTTTTCAAAGTAATAGTTAAAAATATTTGTCTGATAGTTATTTAGCATGGATGAAGAGAAGGTTTAATCTGAAAAATATAAAAACATTTATGTCTTAGTATATAGAATATCCAAGGTAGATAGCTTATTAAAGGATAGTTTTCAAGTGTAAGGAAAAATGATATCAAGAAACTTTCGGATGGATTATAATTAGAAAAGATCATAGTGAATGAGGAAACCAGACCCAGAATGACAAATGTCAAATGTTCTCTTTCATTTCAAATTCCCAGTGTAGGGGGTGGGGGTTCACTCTAGAAGGAGGAGTAATGGGAAATAAGTGATTTGAAAGGGGAAATTAGAAAAAGAAGGGACTTTAATTAGAAAGGGGGAGAAAATACACATGAAGGAAAGTAAAATAATAGAATTATGTAAGTCAAAGAATTATGTATGTCCCCCAGATATATATATATATATATATATATATATATATGACAGCATGAGAAATAGTCTTCTCCAGAGAAGAACACCAACTGGCTACCCAATACCAAATGGTCAGACCTGAAAATATTTCATACAAGTAACAGTATATAGACAGAGCAGGTTTAGTTACACACACACACACACACACACACACACACACACACACACACATAAATTTACACACACACACACACACACACACACACACACACACACGGATTTTAATCCAGCAATGTGACTTGTCTGGCAAGGGATTACATATCTGGCTGGAATGTGGACATGTCACTCATGTTTAATCCCTCTGGCTGGAATATAGAGATGACTTTAGTACATACTTAATCATAATTGGTGATGTCTAATTGAGGGGCAGACAAAATGACAAATCGGAGAAAGGTTTGACAGAATAAGTCAAGAGATAGAATATGCCCAAGTGGCAGTAGAACAGGCAGGAAAGAGATGTTATAAGAGGGAGAGAGAAATGAGCAATTCAATTCAGTTCAGCATGGAGCAGAGCAGTTGAGTTTGGAGTAGTTCAGTTTGTGGAGTTCAGAGGCAGATTTTCCAAGAACAATTTAGTTAGAAGCTGAAGAAGCCAATTTGAATCAGTCAGCTTGGTGAGGAGTTTGAGCCATAGCAGCTGAGTTGAATCAGAGTCAGGAAGAGCTAGAAAGAGTGAGTTTATTTAGCAGTAAGACTCAGAGGTTGAGGGGTTGGGGATTTAGCTCAGTGGTAGAGCGCTTGCCTAGCAAGTGCTAGGCCCTGGGTTCGGTCCTCAGCTCTGGAAAAAAAAAGACTCAGAGGTTGAAACATTCTAGACCTAAATTAGCAGATGGAGGCTAGAAGCTGAAGTCTTCAAAGTCTGGGCTTGCAGAAGATTAGGTTGTACAGAGGCTACAAGGTAGGGATAGTTAGAAAGAAATGCTCTGGGGTCAACCCAAGACAATATCCGTAAAGTTTGGGTATGGCTCTTATCCCTTCCTCTGAGTAATTAAAGTGATATTTACATTTATACATATATACTTAAACATATATGTATATGTATCAACAAAGAAAGAGTGGTCATAAATTTGAAAGCAAGGCAGATACATGGGAGAGTTTAGAGGGAGAAGAAAAAAGAGAGAAAATATATAATTAAATTATAATTTTGAAAAATAAAAATTGATTTTTAGAAAAGAGAATTGGGGATTTGCAAAGTCTAAGGTTAACTCTCTAGCTACACATTCTCTCTCTCTCCCTCCCTCCCTCTCTCTCTCTCTCTCTCACTCTCTCTCTCTCAGTCTCTCTCTCTCTCTCTCTCTCACACACACACACAGAGACAGAGAGACAGAAAAAGACAGAGAGACAGAGAGATTTTTAAAGGATTTCTGGAGCTACCTAGCAATTCCTATCAGTTATTTTAGAATAGCAATAGAATAGAATTAAATGAAAGCAAAATGATAGAATTACCCATGGCCCTCAAATTTTATAACTAGCTTAATTACCTTTTGCCTGGCTTCAGAATCATGTCATGAAAGTTGTTTTTCTTAGTAAAAAAACTATTTTAACTGAAAACATGATATATGTATGTGACATGTGTAAGAAATATACAGTGTACTTACATACATACTTTCTTTTATGTCTATAAATTATCAAGTAAAGAATAAGCCATTTACTCTAAGTTCAAAATTTCACACACCATGAAGTAGGAGTTTGAGCAGGCTGTGTCTGCTAGGTTACTCAACTCCCAGGGAGTTGATACAGCAGGCTTCAGACATGGTGGCTTTCTGCAGAACAAGGTACAATTTACATCACTGAAACCTCAAAGATAATGGGTCCAAAGTAGCTGAGAAGAGATTTTCTTGCCACTTAAGGGCACTATCAATTTGAGCACAAGTGTTTCCATTCCAATTTTGTAGTTACTATAAAAACTACGTTGAAAATCCAAAATAACTGTCGCCCTCTTCCCAATTTACTCCAATAGTATGTCAGCCTCAGGGTTGCCCACCAATTATCTCTGCTTGCCCTTTTGTCATTTTTTTTTTTGCCAGATTATTCCACAGGTCTACAACCTGACAGGATTTATTTATGGTCTCTGGAGAGGTATATTGCTTCTAATACTGACAAAGGTAATCAATCCCTGTAAGATCTATGGATCTGTCTCTACACAGCAAAGTGATCTTTGGAGGACTTTTTTGAGGTCACTGTTCTCTTAAAGGCATGGGGGCACTGAAGCAGTTGTGTTGACTGGCAACATCTTCTCAAGCAATGCTCAATGGTTGGCAATGCACTAGAACCACTGCAGTAAAAGCTTTTGAGGAAAGCACTGATGGTGCTCCTCCAGCCCTGGTGCCTCAGGTTATCTTAGAATGAGACCTGGACAGTGATGGGTTAGCAGCTCTCTAGGTAATTTTCATAGACTCCCCTTTAGAAAAGATCCCTAGCTAATTCATCAAGGAACAAGAACTAGAGACCAAAAGTGATGGCCCCTTTGTAGCAGTCTAGCTCAATAAAAGGACATTATTTTATTAAAAATTACCCATGATTTAACAGTCTGGTAGGCATTGTGAGCAAAGAATTGGCCTGGCTGTTTTATAGCACACTGTCTGGATGTGATGGCTAAGTTTGTTAACCCTCTGATGTTCTCTTCTCAACTCCGGAGGCAGCTTCTAACTTAGTAGTTTACATTTGACACAACACTAGACTCCAGTAATGTATAGAGATCAATCATGTAAGGTATTTCTCCTCCTTGACTGTGAGTTCCAATGACTTTTAAAAGTGGCTTCTATGTATGCTAATTTTTTCCTTATAGTGTTTCAGTATTTAAACATTCAGGAGAAAGCAAAGTTAGAGATACCAGGATTTTGTGTCAGTTGTCCTAGATCCAGACATGAGGAGTCTGGTGGCTTGCAGTTCCCAGTCCTGGGAGTCCCATTTCCAAGCATGGTGTTAGAGTATCCTGGGTATGACAGCGTGGGTATGGAATTGAAAGACTTAGCACCTAGCAACAGCTTGAAATAGGATAGGTCAACAGTATCTCATAGCTCTTTTATGCACCATAGGTCACTGTTTCCATTGGTCACATCATTCTTGGTAGCACAATGTCCCTTTCAAATCCCCCAAAATCTCTGTGGGAAATCTCATTAGACAAAATACACTTCTCTTTTTAACTAGGCTTATGAGTAACTTCTCACTGTAGCTGTTTTCTTGTTTCAATTATATTAAAAAGGCAAATGGTTTCCAAGTGTGGCTATCTGGACTTATAGAAACAGCAATATCTGGAACGTTAACATTATTATTATTATTATTATCATCATCATCATCATCATCGTCATCATCATTAACCAGTAACCATTATTTGGATGAAGTATTGGGGAATCACACCTGGAAGAGATTAATGCTCATCCTGGGGGGGTGCATTTGGTTTTAGTGAGCTAGTTGTTACAATGTGAGGACCACATCCATGTTCTTTGTTCCTCATGCATGTAGCCAGTTCCATTTTCACTTATGTGCCACATTATGGCATTGTTAAGGTGGTCCTCATCAGTTGATGCAGATGAGGTTGTGTGATCTTGTACTCTCAGACCCCTAAGCTTCGAGTTAAGGAAGTCTCTTTTCTTTGTATGCTCTAGTCTCAGGTATATTGCTATAACAACAGAAGACAGGTTAATATGGAAAACTGGTATTGAGTAGGATTGTTGCTATATTTATGAATATTAAAATATAGAAATGGTTTTGAAATGGTAATGGGCAGATGTAGGAAGAATTTTGAAGAACAGGCTAGAGAGTATTTTATTGTAAGCAGAAAATTATGGACAATTGAAGGGAATCAGCCAGTTGGGACTGGCAAACATGACTCCAGCAGGCCTTGCCCTTCCTTTCCTTCTCCTTCCTCACCATTCAATCTGTCTTGCTAGTAACCACTAAGTTACATTTCTGAAGCTAGCTACTAAGGTCCATTCCCTTATTTGACCACTAACTCCTCCTGAGGCTCAAGGTATTGAAGTCCAGCAATCAAAAGCTTTCTTTGGCTCACCTAATTAACAGCCCAAGTAAAATTAAGCACCTTATCCTAACATAGGGTTTCCTCCTTTACTTTTTTTCCCCCAGAAAAAACAAGCAGCTTTTTATTGCAGTATTACAAAACACTTTCCATTTTGGCCATATTTTACAACGCATTTAGCTTTAAGGGTTGGGAAAGAGAGGGTGGGAAACTAAAAGGGAAAATTTTAATGGACATTTCTAAAAGGAAAGCTGTCCCCAGCCCTCCCACCCAAATAAAAACCCAAATGTCAATTTCACTACCCAAGAGGCCATGAGGAAAGCAGCAGGCACATTCTGACAATTCCCCATGGATTATGTCAGAGACAAGAGAGCATTGGAAACAGTCATCAGTACGGTCGGTTGTGCTGATCATTTCTGTAGTCATTTCTTCCTCCCATTTTGCCTCCATAGCCACCTCGGTCTCCTCCATAGCCACCTCTGTCGCCTCCATTACCCCCACCTTGGTCTCCTCCGTAGCCAACACTTCGGTCTCCACCATAGCCTCCACTGCCACAACCACCACGGTCTCCTCCATAGGCCCCCCGGCTGCGGTTTCCTCCGTATCCTCCTCGATCTCCTCCATAGCTGCCCCCTCGGTCTCCACCATAACCATCTCTGTCTCCTCCAGAACCACCTCCTCTATTCCCACCATAGCCACCTCCACTCCTGTCTTCACCATAACCACTCCCACTCCTGTCTGCACCATAGCTACCACCACTCCTATCTCCACCATAACCACTCCCACTCCTGTCTGCACCATAGCTACCACCACTCCTATTTCCACCATAACCACCCCCACTCCTGTCTGCACCAGAGCCACCTCGGTCTCCATCTCTGCCCCCACGACCTCTGAAGCCTTTCTCCGCTGTAGCCTCTCCCCTGGAAATCTCCCCCTGAGGGACGAGAGTCCTCTCGTCTTGGCTCATTGCACGGATTACAGGAATTCCTTCGAGCAAAATTCATATTCCCACATGACAGATTAGGGCAAACCCAGTCCCCATTCTTAGGGTCTCTACCTTGCCCCTGAAAACCTCCACGGCCTCTATATCCTCCACGACCTCGCTGTCCACCTCTACTTCCACCACCTCTCATGAATTCAGGCCTTCTCGTGGCAAATGACACTTTAATGATGTTTCCATGAAATTCTTTTCCATCAAACCAATCAATGGCTGCCTTAGCTGATGGAGGGTCATCAAATGACACTGTTGCTTCCCCTTTTAGCTTTCCTGTGTCTTTGTCTGTGTAAAGATTTATCATTGGTTTTCCAGTCTTTTTGTTAGTCTTGATAATTCCTATTTGCTTAAAGAACTCTCCCACTTGATCTGTAGACAAGCCCTCTCCAAGTCCTTGCACAAA
This sequence comes from Rattus norvegicus, assembly GCF_021556685.1. Lineage (NCBI taxonomy): Eukaryota > Metazoa > Chordata > Mammalia > Rodentia > Muridae > Rattus > Rattus norvegicus. The sequence goes on along the minus strand of NC_141551.1, from coordinate 44,530,804 downwards.
GATTGTGTTGTTATCTGAATTATCAGACTCTGAATCAGCATCTGGTCTGGGTTCATAATCCCTGTGAACACCAAAATTTTTGAAGCCACCACGGTCACCACCACTTGATCCTGTTCAGGACCTCTTCCATCCCTGTGATATTCCCCACGCCTTCTACCTCCTTCCTGTGACCCGCCATATCCTCTATTATCTTCTTCATACCTACTCACAGCACGATGGTCATCTTGTGTGTGGTGGCTGTAGTTTTCCCTTTGTGGATGGTGAGACTGCTGGTTTTGATTATAGGAATCATGCTGCTGATAATTGGACTGCTCATCATATGAGCCTTGGGGCTGATCACCACCTGACTGCTGGTCATAAGAATCTTGCTGACATAGTCTGACTGGCCATATGAAGGTGCTCTTTCACCTTGACCTCCTGATGATTCCGTGTTTTGTTGTCCCTGGTTATTATATGACTGCTGGCCATAGGAACTCTGCTTTTGATTCTCATAATTACCATAAGACTGTGAATAACCTGATTGATTTTGTCCATAACCAGAGTAACCACCATAGTTTTGTCCATATGAAGAATCAGTTGTTTGTCCATAGCCGGAATAGCTTTGTTGTGTCTGTCCATAGCCTTGACTGCCTTGATTTCCATAGGAAGTAACTTTGCTGCTCAACCCCAGACTGACTGTAACTTCCAGAATCTGACAAGACTAATAGCCGAGGTGCGGAGCACCCCACCACCCGCAGAGAACAAGGAAAACAGAAGCCAGGTGATGCAGCTGCTGGAGCTGCTCCGAGTCCTCCTTTACTTTTGTAACTTGTCATTTTCCTATGGGCCATGTCTGTCTTCTCTCTGTTTAGAGGCAATCCTTTGATGACCTCTCCTAGCCCCCAGGACAAATATCCCTCCTCCTTCTCCCTAGTTAACTTTCCTCTTCTCCCTGGTCCTATTATCTCCTGTCTTTGTCTCTTATTTCCTCCCTGTACTTTATCCTTCTGGGGCAAATAAATTCCCTTTGTGCTGAGTACTTGCTATTGGGGGTTCCGAGCCAATACTGACTACTTTAGCAGTAATGAGCACGCAGAAGACGGGGCAGTAGGAAATTAGGCTCAGATAGAATTGGAGACCCTATAGGATCTTCAGTTCTATGTCCAGCTATATGTTCAGGCCTTGAGCTTGTAAAAGGCTGAGTTTACGAGGGATGAACCAGGATGCACATTTCTTTTTTTTAATTAATTAATTTATTTTTATTGTATATTTTATGTATTTACATTTTTAATGTTATCCCCCTCCTCCCTCTCTTATTCCCCCTCCCTCTTACACTGCTTCTATGAAGATGCTCTCACTCCCACCTACCCACTCCCATGTACCCATTCCCACCTCAACACCCTGACATTCCCCTACATTGGGAAAAAGAGCCTTCACAGGATCAAGGGCTTCTCCTCCTATTGATGCCAGACAATGCCACCCTCTGCTACATAAGTGGCTGGAGCCATGGGTTCCTCCATGTGTACTCTTTGGTTGGTGGTTTAGTCCCTGGGAGCTCCAGGAGATCTGGTTAGTTGATATTGCTGTTGTTCCTATGTGGTTGCAATCCCCTTCAGCTCCTTCAGTCTTTCTCTAACTCCTCCATTGGGGTCCCCGTGCTTAGTCTGATGGTTAGCTGCAAGCATCCTCATCTGTATTAGTAAGGCTCTGGCAGAGATTCTCAGGAGACATCCATATCGGGCTCCTGTCAGCAAGGACTTCTTGGCATAAGCAATAGTGACTGGGATTGGTGGCTGCATATGAGATGGATCCCCAGCTGGAGCAGTCTCTGGATGACCTTTCCTTCAGTCTCTGCTCCACTCTTTCTCCCTGTATTTCTCCCGTGAGTATTTTCTTCCCCCTTCTAAGAAGGACTGAAGCATCTACAGTTTGCTCTTCCTTCCTCCTGAGCTTCATGTGGTCTGTGAATAGTTTCTTGGGTATTCCAAGATTTGGGGCTAATATCCACCTCTCAGTGAGTACATACCATGTGAGTTCTTTTGTAACTGAATTACCTCACTAACAATGATATTTTCTAGTTCCATCCATTTGCCTAAGAATTTCATGTAGTCATTGTTTTTAATAGCTGAATAATACTCCATTGTGTAAATGTAGAACATTTTCTGTATCCATTCCTCTGTTGAGGGACATCTGGGTTCTTTCCAGCTTCTGGCTATGAACATAGTGAAACATTTGTCCCTGTTATATGTTGGAACATCTTTGTGTGTATGCCCAGGAGTGGTATAGCTGGGTCCTCAGGTAGTACTATGTCCAATTTTTGAGGAACAACCAGGCTGATTTCCAGAGTGGTTGTACCAGCTTGCAACCCCACCAACAATGGAGGAGAATCCCTATTTCTCTACATCTTTGACAGCAACTGCTGTCACCTGAGATTTTTTTTCTCTTTTCTTCCACTTTATCCTTTTTTTTTATTAACTTGAGTATTTCTTATTTACATTTCGAGTGTTATTCCCTTTCCCGGTTTCCAGGCAAACATCCCCCTGATCCCTCCCCCTCCTTTCCTTTATGAGTGTTCCCCTCCCCATCCTCCCCCCATTGCCGCCCTCCCCCCAACAATCACATTCACTGGGGGTTCAGTCTTAGCAGGACCCAGGGCTTCCCCTTCCACTGGTGCTCTTACTAGGATATTCATTGCTACCTATGAGGTCAGAGTCCAGGGTCAGTCCATGTATAGTCTTTAGGTAGTGGCTTAGTCCCTGGAAGCTCTGGTTGGTTGTCATTGTTGTTCATAAGGGGTCTTGAGCCCCTTCAAGCTCTTCTAGTCCTTTCTCTGATTCCTTCAATGGGGGTCCTATTCTCAGTTCAGTGGTTTGCTGCTGGCATTCGCCTCTGTGTTTGCTGTATTCTGGCTGTGTCTCTCAGGAGCGATCTACATCCGGCTCCTGTCGGTCTGCACTTCTTTGCTTCATCCATCTTGTCTAATTGGGTGGCTGTATATGTATGGGCCACATGTGGGGCAGGCTCTGAATGAGTGTTCCTTCAGTCTCTGTTTTAATCTTTGCCTCTCTATTCCCTGCCAAGGGTATTCTTGTTCCCCTTTTAAAGAAGGAGTGAAGCATTCACATGTGGATCATCTGTCTTGAGTTTCATGTGTTCTAGGCATCTAGGGTAATTCAAGCATTTGGGCTAATAGCCTCTTATCAATGAGTGCATACCATGTGTGTTTTTCTGTGATTGGGTTACCTCACTCAGGATGATATTTTCCAGTTCCAACCATTTGTCTATGAATTTCATAAAGTCATTGTTTTTGATAGCTGAGTAATATTCCATTGTGTAGATGTACCACATTATCTGTATCCATTCCTCTGATGAAGGGCATCTGGGTTCTTTCCAGCTTCTGGCTATTATAAATAAGGCTGCTATGAACATAGTGGAGCACGTGTCTTTTTTATATGTTGGGGCATCTTTTGGGTATATGCCCAAGAGAGGTATAGCTGCATCCTCAGGCAGTTCAATGTCCAATTTTCTGAGGAACCTCCAGACTGATTTCCAGAATGGTTGTACCAGTCTGCCATCCCACCAACAATGGAGGAGTGTTCCTCTTTCTCCACATCCTCACCAGCATTTGTTGTCCCTGAGTTTTTGATCTTAGCCATTCTCACTGGTGTGAGGTGAAATCTCAGGGCTGTTTTGATTTGCATTTCCCTTATGACTAAAGATGTTGAACATTTCTTTAGGTGTTTCTCAGCCATTCGGCATTCCTCAGCTGTGAATTGTTTGTTTAGTTCTGAACCCCATTTTTTAATAGGGTTATTTGTCTCCCTGCGGTCTAACTTCTTCAGTTCTTTGTATATTTTGGATATAAGGCCTCTATCTGTTGTAGGATTGGTAAAGATCTTTTCCCAATCTGTTGGTTGCCGTTTTGTCCTAACCACAGTGTCCTTTGCCTTACAGAAGCTTTGCAGTTTTATGAGATCCCATTTGTTGATTCTTGATCTTAGAGCATAAGCCATTGGTGTTTTGTTCAGGAAATTTTTTCTGGTGGCCATGTGTTCGAGATGCTGCCCTAGTTTTTCTTCTATTAGTTTGAGTGTATGTGGTTTGATGTGGAGGTCCTTGATCCACTTGGACTTAAGCTTTGTACAGGGTGATAAGCATGGATTGATTTGCATTCTGCTCCATGTTGACCTCCAGTTGAACCAGCACCATTTGCTGAAAATGCTATCTTTTTTCCATTTGATGGTTTTGGCTCCTTTGTCAAAAATCAAGTGCCCATAGGTGTGTGGGTTCATTTCTGGGTCTTCAATTCTGTTCCATTGGTCTATCTGTCTGTCTCTGTAACAATACCATGCAGTTTTTATCACTATTGCTCTGTAATACTGCTTGAGTTCAGGGATAGATTCCCCCTGAAGTCCTTTTATTGTTGACAATAGTTTTAGCTATCCTGGGTTTTTTGTTATTCCAGATGAATTTGCAAATTGTTTTGTCTAACTCTTTGAAGAATTGGATTGGTATTTTGATGGGGATTGCATTAGATCGCTTTTGGTAGAATGGCCATTTTTACTATATTAATCCTGCCAATCCATGAGCATGGGAGATCTTTCCATCTTCTGAAGTCTTCCTCAATTTCTTTCTTCAGAGTCTTGAAGTTCTTATTGTACAGATCTTTTACTTGCTTGGTTAAAGTCACACCGAGGTACTTTATATTATTTGGGTCTATTATGAAGGGTGTCGTTTCCCTAATTTCTTTCTCGGCTTGTTTCTCTTTTGTGTAGAGGAAGGCAACTGATTTATTTGAGTTAATTTTATACCCAGCCACTTTGCTGAAGTTGTTTATCAGCTTTAGTAGTTCTCTGGTGGAACTTTTGGGATCACTTAAATATACTATCATATCATCTGCAAATAGTGATATTTTGACTTCTTCTTTTCCAATCTGTATTCCCTTGATTTCCTTTTGTTTTCTGATTGCTCTGGCTAGAACGTCAAGAACTGTATTGAATAAGTAGGGAGAGAGTGGGCAGCCTTGTCTAGTCCCTGATTTTAGTGGGATTGCTTCAAGTTTCTCTCCATTTAGTTTAATGTTAGCAACTGGTTTGCTGTATATGGCTTTTACTATGTTTAGGTATGGGCCTTGAATTCCTATTCTTTCCAGGACTTTTATCATGAAGGGGTGTTGACTTTTGTGAAATGCTTTCTCAGCATCTAATGAAATGATCATGTGGTTTTGTTCTTTCAGTTTGTCTATATAATGGATCACGTTGATGGTTTTCCATATATTAAACCATTCCTGCATGCCTGGGATGAAGCCTACTTGATCATGGTGGATGATTGTTTTGATGTGCTCTTGGATTCAGTTTGCCAGAATTTTATTGAGTATTTTTGCATTGATATTCATAAGGGAAATTGGTCTGAAGTTCTCTTTCTTTGTTGTGTCTTTGTGTGGTTTAGGTATAAGAGTAATTGTGGCTTCATAGAAGGAATTCGGTAGTGCTCCATCTGTTTCAATTTTGTGGAATAGTTTGGATAGTATTGGTATGAGGTCTTCTATGAAGTTCTGATAGAATTCTGCACTGAACCCATCTGGACCTGGGCCCTTTTTGGTTAGGAGACCTTTAATGACTGCTTTTATTTCCTTAGGAGTTATGGGGTTGTTAACTGTTCCTGATTTAACTTTGGTACCTGGTATCTGTCTAGGAAATTGTCCATTTTCTGCAGATTTTCAAGTTTTGTTGAATATAGGCTTTTATAGTAAGATCTGATGATCTTTTGAATTTCCTCTGAATCTGTAGTTATGTTTCCCTTTTCATTTCTGATTTTGTTAATTTGGACACACTCTCTGTGTCCTCTCATTAGTCTGGCTAAGGTTTTATCTATCTTGTTGATTTTCTCAAAGAACCAACTTTTGGTTCTGTTGATTCTTTCTATGGTCCTTTTTTTTTCTGCTTGTCTGATTTCAGCTCTGAGTTTGATTATTTCCTTTCTTCTACTCCTCTTGGGTGTATTTGCTTCTTTTTGTTCTAGAGCTTTTAGGTGTGCTGTCAAACTGCTGACATATGCTCTCTCCTGTTTCTTTCTAGGATGCACATTTCTTAACTGCACATTTTTTCTGGCTTTGGTGTGCCTATTATCTATGTCATGTTATTGCAAATTACAAAGAGACTCAGTAGCAAAAAGAAGGATAATGGGGAGATTGGGGAAAGTCACAGGTTGATTAAAATTATGACAAACCATTGCATTTTTGGGACAGTATAGAATATTCAGGTAACTGAAAACAAGGGATTCAGGTATTGTCACAAGGCAGTGAGACAAAGGCCTTCAGGGTGGCTCAAAAGTCTTACCAACTGTTCTCCCATTAGAGTCCTAGAGGCCCAAGCAGTCACTGGTTTCAGGATATCCCATATTAGGTATCCCATAATGCTATCTCAGGATTCTTCTTTATGCTTCCTAGAGAGGTGTTCTGAATCTTCAGTTAATGCAGGAGTGCCTAAGGCACTGTCGGATGCAAGCAAGGAGAGGAAATAGCAGCCACATGCTGTGGATTCTACAGGTGTACAGAATCAAATGGTGGTAGGGTCATAGTGGCTTTCTGTTTCTTCTTTTGTGATCTCAATGAAAAGTAGACATTACCTTGGAGATGGAGCAGTGACAGAGATTTGTCCAGTGAGTCCAGGAGAGTATAGGTGGAACCCATGATTGGGCCATCAGTGGGAGAGAAAGTTAGGGACTACCAAAACTTGAGGTGGGGCTGCCTAAGCCCTTGACACACACACACACACACACACACACACACACACACACACACACACACACACACACATATATTACAAGCTACACAGGGGTTACCCATTTGGAGTTGGAAGAGTTGATGTTTATTATTATTATTTTTTCTGGCTTTCAGTTTGTTTTTGGATCAGTCAGTATCTTCTGCTTCCTTGTTTCCATCCCTGTCCTACCAGAGAATCTTGGACATAGTGACTTGTTTTGACTTTCTGGTTTGCAGTGAGAGTGTGTTGTCTTGAGTCTCAGATGTAACTTAGGGTTTGGACTTGATTGAAGATTTGGGGACTATCAGAGATCGAATTGCTTTGTGTTGGAGAAACAAATGAACCTTGGAGACTAGGGGAGAGGTGCTATGTGTTGGAATGAATTGGTCTCCAGGGATTCATATAATAGAGGCCCAGTACCCAGTCCAGAAATATCAAGTAGTGGCAGAAGCTTTAAGAGGTAAAGTTTCACGGGAAGTTGCTAGGGCATAGAGGACACTGCCCTTTGTTGGTATTGATGTTGGTTTAGAGAATGATTTAGCATTAGTTGTCATTGGAAGATCATCTCACATCCTTGGACCCCTTTGCACATGATTCTCTTTCTGCATATCTGCACTTTTGCCTCAACATAGATCAAACAGCTGAAACTCTTTCCCCCAAATCTCTCAGTCAAATAGAGTGTTTTCTTTTGACTTTCTTTCCCTTACTTTTCTTTTTCTATCCCTCTTTCTTTTATTTATTTATTTATTTATTTATTTATTTATTTATTTATTTAAGACAGTCTTATTCGATAGTTTTGGCTGGCTTAAATCACTGTGTAGACCAGGATAACCTTGAACTCGTAACATTCCTTCTGCCCCTGATTCTCAAATGCTGAAATTATATAGACATTTACTACCATGCATGACCAAAGTACTTTTTATAAAATAATTAGCCTCAGATATTTTACTGCAGCAACACAAAACACCAAATCTACTAATTAATCTTTTTACACTACTTTTTATTTCCCCAGTACCATTTCTCACTCATTAATTTATCAAACTTTAATAGCTAAAATCTACATAGCTCTTAATTTATGTCAATACTCTATTCATTTCTTAAAATATTAACTTACTATAAGAAACACTATTTTCTTATTCTACTTCCAGAGATAAAAATTGAACAGGTAAAGCTAAGTAACTCACCCAAGTAATGAATAATCAAAAACAAAAGCTAATAACAGAAACATTTAAAGACTCAGAAGTGATATTATACCTTGTAATATCACTTGGGGGGTGAAGACAGGAAAATCAAGAGGAGTTCAAGATTATTCTTGTCTCCATCGTTAGATCAAGCTCATCCGGGGCTATATGAGACTCTGACTTGAAAATATTTTCCCTTACAGATAAATGTTATAGACGAATACATGTTAGTCACAGTTATTTCTGACTGCTTCTGAGCATACAACTATAGATACCAGAAAAAAATAACAATATTACTGAAAAGAACTGAAACAGACATTTCAAAGAAGTCCTAAAGCAAGTGTGTGACTTCTAGAACACCAAGGTGTTATACTTTTAGTTATTTCCCAATGTTCTTGAAATCCATAATTTCTTAATACATAAAATGTGTTTTGATCAAACTCATCCCGTATTTTCTATCCTTCAGTTTCTCTACTATGTGACTTTTTCCTCTTAACTTCATATACCTTTCTATTTTAATCTTTTTAAACCCTTTGAGTCTACTTAGTTTTACCTGGGGATAAGGCCATCTACTGGTGAATGGATAGCCATTAAGGGACTTCATCCCTGAAGAAAACTTACTCTTTCTCCCCCTGCAAACATCTTCTCAACTATGAGTAGAACGTCATGAGAAACCCATCCCTACCATGCCCGGGATTTGTCTGGGGTGATGTCATTAGGGGAAATAGATGGAGTTGGATACTATAACACCGAGTGAAGTAATGCAGACCCAAAAGAACAAATGCCGCATATTCTTTCTATGGAGTGAAGGCCAGATTTGAAACTTTGGAGATAGGTATCTAAATAATTAGAGTTTCCATAGAAACTAGGAAACTAGTAAGGGGCCATGGAATTGGGGTTTCAAGGATATAATGCGGGCTATATGACAGGGAGAGGGAAATAATGAAGCAAGAATAAAATAAAATAAAGGTTAAATATGGGGTAATTGGGCACGATAGTAGAGAAAGGACGTGAAGAGGGATAGCTAACACTTAAAACCTTTGAAAGAGTCATATGGAAATGTACTCTTTAGAGCCGCTTAAGATATTTATATACATTGTATCTATGGAACTTAAATGGAATTACAATATAACTGAAAGACAGTGCCTCTCTTAGACACGAGAACTTATCAAATAAAAGGCCCAGTGCCAGTTTATTCCTTTTTGGATCATTGGGCAGTTAGGGCCATGGACGCCCTTCAAACATTACAGGTCACGTCATTGCCTTTGATTACTTTGGAGAATTTGATGCTGAGACCTTATTACTTGAATCATAGAACATGGAAACCTGAATAGTTTTCATGGTGCTAGAAGTTTCTATTTATGCTGCCAGTGAAGAAAGTTTCAACACACTCTCTCTCAGGCATGACACTTGTAAGTTGCAATAGAAGATAGGCCAGGTAATGCAATAGGGCACAAATGCTCTAGGTGTTTTCATCTTCAAAATGCCCTTGTTCAAGCATCAATACTGGAAGATGTTGAATAAATGAGTAAGGAAAGGGCCTCCACCAAGGATGCAGTGAGCCTTGAGCCCGAGAGCAACGAGCCTCGGGAATGATTGCAGGTGAGGCAGTGCAAGTGAGGCAGTGAGCCTCAGGCTGTGAATGTGGTCAACCTCAACGCAAGTAGAGTGGGCCTCAGAAATGAATTCAGTGAGCCCTGGATGTGAATTCAGATTAGTCTCAGATGTGAGTACAGTGAGTCAGGGATGACAGTACAGAGATCCAGTGAGGGCGTGACTCTGAGAAAACAGACCTTTCTAATTCTATTGCACTACCTTTGTAGTTAGGCAGAGGACACAAGCACTTTATCATAGTACAACCAGGAGACATTTGCTAGAACAGAAGCCAGTTCTCAGCAGCATCTAAATAATAAGTAAAGTTGAGTCATAAAATAACAGTCTAACTCATCTCTAAGTTTACAGTGCAGAAGAGAATTAGTCTTCCAGTGCAGGCGAGACATGGAGGAATAACTATATGTTTTCAAAATAGTCCATTATTAACAACTGTACAAACTGATTGGTGCACCCCATTGAGCCAGTTTTTACATAAGCTGGACATTAGCTGAAGTGATTGTTTGGAGTAAATACTGCCGTTGCGAAATGTGGTAAATATCTTATGACACCAATATAGAGATTTTTTCTCAATTTTCCAGTTCATTCCACTTCTACTTAGACCAGTCTCCTTGCCAGAAATAGAATCTCTCTGTCAAGAATGTTTCAGTTATGTGAATGAGGCAAGACAGGACATATCTTGTAAAAGTTTTCCATTTTAATATTCCTTAATGACCAATAATGAAGCCTTTATAGTTAATCTGCTGTTCTCATGAAAACAATCTAGATGGCTTAAAAAAAATCAATCATTAGTGAACAGTAAGTGACAGTTCCCCAACAACACAGCTGTATTTTTGTGAAAGTGATTAAACATTGTCTGCATTCGTAATTGCATGGTTAATAAGAATGTTGAGCACTAAGTCAAGCATTGTTGTTAATGATGACAGATTACAATGCTATGAATGCTTTGAGGTTACCAAGCTAAATTTTCAAAGGCAGTCCTTGGAACGGAATGCACACAGACCCACTAAGTATTCAATTTGCATGGACCATTACCAGGTTTGTGTATGGCATTTGGGAGTTTTGCAGTTGAGTTTCTTTTGAAAATCTGGCCCATTATGACAGAAAACATCTGTAATTAACAGTAACTGAGCTCCCTTTACCAAGATTGGTAAAAGGTGTAAAAAACACAGTGTGTGGTTTCTTGTAGTCCAAAGCCCCTTTGATGAAGAGCCCTGGGGCCCAAAAAGAAGGCAAGAACCTGTATGGATATAATTCAGATAGAGATGAGTATAAGCACTAGAGTTTTGCCAGCAGGTGAGGAGTGGGCAAGTCTTCCTGAATAGGAATGGGAAAGGTCTTATCTTTGAGCTCTTATCAGTGATTGCCTTTCTCATTTTGTCCATAAACACAATCATGGAATCTTGGGAATTAATGGGTCATTTCACTGGTTTAACTATTCAAAATCTGAGGTTGCCCCATGATTCCCTGCGGATTGAAGCTGTACTGTGGTCTGGATTTCAGTCTGTTTGGAGCTACAGATGGAGTGAGTCACTTCATTATTGAAAAGCAATTATTCATCTCAGTTTGTCTATATTTTGCTCAGGAAGGAGACAATTCCATTTATGGGCTATGCATATCCACAATTTATAGGCAAAGCTACATACTGAAAATAATATATGAATTTGTATGTTCCTGAAAATATTGTGCATCTCTTGAGATGTTGAAGGTCTGATGGAATTTTTTGGAAGCATTGGTAGTGTTATGACTTGTGGTGTTTACTTATTCCTTCTTTTCTGTATATCTCATCTTGACAATAGCTTGGCCTAGAGAAGAGGAACAATTTGTTATGTGCTCTGACATACTGATAGCACCTCATTCAGTGCTATTTTTCCTGTCCTAGTCAGCGATGGTATGAGCAGAGGGCTATAAACTCTCCCAGCTGTCTAAGATGGATTGACACAGGGTTGAGAACATGGCTTTCTGATGGCTGGGATTGAACTGCCACTCTGTTGTCCACGAGTAACATTCTACGACTCTTGGAGTGTTTCTTTTCCTCATTAGTAAAACAGAAAATAAGATTAATAGGTACTGGATCGGGGTTTTATGAGGACTCCTGAGGTAAGTGTAAGAGAGTCTTAGTTTGGGACATGATATACACTAGATGAAAGTGTATCCCTTTTGTCTTTATTGCTGTTAAGGTCACAGGACGTGGATATGGGCAATTACAGGCCACAGTGGAATCAAGAATCTCATTCTTCATGGGTCTCAGAGGAGATGAGGCAGAATCTTTTATCCATATGTGACGTGATTATAGCCAGCAATCAGCTACTTACATATCATGAGATACAATGCAGTTCTCTTACCTCTTGGAAGTTACATACATATGACAGAGTAGTGAAAGTATGCTCATTAGCCCAGGAACACAGGTTAGCCCCTAGCTGTCACAGGACCAATGGGACCTATACCCTATTTCTAGTATTGGATATCATGGTTAGAGGTACTGTAGCTCTGTTTTCAGAAGTTGAACTGAAATATTTATGGGAAGGGAATTTTGTGTCAAGTAGGACAATGGAGTGAGCGATGATGCTGCTTGCTCAGAGTCTGCTTGATTCCTACTTTATATAGTAACCCTCCCCAGTTTCACATTAGGCCTCTCATCCTTGTATATATGGGTAGGGAAAAACGTTCATTCCAAAGAATTATTAATTTTGATACAATATATTTTGATCATCTTTCCCTCCCCCAGTTTCCCCTAGCTCCTACCCACCTCCCTATCTACCCAACTTTGTTTTTTTCCCTCTCTCTACAAAAAAGGATGAAAACCAGGAAACAATGGCCAAAACCATGAAAATCAAAATAGGAAAACTAAAACATAGAAATACTAAAAATAGAAATAAAAAATAAAGAAGAAATCAATGAGATTTAAAGCAATATGAAAATAAGTTTTAAAAAATTGTACACTAATATATGGAGTCCATTTTGTTTTGGCCAATTACTCACGGGCATAGGACCCGCCCTGAAGTGTGGCTGATATACCCAACACAGTTGTTGGGAGAAAACTGATGTTACCTTTCCCAGTAGGTATCAATTATAAATAATTTCGTGATTCGAAGTGGAATTTTTGTTTACTTCCCCTTGTTAGTGCTGGGATTTTGTCTGGTTTGAACTTGTGTAGGTCTTATGTACACTGCCCCAGTCTCTATGAGTTATTATATCAGTCCTGTTTGTCTGGAAAAAAATCTGCTTCCCAGAGTCATCTACCACTTCTGGCTCCTATGATACTTTTGCCCCCTCTTCTGCATAGATTCCCTGATCATTTCTGAATTACTGAGCTACAGAACCCATAAGCATAATTAAATGGTAGTTATGTCCCTCATTGAATACTCTCTCTCTCTCTCTCTCTCTCTCTCTGTGTGTGTGTGTGTGTGTGTGCGCGCAGCAAAAATAATTAGAATAGGGATTAAAATTTATAAGCAAGTATTTTGATAGAGGCCAAGCCATGGGTCAAGTAAATTAGTTTTTTGCAAAGAAAGTCTTAATGGTAGATTAAGCTAGTCTCAAGCACTGGCCTCATAGTCTGAAGCTCCATGTTTTGTTCACTATACTAAATTTCTTCCCAAATCTTATTTTAAAATCCGCACTTTCTTATTCTTAGAAGTTTTCTCCTCTTTTTTTTCAGAGGTTACGTGTTCTACAAAGGATTCTACTCATATGAAAAGCTATGAGAAAACGAATTAAAGAATTTACCCTGCATAGGGGGTTCTCTTGCACACTTAAGGCTGTGAAGATACTAAAGGCTCCTATGATACAAAAAAAGAAATGGGGAGTTTATCTGAGATTGGAGCTTTACAGGAGAGAAATTGGGAGATGGCACAGCAGGGTGATAAAATTCCTAAGACTGGTAGGAGAGGGCCTGAAATGGCTTCTGTTCTGTTTGGGCAGAGGACATCATGCTGACAAGGGGGTTGTTGATAAGCAGCTTTCCCTAGACTCTTGCTGTCTGCAGCTAAACTGGGCGTGAGAAGCAGCACATATGCAGCCTGAAGTAGCAGAGGGAGTCAGCATGGGAGGAGGGAGGATGCTTGAGGAGAGATAGGGAGCCCCAGAAAGGCACTGGGAACAGTTGGTCTAAGTGTCAAAAACAAGTCACAGAAAATTCAAGACAGTGGGAAACAGTGAGAAGGGTAAAATGAAGACCCCAATAAAACGTGTAGAGTGGTTATCTGGGATGCAAATGAAGGTATGCAGTGTATGGGGGTAAGAGAGGGAGGGTAGAGGCATAGTGTGTGGGGGATGGTGAAAGTTTCAACTTTTTTTTAGAAAAAATTAGTTCAGCCAAGAGTCTATGTAGTAGTATGGCATAGTTTGAGTTACTGGCTTAAAAACTAAGAATTCAAGTCTCTAGGTTTTGTGGCAAGTGTCTTTATCTGTTGCTAATGTTAAAATAAAATCTGGACAAGGTCTTTGTAGCTAAGGCTAAAAGCTTCATTTCTTTTCCCCATGTGAACATGGATCACTTGTTTTCATTAAGAAATTATCACCACCCACACCGGCGGATCCCGGACCGCAGCAGCTCTCTGCTCCCAAACCCCGTGGGAGAGAGACCTCACCGCCTGATCAGGTGGGCACTCCTGAGGCTGCAGAGCGGAGGAGACCACCAACACTGCCCACCCCTGCCCACATCCCTGGCCCAAGAGGCAACTGTATAAGGCCTCTGGGTTCCCATAGGGGAGGGCCCGGGAGCGGCAGGACCCCTGCGCCTGAGACACTGCCGGAACCTGAAGGAAACAGAAGGGATAAACAGTTCTCTGCACCCAAATCCTGAGGGAGGGAGAGCTGAACCTTCAGAGAGGCGGACACGCCTGGGAAACCAGAAGAGACTGCACTCTGTGCACATCCAGGCGCCAGAGGAAAACACCAAACGCCATCTGGAACCCTGGTGCACGGAGGCTCCCGGAAAGAGCGGCGCAGATCTTCCCGGTTGCTGCCACAGCAGAGAGGACTTAGGCAGTACCCCACGAGCAAACTTGAGCCTTGGAACTGCAGGTAGGACCAACTTTTCCCTTGTAAGAAACCTGCCTGGTGAACTCAGGACACACAGAGGCAAAATTCCTCTAAGGCCAGGCACTTCCTGTGTTTACCGGAAGTCCCACACCGGCGGATCCCGGACCGCAGCAGCTCTCTGCTCCCAAACCCCGTGGGAGAGAGACCCCACCGCCTGATCAGGTGGGCACTCCTGAGGCTGCAGAGCGGAGGAGACCACCAACACTGCCCACCCCTGCCCACATCCCTGGCCCAAGAGGCAACTGTATAAGGCCTCTGGGTTCCCGTAGGGGAGGGCCCGGGAGCGGCAGGACCCCTGCGCCTGAGACACTGCCGGAACCTGAAGGAAACAGACCGGATAAACAGTTCTCTGCACCCAAATCCCGTGGGAGGGAGAGCTGAACCTTCAGAGAGGCGGACACGCCTGGGAAACCAGAAGAGACTGCACTCTGTGCACATCCAGGCGCCAGAGGAAAACACCAAACGTCATCTGAAACCCTGGTGCACGGAGGCTCCCGGAAGGAGCGGCACAGATTTTCCCGGTTGCTGCCACAGCAGAGAGGACTTAGGCAGTACCCCACGAGCAAACTTGAGCCTTGGAACCACAGGTAGGACCAATTTTTCCCCTGCAAGAAACCTGCCTGGTGAACTCAAGACACAGGCCCACAGGAACAGCTGAAGACCTGTAGAGAGGAAAAACTACACGCCCGAAAGCAGAACACTCTGTCCCCATAACTGGCTGAAAGAAAACAGGAAAACAGGTCTACAGCACTCCTGACACACAGGTTATAGGACAGTCTAGCCACAGTCAGAAATAGCAGAACAAAGTAACACTAGAGATAATCTGATGGTGAGAGGCAAGCACAGGAACCCAAGCAACAGAAACCAAGACTACATGGCATCATCGGAGCCCAATTCTCCCACCAAAGCAAACACGGAATATCCAAACACACCAGAAAAGCAAGACCTAGTTTCAAAATCATATTTGATCATGATGCTGGAGGACTTCAAGAAAGACATAAAGAACTCCCTTAGAGAACAAGTAGAAGCCTACAGAGAGGAATCGCAAAAATCCCTGAAAGAATTCCAGGAAAACACAATCAAACAGTTGAAGGAATTAAAAATGGAAATAGAAGCAATCAAGAAAGAACACATGGAAACAACCCTGGACATAGAAAATCAAAAGAAAAGACAAGGAGCTGTAGATACAAGCTTCACCAACAGAATACAAGAGATGGAAGAGAGAATCTCGGGAGCAGAAGATTCCATAGAAATCATTGACTCAACTGTCAAAGATAATGTAAAGCGGAAAAAGCTACTGGTCCAAAACATACAGGAAATCCAGGACTCAATGAGAAGATCAAACCTAAGGATAATAGGTATAGAAGAGAGTGAAGACTCCCAGCTCAAAGGACCAGTAAATATCTTCAACAAAATCATAGAAGAAAACTTCCCTAACCTAAAAAAAGAGATACCCATAGGCATACAAGAAGCCTACAGAACTCCAAATAGATTGGACCAGAAAAGAAACACCTCCCGTCACATAATTGTCAAAACACCAAACGCACAAAATAAAGAAAGAATATTAAAAGCAGTAAGGGAAAAAGGTCAAATAACATATAAAGGGAGACCTATCAGAATCACACCAGACTTTTCGCCAGAAACTATGAAGGCCAGAAGATCCTGGACAGATGTCATACAGACCCTAAGAGAACACAAATGCCAGCCCAGGTTACTGTATCCTGCAAAACTCTCAATTAACATAGATGGAGAAACCAAGATATTCCATGACAAAACCAAATTTACACAATATCTTTCTACAAATCCAGCACTACAAAGGATAATAAAGGGTAAAGCCCAACATAAGGAGGCAAGCTATACCCTAGAAGCAAGAAACTAATCATCTTGGCAACAAAACAAAGAGAATGAAAGCACACAATCATAACATCACTTCCAAATATGAATATAACGGGAAGCAATAATCACTATTCCTTAATATCTCTCAATATCAATGGCCTCAACTCCCCAATAAAAAGACATAGATTAACAAACTGGATACGCAACGAGGACCCTGCATTCTGCTGCCTACAGGAAACACACCTCAGAGACAAAGATAGACATTACCTCAGAGTGAAAGGCTGGAAAACAATTTTCCAAGCAAATGGTCAGAAGAAGAAAGCTGGAGTAGCCATTCTAATATCAAATAAAATCAATTTTCAACTAAAAGTCATCAAAAAAGATAAGGAAGGACACTTCATATTCATCAAAGGAAAAATCCACCAAGATGAAGTCTCAATCCTAAATATCTATGCCCCAAATACAAGGGCACCTACATATGTAAAAGAAACCTTACTAAAGCTCAAAACACACATTGCACCTCACACAATAATAGTGGGAGATTTCAACACCCCACTCTCATCAATGGACAGATCATGGAAACAGAAATTAAACAGAGATGTAGACAGACTAAGAGAAGTCATGAGCCAAATGGACTTAACAGATATTTATAGAACATTCTATCCTAAAGCAAAAGGATATACCTTCTTCTCAGCTCCTCATGGTACTTTCTCCAAAATTGACCATATAATTGGTCAAAAAACGGGCCTCAACAGGTACAGAAAGATAGAAATAATCCCATGCGTGCTATCGGACCACCACGGCCTAAAACTGGTCTTCAATAACAATAAGGGAAGAATGCCCACATATACGTGGAAATTGAACAATGCTCTACTCAATGATAACCTGGTCAAGGAAGAAATAAAGAAAGAAATTAAAAACTTTTTAGAATTTAATGAAAATGAAGGTACAACATACCCAAACTTATGGGACACAATGAAAGCTGTGCTAAGAGGAAAACTCATAGCGCTGAGTGCCTGCAGAAAGAAACAGGAAAGAGCATATGTCAGCAGCTTGACAGCACACCTAAAAGCTCTAGAACAAAAAGAAGCAAATACACCCAGGAGGAGTAGAAGGCAGGAAATAATCAAACTCAGAGCTGAAATCAACCAAGTAGAAACAAAAAGGACCATAGAAAGAATCAACAGAACCAAAAGTTGGTTCTTTGAGAAAATCAACAAGATAGATAAACCCTTAGCCAGACTAACGAGAGGACACAGAGAGTGCGTCCAAATTAACAAAATCAGAAATGAAAAGGGAGACATAACTACAGATTCAGAGGAAATTCAAAAAATCATCAGATCTTACTATAAAAACCTATATTCAACAAAACTTGAAAATCTTCAGGAAATGGACAATTTCCTAGACAGATACCAGGTATCGAAGTTAAATCAGGAACAGATAAACCAGTTAAACAACCCCATAACTCCTAAGGAAATAGAAGCAGTCATTAAAGGTCTCCCAACCAAAAAGAGCCCAGGTCCAGACGGGTTTAGTGCAGAATTCTATCAAACCTTCATAGAAGACCTTATACCAATATTATCCAAACTATTCCAAAAAATTGAAACAGATGGAGCCGTACCGAATTCCTTCTATGAAGCCACAATTACTCTTATACCTAAACCACACAAAGACCCAACAAAGAAAGAGAACTTCAGACCAATTTCCCTTATGAATATCGACGCAAAAATACTCAATAAAATTCTGGCAAACCGAATTCAAGAGCACATCAAAACAATCATCCACCATGATCAAGTAGGCTTCATCCCAGGCATGCAGGGATGGTTTAATATAAGGAAAACCATCAACGTGATCCATCATATAAACAAACTGAAAGAACAGAACCACATGATCATTTCATTAGATGCTGAGAAAGCATTTGACAAAATTCAACACCCCTTCATGATAAAAGTCCTGGAAAGAATAGGTATTCAAGGCCCATACCTAAACATAGTAAAAGCCATATACAGCAAACCAGTTGCTAACATTAAACTAAATGGAGAGAAACTTGAAGCAATCCCACTAAAATCAGGGACTAGACAAGGCTGCCCACTCTCTCCCTACTTATTCAATATAGTTCTTGAAGTTCTAGCCAGAGCAATCAGACAACAAAAGGAGATCAAGGGGATACAGATCCGAAAAGAAGAGGTCAAAATATCACTATTTGCAGACGACATGATAGTATATTTAAGTGATCCCAAAAGTTCCACCAGAGAACTACTAAAGCTGATAAACAACTTCAGCAAAGTGGCTGGGTATAAAATTAACTCAAATAAATCAGTTGCCTTCCTCTATACAAAAGAGAAACAAGCCGAGAAAGAAATTAGGGAAACGACACCCTTCATAATAGACCCAAATAATATAAAGTACCTCGGTGTGACTTTAACCAAGCAAGTAAAAGATCTGTACAATAAGAACTTCAAGACACTGAGGAAAGAAATTGAAGAAGACCTCAGAAGATGGAAAGATCTCCCATGCTCATGGATTGGCAGGATTAATATAGTAAAAATGGCCATTTTACCAAAAGCAATCTACAGATTCAATGCAATCCCCATCAAAATACCAATCCAATTCTTCAAAGAGTTAGACAGAACAATTTGCAAATTCATCTGGAATAACAAAAAACCCAGGATAGCTAAAGCTATCCTCAACAATAAGAGGACTTCAGGGGGAATCACTATCCCTGAACTCAAGCAGTATTACAGAGCAATAGTGATAAAAACTGCATGGTATTGGTACAGAGACAGACAGATAGACCAATGGAATAGAATTGAAGACCCAGAAATGAACCCACACACCTATGGTCACTTGATTTTTGACAAAGGAGCCAAAACCATCCAATGGAAAAAAGATAGCATTTTCAGCAAATGGTGCTGGTTCAACTGGAGGGCAACATGTAGAAGAATGCAGATCGATCCATGCTTATCACCCTGTACAAAGCTTAAGTCCAAGTGGATCAAGGACCTCCACATCAAACCAGACACACTCAAACTAATAGAAGAAAAACTAGGGAAGCATCTGGAACACATGGGCACTGGAAAAAATTTCCTGAACAAAACACCAATGGCTTATGCTCTAAGATCAAGAATCGACAAATGGGATCTCATAAAACTGCAAAGCTTCTGTAAGGCAAAGGACACTGTGGTTAGGACAAAACGGCAACCAACAGATTGGGAAAAGATCTTTACCAATCCTATAACAGATAGAGGCCTTATATCCAAAATATACAAAGAACTCAAGAAGTTAGACCGCAGGGAAACAAATAACCCTATTAAAAAATGGGGTTCAGAGCTAAACAAAGAATTCACAGCTGAGGAATGCCGAATGGCTGAGAAACACCTAAAGAAATGTTCAACATCTTTAGTCATAAGGGAAATGCAAATCAAAACAACCCTGAGATTTCACCTCACACCAGTGAGAATGGCTAAGATCAAAAACTCAGGTGACAGCAGATGCTGGCGAGGATGTGGAGAAAGAGGAACACTCCTCCATTGTTGGTGGGATTGCAGACTGGTACAACCATTCTGGAAATCAGTCTGGAGGTTCCTCAGAAAATTGGACATTGAACTGCCTGAGGATCCAGCCATACCTCTCTTGGGCATATACCCAAAAGATGCCTCAACATATAAAAGAGACACGTGCTCCACTATGTTCATCGCAGCCTTATTTATAATAGCCAGAAACTGGAAAGAACCCAGATGCCCTTCAACAGAGGAATGGATACAGAAAATGTGGTACATCTACACAATGGAATATTACTCAGCTATCAAAAACAACGAGTTTATGAAATTCGTAGGCAAATGGTTGGAACTGGAAAATATCATCCTGAGTGAGCTAACCCACTCACAGAAAGACATACATGGTATGCACTCATTGATAAGTGGCTATTAGCCCAAATGCTTGAATTACCCTAGATCCCTAGAACAAAGGAAACTCAAGACGGATGATCAAAATGTGAATGCTTCACTCCTTCTTTAAATGAGGAAAAAGAATACCCTTGGCAGGGAAGGGAGAGGCAAAGATTAAAACAGAGACTGAAGGAACACCCATTCAGAGCCTGCCCCACAGGTGGCCCATACATATACAGCCACCCAATTAGACAAGATGGATGAAGCAAAGAAGTGCAGACCGACAGGAGCCGGATGTAGATCGCTCCTGAGAGACACAGCCAGAACACAGCAAATACAGAGGCGAATGCCAGCAGCAAACCACTGAACTGAGAATAGGTCCCCCGTTGAAGGAATCACAGAAAGAACTGGAAGAGCTTGAAGGTGCTCGAGACCCCAAAAGTACAACAATGTCAAGCAACCAGAGCTTCCAGGGACTAAGCCACTACCTAAAGACTATACATGGACTGACCCTGGACTCTGTCCCCATAGGTAGCAATGAATATCCTAGTAAGAGCACCAGTGGAATGGGAAGCCCTGGGTCCTGCTAAGACTGAACCCCCAGTGAACTAGACTATGTGGGGAGGGTGGCAATGGGGGGAGGTTTGGGAGGGGAACACCCATAAGGAAGGGGAGGGGGGAGGGTGATGTTTGTCCGGAAACCGGGAAAGGGAATAACACTTGAAATGTATATAAGAAATACTCAAGTTAATAAAAAAAAAATGTCAATGCTCTAAAAAAAAAAAAAAAGAAAGAAATTATCACCAGATAAAAAGTCAAAAAATAATTATGATATTTAGGTAAATAAGAAAAAAATCACCTGAAAGAGAAAACTATTGGAACATGTTAAGGCAGTGATCCAAATTTGTTTAAATTCAACTCCTGGAATCTTTGACTATGTCATTGTATACAGTAAAATGATTTCACATACACAATGAAGTCAAGGCTACATAGGAGAGATCACGTTGGTCACCTCAGTGAATGCAGTCCAGACACACATGTGTTTACAGCTGGGGAGCTTTGACCAGAAACAGACGTTATTGTAGAAGAATGTCTAAGGAGATATACTGTTGTTGGTTTTGAAAAGAGGGAGGGGCTGTGAGCCAAGTAGTATTTTCTAGAACCTATAGAAAGAAGATTAATCCTGATGCCACCTCAGATTTCACTCAGGGAGACCTACATTTGCCTTCTGATCAACAGAATTAAAAGTAACCAAGCGGCCTTGTTTGTAGTGTGTTGTTCCAGGAGCTCAGATTCTTGCTTCCTCCTTCTGCTCTCCAATCAGCCTGGTCATGATTTGGCGCACACAATAGTTTTAAAAGGGTCCGTGTAATCGAAACCTAGTTTGTCAGCTTCAGTGTTCTGCCTAATTGCTGACTTATTAGTGGAATTATATTGTCTTCAGATGCCTGTTGAAAAATGTCAACTTTAAATTTCTTAAGCTAAGAATCTCCCTGTGACAGAATCCTTTTGGAGTCATGCTATGGTTGGATCCCTTTAGAGTACCAAGAAATGGAATTGCTGTCTTGTGTTTATCTTATTTTGATTCACAGGTACCCCTTGTAGTCATGTTCGTACAGTGGAAGCCACTGCCCATCAATTCACTCTTGCTATATGAACAAAGGGTGTTTCTTGCTCAGTCTGGGCTAATCAGCATCTAAGATCCTGGTCCAGGAGTTTCTGTCAGGTTTTGAGAGTGGGTAGGTGCAGCCTCTGCATGCAGTTACCATGGATGATGTAAATATGGCCGTTGAGTAATGGCCATGGACATTGATCCAACTATCAGGTCTGTAGAGAGCAGGACCTGATGCAAAAGCACAGAGCAGAGAAGAGTAGAAACCACAGCCCAAGAGAAAGAGTCAAGAAGGTGGTAGCCTTGCTTGCTTTTAGCAAATACATTTCCTTTATTGGTGCCCAGATTCATCTCTGACCCAGAGTCTACAAGATAGCACTGTCTTATTACAAAAGCAATATTTATTTAAACCTTGCTGAAAGAGTTTCTGTTACTTATAAACAAATGAGCCTTGACCAATACACGTATTGTGGTATAGATAATTCAAGAGGGAGGTAGGGAGATTTTATCAATGCCATCTCAGGTCCTCATTTGTGCTTATCCCAAGAAAGCCTACAGAAAATCAGGCAGCTTAATTATTCAAGCAGGCCAAGGGCATTTCATCCTTCTGTGACTGTAGCTGTTGCTCATAGCAGGTCTTCCCTTTGTAGGGGTTGGGGCTTCTGGCCATAGAATGCTTTATTAGGCTTTTGCCAAAGGCATCTCATTTTCACATTCAAAATTAATGTTGGCAGATGGATATCTTTGAATGAGGATTTTGTAATTCTAGCTGACTTTTCTCTGTCAAGCCTGTGCGTGCTAACACAGTGGCTTGGACACCCAGCTGAGGATCTTCAGTTGGTAAATTTCATTTCTTACGAGAAAAAGTGAAGCCAAAATGTTAGTATTTTTTAATTATCACTAATTTTACAATTTAAAAGGCAACCACAGGGCTGAAGACGTGGTTCAGCAGTTACAAGACCTTGCAGAGTACCTGACTTTGGTCCCAGCACCCATGCCGGGTGGTCACAGCTGTGCCTAACTCTAGCTCAGGGGATCAGATGCTACACTCTGGCCTTGATGAACATCTACATGCATGTGCATGTGTGTGTGCACATGTGGAATACACACACACACACACACACACACACACAAAGAGAGATTATAAAAATAATCTTGTTATCCAACTCTTTAATTATACATACAAGAAAATATAAGCAGGATGGCTAGAAGGATTATTTCATATTTTTGACTGGATCTATATGTATGTAGAATTAGGCTATGAAAATTTAGATGAATCATTCATTAGATCAAAATCATACAAAACTTTGAACTGAAATGTTTTATGAGTACCGAGTAGAGTTTGTAAGACACACAATGTTATCAGTTTTATTAATTTAAAAATTTCTATGAATCTATGTGTGTCCAACCATATACAATGCATTTGGTGGATGCAGTGTTGTTGGAATGTGAATCCCGGAGACATCGTTTAGGCATCTTTTCATGTCCCTGTCTCTCTCTCCCATCCTTTCTTTTTCTTTTTTTATGAGCACCTACCTTGTGCCTCACAACGTTTAAAAGCTGGAAATATAGTAGTTAGTAATGTGCCCTCACGAGATGCTCTTTTTTGAGATTCTATACACATGATGCTCATGTTTGAGTTGGAAGAAATAGAAAATGAGTAGTTAACAGCTTTAGTTAGCAATAAAATAT
Source organism: Rattus norvegicus (assembly GCF_021556685.1). NCBI lineage: Eukaryota > Metazoa > Chordata > Mammalia > Rodentia > Muridae > Rattus > Rattus norvegicus. The sequence goes on along the minus strand of NC_141551.1, from coordinate 44,507,196 downwards.
TACAAAAATTAAAAATACTTATTAGAGAGAGGATGGACAGTTCATGATTTCTTAGGGAAATGGTTCTATCATGTGTTTATTCATATTTGATTATGTAAGAGAGTACAATGACTCCAATTTATTCTTAGAAAACAGAGAGTAAGTCATTTTTCCTGATCACAGATTTTCTCATTTTAAAGTTTTTCCCTCCGTATTTCTCCCATTGATATCTCAGAAAGGAATTAGACCAGGAACTTTTCTCAAACAACCTGTTTTCATTTTAGTGAAATATGTTAAAATATTCTGTAGAACAATATTTTCAAGCACCAGCTGATTTCTTCTCTTTCTCTACAATTTTAATAAAATGCCTTCTGTTGTATCTCAAGGACTTGTCTGGCATAGAAACAGTTTTAGAATTGTTTTTGTGGACTAAGAGTCTAGCTTATAACATGTCAACTGTTACTGAAGCCAACTCCCTCTGTCACGGGTTCCTGCCAGCTTCAATACACTGTGTTACTTCTGATTTCCTGTGGATGCTGCTGTAGCCAGCCTTCAGGAGTCTTATCCACTCATGGGGGATAGAGTTACACAACCCATAGAGAAGGAATCCAGGTCTCAACTTACTGTTACCATAAGAACATAGAAATCCCTCAGTCCTGAATAAAAGGAGGCGGTAAGATGAAGTGAAGGTACAGTCCTAAGATGGGGCTATAGGACTGGACTTTGAACTCTCCCGATGTATATCTTAATGTATATGTATATTTTCTTTTTTTCTTTTTTTTTTTTCGGAGCTGGGGACCGAGCCGAGGGCCTTGCGCTTGCTAGGCAAGCGCTCTACCGCTGAGCTAAATCCCCAACCCCTGTATATGTATATTTTCATATGGACCATACCACAATATAATGCTTCAGAATAAGCCATCCATGAGGCTGGAACTACAGCTCAGTGGTGCTATAATTTGCCTCATTCCCATGAGGTCCTAGATTGAATACCTAGTACAAAGAGAAAAAATAGAACAGATTAAAAGAAAAAAGCATAATACAAAAATGGAAGAGAAGAAAAGATCTTATAAATCAGTGGCTTAAAACCAATAAACATTTACTGAGTCTGTGGCTTGGAAGTTTAGGCCAGACATAACTTCTAGCTGGTCACTGTTGGGCTCACCCATGCTTGGTTTTGAACTTTTGGCTAGTTTGAGATAGCTCCTGCTGCAGATCCTGAGGTGCCCATAGCTCTTTCAAGTCTCCTGTAGTCAGCTCTCTTGTATGTGTTTTCGTAGTAACGCTTGAGGGGAAGAACAAACAAGGCCAGTTGTATAGTTGTTCTATAATAGAAGCATCTTATTGGTCAAATAAGTCTCATGAATTAACCCCGGAGGCAGTGTGGCATGAGTCACACGGGGTTAAAGGGTCAGAGGTTAAGAGCTGGAGTTATTATTGCCATGAGAAGCATACTTATCCAGGAACTAAATATTATAGATTACTTGTTTGCCAAATGATTTAGGCAGAGTCTGAAGGAAGCACAAGAGGGAACCTGGGAGCCTAGAGGAGATCAGAGCTTATCCAGGTAAGTAGTAGCAATGTCTGCCTCTGAGGTGACAGGGAGACCAGGAAGTGAAGTGGTGGTAGAGACTGCCTATGTAGCTGGCTATGCTACAGATATAGGAGTGTAAAGAAGATAGTTGAGATACAGGTGGCTCTGGAATGTGACTTGGAGGGTGGTAGTGACTGAAACAGAGTAAGAACCCACTGTGCCTTGCAGGTGAGGATCTGAAAGTTTCTTGTCAAAAAAGCTTGGTGAGTTGAATAGATCATGTACCTGGGATACAGAGTAGCAGAAAGCAACTTGGCAGAATAAATGTCTAAGCAGAGCTGGGAGGATGGAAGAAGAATGGTGGTTCATGTGTGCTGGGAATGTGGAGACGCCCCTTGCCTGGAGACCTTGAGGCTCCTGGGCAATCATTTGGAACTGCTGTGTTGGAGCATTGCCAGGTTCCTGGAGCTTTAGCTAGGGCATCATGAAGGAGACTCCCAGCCCTTCCTGGGAGGGTAGGGCCATTCTGTTGTATGAAGACTGTGTTCCCTGATACCCTGTAATTGCCAGGGCCTACTATGTTAAATCAATCACACTGGTTTCACCTTTCCACCAAAGATTCCAGTCCCAGTACACTTCCAGACACTCTCTGACTGTCTGTCTTTCTTTCATCCTACCCAGTTCAATAAACAATTGCAAAACCTGGCAATCAGGATGAAGCCAAGCATTCTAAATTTTAACTGTTTTTTTACTTTTCTTTTTCTTTCCAATAAAAACCTCCTTTAAAGATTCCCCAAAGTGGAAACTGTTTTAAATTACTTTCTTTGACTGCCTGTTCCTGAATTCCTCAGGATCACCACTGATAACATTCACAAAGATTTCTGGGACACAGCAATGAGCTTAAAAGAGTTTGAAGGCTTCTGCAAGCCACCTGGTACAAGTGATTTGTAAGCTGTGTTGCAGGAAAGTCAGGTGTCACGTTAAAGAATGCTAATGAGCAACAACTGCTTCAGAGCTTGCGTTCAGGCCAAGATGTCTTCTCCAGTTTCTCCCTATGCACAGGAACTTAAATGTTACAGATACTATTTTTTCTAGGTCTCAGATTTACTCAGTTTCTCTTTTCCTCTTTTGTGCTTATGGGAGGTTCCTGTCATTTGAAGTCAGTGCTTGTTGTCTTTGTGCCAAGTTACATCCAGTGTCATGGAGACCAAAAAACAAAGCCTGGATGGCAAAAACAGCCATTTGTGGGATTGAATGTGTATCAACTATGGAAAAATCTGAAACTACACTTCTTGTTCCTTCAGAGCTGACTTCTGCTGGGGTTGGTGATGAGTCTGCTAAGTGCCAAGTACATTTCTCCTCTTGCCAATCTCACATCTCACAGCCATTACATGTAAATCACTTGTCATGGAATGACTGTAGTTCTATATCAGGACTTCATCAAATACAGTCTATGGAATCTGCCTTACCTAAAATTTGCTGGGTCTGGGTAAGTTAAAGCAAACAAAACTAAACTGGGCATCCCACGTGATCTTATACTTCCTGATAGATACTATCTATCTTAGTCAGGGTTTCTGCTCCTGCACAAACATCATGTCCAAGTAGCAAGTTGGGGAGGAAAGAGTTTCTTCAGCTTACACTTCCACATTGCTGTTCATCACCAAAGGAAGTCAGGACTGGAACTCAAGCAGGTTGGGAAGCAGGAGCTGATGCAGAGGCCATGGAGGGATGTTTCTTACTGGCTTGCTTCCCCTGGCTTGCTCAGCTTGCTTTCTTATAGAACCCAAGAGTACCAGCCCAGGGACGGCACCATCCACAATGGGCTGGGTCCTCCCCCATTGATCACAAGTTGAGAAAATGCCCTACAGTTGGTCCTCATAGAGGCATTTCCTCAAGGGGGCTCCTTTCTCTGTGAAAACTTCAGCTTGTATCAAGTTGACTCACAAAACCAGCCAGTACACTATCCTTTGGGCACAAGTATTTATTTATTCATTCTTTCTCTCCTTACCTCCCTCTCTTCCTTTCACCCTCTCTCTCTCCATTTCTCCCTTTCCAAATCAGGTCTCATATTGCCTAGGCTGGCCTTGGATTTGACCTGTAGTTAAAATTAATGACCTCTACTTCCTGAGTACTGGGATTACAGATGTCTGCCAACACACACCATTGCACATAGTGCTGGGAATCAAGCCCAGTGCATGCTAGGCAAGTGCTCTACCTAGCCACCAGGCTCCACTTTTAGGCCTCTCCCCTGCATCTGTTCCAAATGACTCATATGCTTCAGATGACTACAGAAGAGCAGCAAATACTAACTTCAGATTTTAAGACCATTATCTCATGGCCATTATCCCAACTTGGTTGTGATTAGTAGGCTATGGTATGGCAATTAAGCGTCAGTTGTAGTTCATACTCTGCTTTTTATAGTTAATAAGAGGTGGCCATGTAGTTCTTTTGCATTTAAGATTGTGTCTGTTTCTTTTCCCTTCTTCCTTGGTGCAGAGGAATTCCGACTTTAAGTTGAATGTAGCCTCGTCCCTGAATAGCCTTGTACCAGAGTACCTACTTTGACCTTTTATCTGAGTGGGAAGGGAGCCTTTGAGATGTATCAATGGTGGTTGGTGTGGCATGTAAGTCATCGATTAGGTGGTTCTGGATAGTAAAGAAATAAAGTTTCATAGATGTGAGAAACAAAGTTATAAAAACAAGGTTTTGAGAATTACATCTGGTGGTCAGGATGCCTGTGACAAACTTGTGACCTTTCTGAGAGATACATCTGACATCAGGATGCCCAGTGATATGAAATAAGTTTTGGTGATCAAGATTCTGACTAAGCTAATTAAGACAAAACAATAACAACTGTTCTTGGAAAGACCCCCTACTCCTCCCTGTGGTAAATCAGGAGAACAACCACAAGATGTCATCCTGACCTTGCCCGACCACCCAGTTCACCCCCCCTCTAAGGGGTGTGCCAACTTAGCCCTTTCCCAGTGATTCACCAAGGCCAGGTGTAGGGCTGGATGAGGAAAGTGACCAACTGAGCCAAGAATAGCCCTTTACTATCCAGAACCACCTAATCAATGACTTACATGCCACACCAACCACCATTGATACATCAGTAATAGCTGAGCAGGCCAGCTAATACCTGACCAGATCCTTTGTCCTATGTACTACCAATGAGAATAGGCCAGTTAACCCTGTTGCTGAAGTCTGCCCTCTGTAACAAATAAAAGTTGTGTGCTTTTTGGGTTCATTGTTGCCTTTCCCTGGATGAGCAACCCCACGAATGTGGATTATAAAACCTTATACCCTCATGCTGTTGCAGTGGTCACTTTGTCAATCAGTGCTCTGTGGGTTGTGCTCCTGAGGTAAGGCCATTATGAGGTCTTACAACAATAAGAATTGTGCTCTTTTTATGCTTAGATCAAAAAATTAGTTTTCTTTTCACAGACTATAGCACTCTTTTCAAAGGGAAATCAGTTCATGGGGAAGGAATTTGGTTTTCTGAATTAGGGAAGAGAGGTCAAGTCTCAGCTTTATTCCACAGGGCTATGGAATGACAGTTAAATCATGAGATTGCTCTAGGCTTCAACTTCTCTTGTATAGTGAGATCAACAATATTGTAGTGTTTGTCTCTTAAGGTATATGGAGATCAACTCTGTAGATTTCTCATGAAAACACTATAAATTGCAAATCTCCAGAACACAACTGCAAGAGATGTCTTGTTTCTATTTCTATGGAGTTGGGAACAAACAATATTTCTGTCTCCAATACTCTCAATGGTTTGCTTCCTCTGGAATATGGGAATGGGGATAATAAGGCTTACCAGAATCACTGTACTGATAAAAATATGATATCCTCTTTGATGGTGTCTAGCAAGATCACATCTTAGAGCAACTCAAAGATTTTGATGTCCTTTGAAGCACAAAGATAGGATTTACATCCTGCTCCCTTGGGTTTCACAGCCTGTGAACTTTCCTGAATCTGAATTTTCCTAGAAATATGAAGGGGTATAAATAAATTTTTGCTGTCTAAAGAGACTGTACATTTAGTTAGATGACCAACAAAGACACAAGCAGTATGACAAGGAAACCTTGCCTTCTACCACCCACCATTCTTCAACAGCTTCTGAATATATAGTATATGGTGCCTACTGTTGCAGACACTGAGATTAGCAATCCTCACCTTCCTTGGGTGAGGAATTTTTATAACAAAACAAACCAGCAAGAAGACAGACAAATCATGCAATATGGAGCCACGATGAGTTTGGAAGCAGGGAAGGGTTGGCACTCTCTGTATTGCAAGAGGCTGGTCAAGGTCTCTCTGAGGAGGTCTCCTTGAGTAGAGACCTGCATGGAGATGAAGTCTGAAGGTAGTGTATAAGAGGAGATAGCCCCTGGCAGGAGTCTTACAAGGATTTCTGGGTACGTCCTGACTGGAACAGGCTTAAGAACAGTGGCAGTAGGAGACCTGAATGCTCAGAAAAGATTTGTTGGTTTGATGAAGGCTTTCAATTTTGTTCTGTTGCAGTTGGAAGTTATTTGAAACATTTATGCCTCTGTGTGTGTGTGTGTGTGTGTGTGTGTGTGTGTGTGTGTGTGTATACATGTGCGTGCGTGCGGGGAAGTACTAGGATCTGACTTAACATCCCAGAAGAACAACTATAGATATTGTGGGTAGATTCATATATAGGCTTTCAGAGTGTGAGTCAGGAATCCTATTCCCACTCGGCAGCATTCATCTGTGTCGGATGAAAAGCCAGTCTGAGTGGTGGTGTCAGTATGAATGAGGAACGTGGCATTCTGCTACTTTCTGCTCTTATTTGTCTTTTTTCCACTTCAGTTCTCTATGGTTCTTGGCACAGTCTCAAGGTTTACCGTATTCAATGCATTGTGAAAACTATCATCTCTATCTTTATCCTTTTTGGTACTTTCCTACAACTTCGATTCTTTTTGTAATCCAAATCACACATTGTTCCACTTATCTCAACAGAAGCAGGAAGGAATCAGTTGATTTGGTTTCCTAGCAGTATAGATTTTTCTGCAGATCTGAAACAAAATGAACCACCATTAGAGTGACAGCAGATCAGACTGCCAAAGCACCCTTTCTCAGTGAGGGCACGTTAGCTTAGGATGCCAGCTCCACCAAGGCCCGAGTTTGCAATCGGCTTCGAGCTCAGACTCTTCCATTAGCATAGTATTGTTTTCTAGCAGAAGTGGGCGATTGGATTGGGACCATTATCTGCCAAATGCCACTAAGAGCTATTAATATGGGCAGAATAATTGAGTAACCAGATTTGGTGGGAAACGTAACTACTTGCCACATCATTGTAAATTCTTTTCCAAGCCATATGGGCTTCAGCCACAAAAACTATTCAGATCTTTAAAAAAATGCTTCTTGAGTACTTAACCATAAAAGTAAATGAGATTGCTTTAGACTCCTTTGTTAACACAGCAACCATCCACACATGGAAATTATTACCTACCCTGAGTGTGGTTAAGTGTTAGTAGATTCACTGTCATCCCTGCTAGCATATCAAAGTGTACTTCAGTGTAAAAGAGAGATCCAACCAGCACCCTTCATCCCTATTTTAGGGCAAAGATAATTATGACAAAGACACGGGTTTTCTAAATATCTTGGCTAATATTTTAAATTTCTGATATAATAGGTAATATTCTTTGGGCTTGAACCTGGATTATATTTACATGGAGTTACTCTCACATAGCTGTAAGGGGTAGTTATGGGACTAAGGCAGCAGCATCTGAAGGCTGATCCCAGGTACATCTGGGAAAACATTCAAACAGGCCAGTTGTCTTTGCTCAAATGATTTCTCCACATGGATGGCACTTTTCATCAATGCCTATCAGTCTAAATTCTTCTTGCTACTCAAGGTCAAGCTCAAATCCCGTCACTTTTAAGAAGTGTTATAGGTATGGTTTTGGCATGTGCAATAAGGAAAGGGGATAAACGGGACAGTTTCTCAGCAGTGATTGTGTAGAATTGACATGCAGCTCATTGAGTCTCTGTACGACCACCCTGGGAGGTAGGTATTAATGTCCTTGTGTGAACCAGTGCCTGTGTGCTCTCAGAGATAAGAGGAGAGTCAGGGTACGGAGTTAGGTTAGAATCTTTCACTGTACTATGTGACTTCTTGGAGCTTTCAGTGTGCTCAAAGCAGGGTACACACACCCAGGACTACATTGCTATATCCTGATCCTAATTAGCATTTGTGGTTGTGTTGTGCAAGACTTTGTAACACTGTTTTAATAGTCTTGAAGAAAGCTTGGAGACCAAAGAAATTGTATTTTGATATAATCACAGAAATAGAAAGAAGATATCTCCTGACTTATAGGAAATCAGGTAGAATCTACAGGAAATTTTTAAGTGACACGGGGGGGGGGGATTTGGGACGATAGTAGGATCAGGAAAGATTTTTTTTTCTTAATAGAGAATTACTTTAGTTCTGAAAGATGAGCTGGTATGAGGAATCCAGTAGACTTGGATCTAGCAAGGGCTTTGGGAAGAGGCTCAAAAAAAAAAAAAAAGACACTTGGCTTTTAAACTAGAGCAAACTGTACAAATGCCAGTAAGTACTCGAGGACAACTGGTTATTCATTAAAACAGATGTTTGAGAGGGACAGCCAAAGGAGAGGGTAAGGAAAGAGACAAGGGGAGAGCAGGGCATGTCTGTGGGGTTTCGTTTGTTTGTTTTAAAGCTTAACTGAGTTTGAACTGAATTCATTGTCTCAGGCCACTAAAACGTGTAAGCGTGCTTGCAAAGCAATCCAAAAACAAGTAATTTCGTTCAAGGTTATAGATGGCAGAGAAATTAGTTTGCAAGTGTTTGAAGAGCTGAAGGGAAGGGTGTATTGGGTGTCTATTGTGATTATTCAAGCAGGAGACAATGAGGGCCTGCACTGAGTGAGGGAAGGGAGGTTGCCCATGATGCCAAACCCTGGTTATTATTCTCCTGTCTACTGTCTTGAATGGCTCTTGTCCGAAGGGTTCATCTCCTACTTTGTGTTAGTATAAGAAGCACATGAATCTCCTTTTATGTCTCTGCAGTGCTGAGTCTGTTGGCTATAAAATGCTGAGAGCATCTGAGTGCGTGCGACTGCAAAGCGTGCCCTTCTCTGCATTTGGGCTGAGGAATGCAATGGTGTCCTGCTTTTCTGTAGCACCAGCATGCAGCAGAATCATTACTGTCATCAGTGGGGACTTGTGGCAGTCACTGTAAGCTGAATACACCATCAGAATATGTGAGGAAAGGAGGAAGGAGATCAAAAGTGGGCTCTATCTTTTTATATAAGTAGAAAAAATTATATTCGTATGTTCTGAAGCAGTTTCCTTCAAGTTCTCAGCTGTGTGGCCTTGAAGCCTGCAGTATTTGTAGTGCATGCCTTTACTGCCTTAAATCCATATTGACAAGCATAAACTTACACTAATAAATTAGTAACTCAAAGAAGCAAAACAAACCTCAGCTCCTAGGATGCTGGATTAACTCTAGAACTAACAATATCAGGGATGTACAGGTCCAGTGGCTTCTGAGTGATTTTTCTTCTTGATTATACTAAGCCGCATGCCTATAAAATTTGGGACGCTCCCTGCTTTTCTTATCTGTGTTTTCACAGAGGACTCGCCACAGTCCTCTGTCGTTTCTATACCTACATCATGGGGGCAGGTCTGGGAGAAAGGGGGAGTGAGATGTGATCGGGATGTAACATGAATAAATAAATTAATTTATGGGGCAAAAAGACAACTACTATTTTAAGAGTTAGGTCATATATATATACATATATATATATACACACACACATATGTATATCTATATATATAATAATAAAAATCAGGCAAAATTCCTTAAAAAGAAACCATTAAAATCACATATTTAAGGAACAGGATTTTATATCATTCTGTCGAAAAAGACAGCTTTCTTACAGATCCTTAACCACGCATGCAGCAGATACGGCCTGTCTCTCCCTTACTTCCTGGTTAGTACTGACTTTTCTAGCTGTAATGTTTTGGGTGAACCACCCAAAAACACTGCTCAGCTCCCTTGAATACCTGGGCAGCTCTGCCTTCTCAGACTACTCAGATCAGAATCTTCATTTCCACCTATTGCTTGTGTCGCCTTCCTTTGTCTACTCCTGACTATCACCTAACCCACTTCGTGTATACATTTAGAGTGTTTGTTTATTATTTTGTTTTTTTTGTAACAAAGAAACTTGTGCTCCTGTGGAATTTCAAATACATCATCATCTTTTCTCTTCTTTCTTTCCTGGTAGAAACAAAAAGGAACTAAAGGAGAACCAAATGATTCCAGAGAGTATCGATTCCTCATAAAATCCAGCAGGTTCTGTTGATTTACCCATTGAGTGACAGGGCTCAAGTCATTATTGGGGGAGAATTCCATTTCACAAGTATCATCCTGAAAAACACTTTTTAAGTACCACAATTAAACATGCCAAGGAGAACCCATGCTGTCAAATACCCCCTTAACCAATCCGACCATCTAAGGCTCACCCCTGGCTGACCCGTAAGCACACTTTTGTATTACATTTTGTTTTCCTTCTTAAACAAAAGGAAGCAGATGGATATACGAAACTATATGCCAACTGTCCACACTCATGTAAAGATACAATCTAATCTCTGGGCTCAACTCTCAGAGGGCAGAGAAAAGCCAGAACTCTATGCAGTTCTATACAGCAGTAGAACTCGATCCAGCTTTGTCAAAGTCAGTAGAGGAAGCAGGACTTTTCTTTCCTTACAGTCTGTTTTTGTTTTTTTTTAAGACCTTACATATTTAATACAGTGTGTTACCCCTGTACAAATGGAAAAAACTTGAGTTCAACATTTCTAGACCAATATGGCTGTTAATTTCTGTACAGTGCCAACTCAACACAGTAAACGGGGATACTTTTTTCCAAAGTTGACAGCACAGCTAAAGTTTCAAAAAATTCAAATTATATGTCTGTATATATATATTTATATTTATATAAAAAGACCAATAATAGCAGTGTGTTATGCATCAACAGCAGCAACAGCTTTTCCAGGTTCTGCAGTCATCTGAACAAAACTGTAGAGACATCCAGCACACTCCATTAAAAAAAAAAAGTAAAAAAACAAAACCCGAGAAAACAGCACAGTTCTGTTACTCTTGTGGTACCTGGCACCATTTTTTTTAAATTAGCTTCTCAATCATCATCTGGAAAGAAAACATTCTGAGCAACATCATTAAAAACAGCTCTGATAAAGCACGGTCACTACTACGTATCATAAAGCAGGGATATTTTACATCCACAGAGGTATGATACAGTACTGTCCTACATCTATAATACTAGAGGATACAATTTAAAAGGCATTATTTGAGACTTGATTCTACTTTTCCAGCAGAGGGCCCAAAGGATGGTGTGACACAACTTTGTAAAGAAACATACTCTAGACAGGATTTCCTTTCACTAGTGGCACAGTTCTAAGGATTCATTCTCTCCATGAATGTCAGCTAAAACCGTTATTAAAAAAATGAAATATCCCTAGAACAAAACCGTATAACCACCGGATTCACATGAAGATGACCTAGTGGAGATAAGCTGGACCTCACCTTACCAACAAGCTATCAAATCTGTTATGTTTAAACAGTGAGACCTCCAAGGAAGGAGATGCCAAGTAGTGCTTCAAAGCTTCGGACCACAATCAAACACAGCATCCTTTTCAACAGAAGCAGAAGCTCATCTGAATATGCGCAAGGATGCTGACATCAACATTTAATCATCTCACTCATCCAGGAAGAAGGGGAGATCAGTTACTACTGTACTTTATTGTGTTCAACCAAATCACCATGTTACAAAAATAGCAAGCTGCCATAATAAAAAATAAGGCTCCTCTATCCAGCACCAGATAGCATCATTTTACTTTCCAGCCTAGAAATTGCACACTTGTATATAAACCAACCGAAGATGAGGATTGAGAGTTCATCTTGGTGGATTTTTCCTTTGATGAATATGAAGTGTCCTTCCTTATCTTTTTTGATGACTTTTAATTGAAAATTGATTTTATTCGATATTAGAATGGCTACTCCAGCTTGCTTCTTCTGAGCATTTGCTTGGAAAGTTGTTTTCCAGCCTTTCACTCTGAGGTAGTGTCTGTCTTTGTCTCTGAGGTGTGTTTCCTGTAGGCAGCAGAATGCAGGGTCCTCATTGCGTATCCAGTTTGTTAATCTATGTCTTTTTATTGGGGAGTTGAGGCCATTGATGTTGAGAGATATTAAGGAATAGTGATTATTGCTTCCTGTCGTATTCATATTTGGATGTGAGGTTATGTTTGTGTGCTTTTCTTCTCTTTGTTTTGTTGCCAAGATGATTAGTTTCTTGCTTCTTCTAGGATATAGCTTGCCTCCTTATGTTGGGCTTTACCCTTTATTATCCTTTGTAGTGCTGGATTTGTAGAAAGATATTGTGTAAATTTGGTTTTGTCATGGAATATCTTGGTTTCTCCATCTATGTTAATTGAGAGTTTTGCAGGATACAGTAACCTGGGCTGGCATTTGTGTTCTCTTAGGGTCTGTATGACATCTGTCCAGGATCTTCTGGCCTTCATAGTTTCTGGCGAGAAGTCTGGTGTGATTCTGATAGGTCTGCCTTTATATGTTACTTGACCTTTTTCCCTTACTGCTCTTAATATTCTTTCTTTATTTTGTGCGTTTGGTGTTTTGACAATTATGTGACGGGAGGTGTTTCTTTTCTGGTCCAATCTATTTGGAGTTCTGTAGGCTTCTTGTATGCCTATGGGTATCTCTTTTTTTAGGTTAGGGAAGTTTTCTTCTATGATTTTGTTGAAGATATTTACTGGTCCTTTGAGCTGGGAGTCTTCACTCTCTTCTATACCTATTATCCTTAGGTTTGATCTTCTCATTGAGTCCTGGATTTCCTGTATGTTTTGGACCAGTAGCTTTTTCTGCTTTACATTATCTTTGACAGTTGAGTCAATGATTTCTATGGAATCTTCTGCTCCCGAGATTCTCTCTTCCATCTCTTGTATTCTGTTGGTGAAGCTTGTATCTACAGCTCCTTGTCTTTTCTTTTGATTTTCTATGTCCAGGGTTGTTTCCATGTGTTCTTTCTTGATTGCTTCTATTTCCATTTTTAATTCCTTCAACTGTTTGATTGTGTTTTCCTGGAATTCTTTCAGGGATTTTTGCGATTCCTCTCTGTAGGCTTCTACTTGTTCTCTAAGGGAGTTCTTTATGTCTTTCTTGAAGTCCTCCAGCATCATGATCAAATATGATTTTGAAACTAGATCTTGCTTTTCTGGTGTGTTTGGATATTCCGTGTTTGCTTTGGTGGGAGAATTGGGCTCCGATGATGCCATGTAGTCTTGGTTTCTGTTGCTTGGGTTCCTGCGCTTGCCTCTCGCCATCAGATTATCTCTAGTGTTACTTTGTTCTGCTATTTCTGACAGTGGCTAGACTGTCCTATAAGCTTGTGTGTCAGGAGTGCTGTAGACCTGTTTTCCTGTTTTCTTTCAGCCAGTTATGGGGACAGAGTGTTCTGCTTTCGGGCGTGTAGTTTTTCCTCTCTACAGGTCTTCAGCTGTTCCTGTGGGCCTGTGTCTTGAGTTCACCAGGCAGGTTTCTTGCAGGGGAAAAGTTGGTCCTACCTGTGGTTCCAAGGCTCAAGTTTGCTCGTGGGGTACTGCCTAAGTCCTCTCCGCTGTGGCAGCAACCGGGAAACTGTTTTTGGTTTTTTGTTTCTTACTGCTGCCATGACAAATTATGACAAGCATGTGGGCTTCAGGCAATGTCCACAAATCTGTAGGTCAGAAGTCTTTGGAGGGTCTTTGTTTGGATGGGTTCTTGGCTTAGGATCTCACAAGACAAAATTAATGCATCTGCCAGGAAGGGCTCATGTGAGTATCTGTGGAAGAATATTTAGGTTTATTCAGTCATTACAACCTAGCTTCATGGTATAGAGCTAAAATTCTCAGCTGGCTTTGCTCTCTGCTCCAATGGCTTCCTTCATGTTTCTCATGATGCCCACGGCCTCCCAATTCAAACCTTTGTCCAAACATCTTTCTCTGCCTCTTCTGCTACCAGGCAGAAAATGAACCAGATTTTGAAGGCTTACACCACGCCTGCTCACAATAATCTCATCTACAAGTCAACCGGTGAAATGCTCAATCCATTTGTGGGATCCATTTCATCCTGTAGGGAAATCACTTAAGCCTTTGGGGGCTAGGACAGGCATTTCTTTAAAGAGGCCATCTTAGAAAGCCTGCCTGCACATCTTTGGAGAAGGAAAATTTTGCCAGATGGTGACGATCAGTCTCCTGTAGACTGCAGCTGGAGCCCACACTCCATTAACGAAACACTCACTTTGCATAATGTCCTAGTAAGTTCCCCTTAGGTCTATGTTGCAGAACAGTAGTTGGAATAAAACTTTATATTTAGCTAATGTCAAAAGAAATTCCCTTGCTGGCAATTAGAGGATGAGAACTCAGGATGTGTTTCGTGTGACAGATGAACTTGTCCACGTACACAAGTACTTGGTTTGTCTCATGGTCGTTCAGCTATGTTCCGGGACTGATGACTCCATGTGTCATGCAAACAATACCTCAAAACAGCATAGTATGGTCCTGAATGAAGCTGTGCTTGTGCGTTAATGTCAGCCAGGCAGGAGCACTAGCCGGTGGAAATTCTGGATACATACAGATTTCTTCTCTTTTCCAGGCAAGGGCAGGTTGCAGGAAATATTCTATCATGAGGGACTAGTGGCTAGTGTCTGTCATCACTGGCTTCCATGTGACCTCCAAGTGAAGTTTTTCTATTTTAGGAATCAAGTTAACAAATAATCAAATAGACACAGACTGGTTAGATGGCTTACCTGGTAACGGAACGTGCGGCCAAACTCTGAGTTCCAACCCTGAGATTCAAACAGTGAAAGGAAGAGAAGTGACTCGCACAAGTTGTCTGACCACCCTATATGCCTGTGGTGATCTGAAGCTGCTTGGCCCAGGGAGTGGCACTATGAGGAGGTGTAGCCTTGTTGGAGTAGGTGTCAGCTTTTTGGAGGAAGAATGTCATTATGGGGATGTGCACACGAGAGCCAATCTTCTCCTGTTTGCCTTCCAAATATGATGTAGAACCCTCACCGTGCTTACCTGGATGCTGCCATTCTCCTGCCTCGATGATAATGGACTGAACCTCTTTACCTATAAGCCAGCCCCAAGTAAATGTTGTCCTTGTAAGAGTTGCCTTGGCCATGGTGTCTGTTCTCAGTAGTAAAACTCTAAGACAGTGCCTCTCCACTAATAATAAATGGTGTAATTTAAGGAATTAAATATACAATAAATTTGATTAAATGGGGGATAAAGATTAAACATTTGAAACCATGTGGTCAATACTACATTTGCTAACTGGCAAAGAAGGTGATTCTGGTTGATGAGCAGTGTGCAGACTTGATGAGATGAAAACTTGTTACAGACATAGATGATGCTGGGGTGTGATGAACAGGAGGGGTACTTAAGCTGACATTAATACAAAGAAGAGACGAGCTACTGGCCACCAATTTTTAAAAACGTAACTATGTGTCACCTTTGTTAAGTTGGTGTGTTTGACAATTCCTAGAGACAGAACCAAGGAAGTTAGGAACAATAGTCACACATCAGAAGTGTCCTAGCAATAGTCACACATCAGAAGTCCCAGGTATCTGCTTTATGTTTTATATAAAAGAATATTAGGCTGTTTTGTACATTTTCTACATAGTATGTGTTTTCCAGCTTATGTTTTATATTTTAAGATATGACTCTCATGGAAGAAAAGTGTACAAAAATTGCTAGAAGTAGAAGGAGGATTGTACAACAATAAAAAAGACAGAGTTTTATTAAAAATCTGAAATAAATGGTAAACTCTATAATAACGCTATGACATGGATGATGGAATTCTAACCTGAGAAGGAATTTCTCAGGCGTTAACTTGATGCTCTGACTGCTGATTAGAGAGATCTTCTGTTTCTCCTATGAAGAATGATGGCATCTGCTCTGTGCCTTTCTGCATGAAACCACTTGTAAGGGCAAAGGTGGCTTAGCACTTCAACTTAATTCAACAAGCTCTTTTATAGGACACTCTGAAGGATTTTTGATTTTATTCTATGCCAACTGTATTCTTGGATTGAGAAATCAAATTTTAACGTGACCTTGCAAACAGCCCCGATGTTCCAGAACTCATTCATATTCTAGCAGCCTCTGCTGAAGCAGGAAGCAGAGTCAAGTTGTTGCCATGAAGCTTGCTTTGAGAGCTTGGGAATCCTCGGGGGACCCCTTGATCATGGTTTTCAAAGGAGCCTTTGTCCCCCCTCTTCTCCTGTTTCCTGCAAAGGGGTTGTGTCTAACATGCAAAGGTATCATGAGGCCAACAAGGCTCTGTGGAGCCTTCTGGGACTGGAAGCCCCTAATTTGAAGTCTGCTTTCTGAGGAGTGTCCTTCCTTCCTTCCTCCCTCCCTTCCTTCCTCCCTCCCTCCCTTCCTTCCTTCCTTCCTTCCTTCCTTCCTTCCTTCCTTCCTTCCTTCCTTCCTTCCTTCCTCCCCACACCACCACAGTGACACGCTTCTTTTCATGCTACTGTATTGTAAAACTTTACAATACAATAAATAAAAACTGCTCTACCCCCTTTAAGGGACATGCTTCCTGGTCAGTTGGTACTTTTTCCAATTTTAGTCTTTCCTGCAAAGGGCTGTCAAATTCTCAGTAGAATAGTATCTTTGGATACTATTGTCTGCTTGGAAACCTTAGTAAATTTCCTAATTACTAAGGCACCAAAAAATCAAATCTATAATATTACTTCTAATTTAAGTATTTCATGATCCTTTTTTACTTTTAAAGATAAAGGAACAGAGATGAGACTAAATAAATAAAAGTAAAGATAAGTTTGTACTGACATTGCTATTTCTAATCATAGCTATAGATGTATGTTGAAGGTTAGTATATAAACTTAATATTGTAGGATTAAAAACCACACTGTTTCATTTTATTTTAGCAATCTGAGAATTGTTGTTTTTCTTTAAAAACTGTTGATTTTTAAAGGAAGCCTTTAATGTGTCTGTCCTCTTTCATAGTGAACACATAGAAAGAGATAACAAGGTAGTTTTTGAAGGAAGCCAAAGGAAGTAAACTTGTTTGGTCATATTTGTGTTAGCCTGATTGACAATTGTCTTCTGAAAGGGTAAGTGGTCTACATGCTGAGGACCACCTACTAGAATGTGAGTGTATGAAGGATCTGTGAAAGTAGAGAATAAACCGCTGATAGATTTTGTCAAGTATATAGCTGCATTCCTCAGCTAGTCTTAAACCTGACTTAAATGATCCCCCTGTCTCAGGCTTGCAAGAGCTGAGACTATAGACATGTGGCAATGTGTCTTTCAGACTCATATGGTCTGATTGCTATACTTGATAGTGAGCTGTTAATCACTGTGAAATGCCAAGTATGTATTTATTGTATGCATACATGTATGTGCACATATATGAAATGGAGACTTTGTTAAATACCTTTGTGTTTATTTTTAAGATAAATCAAAGTTCAAAATCAATTCCTAGCACACGAGAAGCAAGGCTTTCATCTGAAGCATGAGAGGGTTTTAGTGATAAAGTCAGAGAATGCATATCTGTGTAATGGAAAAGGTCTGATGTTTGAAAACCAGAGATGAACCATGAGCTCATTCATAGTCTGCAAAGAAAAATGATACTTGCTCTGAGGTATTGAGTGTTTGGGCTGGAGAGATGCCTTGGCAGTTAAGGACACTTGCTGCTCTTGCAGAGGATTCAGGTTCAAATCCCAGTATTCAGCTTGGGATATTCACAACTACTTGTAACTCTAGTTTCCGAAGATCTAATGTCCCTTCTGGCCCCTTCACCTGTGTACATGTGACACACACCTACTCAGACAAAGTCACATGCTCAGAAGTAAGACTAACCGAAACACGGCATGTGTAGGCTCACAGTCTGACTGCATTCTCATTTTCCATTATTTGAGGACATAAAAACAAGACAAAGTGAAGCAATTGTTGAACACTTAGTTTATAAATCAAAATATAGCAATGTGAATGGAAAGGGTATCCTTGTTAGAAGTTGGGCACACAGCAGCCCAACTTCAGAGGGGCAAGAAAATCTAGGTTGCAGCAACCTGACCTGCTCTACATTTTGTCACTGGTGAACGAGTAGAAGTCAGATGCCTCTGTCTGGTCTAAAAGAGGTCACAAGAAGATGTTGTCAGGCAGATGAAGTAAATAGATGAAGCATATAAGGAGGAAGCATTTGGGGAGCACACAGTAGGTCTGGTTGGTGGTAGGGACAACTGAGTCTCTGGGAACTGGAGAAGCAACTGACAAGTAAAGCAGGCCTCTTGTTTAAAAGGATCTAGGTGTAGGGTACATCATTAGCTGAGAGGGAGCCGGTGGGGATATAGGATGTGTGGGGATGATTCCAAAGCTGATTACTTGATTGGGTTGAGGTGTATTAGCAGTCTGTGTGACCTCATGCTCATCTCTCAGGAATGACCTGAGTGCCCAGTGCTAGTTAACCTGTCTAAAAGAAAATGATTAAACATCCAAGGACAGGGTAGAAAATTCAGAGAGCCTTATAGTCTGTGGTAGATGAATGAAAAAGAATCCCATAGACCCATTGGGAGTGGCACTATTAGGAGGTGTGGCCTTGTTGGAGTAGATATGGCCTTGACGGAGGAAGTGTGTCACTGCGGGTGTGCTTTGAGGTTTTAGATGATCAAGACAGGACCAGTGTCACTTTCTCTTCCTGCTGTCTGTGAACCTAGATGTAAAACCCTCAGCTACCTCTCTAGCACCATGTCTACCTGCATGCCACCATGCTTCTCACCATGACAATGATATATTAACCTTCGGGAACTAGAAACCAGCCTCAATTAAATGGTTTTCTTTTTTTTTTCTATTCTTTTTTTCGGAGCTGGGGACCAAACCCAGGGCCTTGCGCTTGCTAGGCAAGTGCTCTACCACTGAGCCAAATCCCCAACCCCAATTAAATGGTTTTCTTAATAAGAGTTGCAGTGGTCATAGTGTCTCTTCACAGCAACAGAAGACCTCACTAAGACAGAGATTCACATAAGCAATGAGGAAAGCCACTTCTTTAACTGCTCAGTGCAGGTATGAACATTAACATAATGTTTATGTCTTAACTGAAAATGATATTTATTTGGTGGTGATATGATATAGAAACACCTTTAAATTAAAAACCAATACATGCTTTCATGTTTTTAATTAATGTATGTATTAAACAATTTGAATTTACAAGGGATTTCAAAAGCTAATTCAGCCTTAAGCATGACAGGAAATTAATATTTAGACAAGGAATTCCAGTTTGTTTTATAATGGCATGTACTCATATTTTGAATAAAGCTACTCTATTCTTCAAATCATGCTAGGGATAAAAACACAAGTCTACTTGGCATGAGAATATTATTTTAAAAATGAGTTTGTTAGAAACATAGAATTCAGACTTTCTGTGTAGAAAATGTGTGATGTGTAGTCAGAGGTGTCTGGTTGGAAGTAGAACTAACCTTGTCTTATCCCAGGAAGGGATAGGAAATGCACCCACACTCAAGTGAAGACAGAAAGTCTAGTTGGGACAAGCCCTGGGGAGTGACACTCTCTGACAGTTCTCTTTAAAGCTCAGTAGGGGTACATGGGTATGATGTGATTGTTTGCTTATGCTGGATTTGACCTTTGTGTGGCAATCAGGATCAGAACACAAATCATCTCTTTCCTGGACTCATTCTTCTCATGCTGCCTGCTCACTGGAGTCCCTGCTTTACCCATGCCTGGCAGTAGCTGATTGGAATGTTGCCTCTGGCAGCTCTTGGTTTCAAGGATCCAGATCTGTCATGAAGCTGAGGAAGGGCCTCAGGCTGTCACCATCTATTAGGTAGCACATAGCTGACACCCCGGCAAGTCACTGAGTCCCCTTCTTTCATAGGCCTTGGGATTGAATGTCTTGGTAGAAAACAAGGAAAGAAACACATGCAGAATCTAAAGTGAGGAATATTATTCAGTTTGCGTAATTCTTCACTGAAATGATTATGAGGTCAGGAAAGCTGTGCAGGTGGACATTTTCCCCTTATACCTCTCGCCTCGCCTCGCCTCGCCCTCTCTCCCTCTCCCTCTCCCTCTCCCTCTCCCTCTCCCTCTCCCTCTCCCTCTCCCTCTCCCTCTCCCTCTCCCTCTCCCTCTCCCTCTCCCTCTCCCTCTCCCTCTCCCTCTCCCTCTCCCTCTCCCTCTCCCTCTCCCTCTCCCTCTCCCTCTCCCTCTCCCTCTCCTTCTTTCTTTGCCACAGGAATGAATAGACAGGGCTTTATGAAAACTGGATTAACTACTCGTTGTCATCTGGGACCCAGTTTCATACCACCCAAGGATAATATCAGCCATTCCTTCAGAAATCTCTCTTGTCATGGAAGGGTGACAGGGCCATACCCTCATGGGCAAATAAAGGCAAAACCTGAGCTCAGCACGATGGGGTTCTAGTTTACCCCAAATATGATGATGACTGTTGCAATACCTAGGACTGCATTTCTTAACTGTTTTAATTAGGGTTTTTTAAAATCTCTTATAGGTATTCTTATCTTTCTTTCCCCAGAACCATGATTCAATGTCTTTTAGAGTGAATGTTTATTTACAGATACTCTGCTTCGGTTTTGTGTTTTTAGTAACCATATCCTAACCCTTCCCCACATACAGAGCTGGGTGCATGATTTAATTCCATAAGCCCTTGTCATCGTTTTTGTTGTTGGTTCAAGGCTGTGACAGAACCAGGTTCTGAGAGAGCAGGATAGAAAGCATTAAGCTCAATCCATTAAGTAATAAACTTTAGTTTTGTATGCTAGAGTCTGGGAGACTGCAGGGTCTAGGGCTTCAGCAGTCAAATATTAGATGTTGACAGGATATATTAAAAATGAAGGTTTACTGCAAGGGAGGACCAAATCATTGATAGACAACTATCAGTCTTGCAACATCATTTGAATCCATAGCCTAAGCCAACCCTCAGCCAGTTTATTCTTGATCTGCTTAAAAAAGTTTGCATTAGATATTTCTTTACCTTGGTTTTGTAGAAGCTTAACTAATGAATTGTGGGTAATTAGTCTTGATTGAGAGTTTCAGTCTAATGGCTAGGGCTTGGCCACTTGCTGACAACCTCCATGATACTACCTGAGTCCTGGGTCTCTGGTAGTCTCCATCCATTGGCTTTATCTCTGCTCATATTTTTCCCTGATGTAGGTTTTTAGTCTAGATGAAATCTCAAAATATAGAATTATCTTTTTCAGCATGAGTATTTCAGGATGATTTAGTGCTCTACAAACCTATTATATTTTTTTAATAACTCAAAGCAGGAGACTTCCAGGAATATCATTAAGCTGACCCTGAGATGCATAAAAATATTAAGGTCAGTGGCTATTTAGTTTTGCTTTTTCAATTTTAGACATTGCTACATCACTTTAGTTTCTTTGTTGGTGACCTTTCCTATTTGATTGGAAAGGAACAGAAGCTGCTTTTAAAAAGCAAGTTATGATGACAGAGATTTCTTTAATAGACTGTACTGCAGGGGGGTCAGAGTTCAGAGAACGGAGGCCGGTTAGTGGCAAGGCAGCCAACTGCTTGCCAGTGAGTTCTTAAGGTTTTCTGAGAAATTAGAGGTAACCTTAAATGTTAGATGAAGACAAAGCAGAGCAAGACTAGTGAACTTTTAAGGCTCTGTGTGCTGGCTAAGGTTTTTTATTTTTTATTTTTTCAACTTGCTGTGAGCCGGAGTCGTATAGAAAGAGGAAACCTCAACTGAGAAAATGGCTCCATTAGATTGGCTTTGAGGCAAATCCCTGGAACATTTTTGATTTACACTTGATATGAGAGGACCCTCCCACTGTGGGCAGCACCACCCTGGGTAGGTGGTCCTGAGTTGTCTAAGAAATCTGACGTACCAAGCCAAGAAGAATAAGCCAATAAGCTGTGTTCCTCCATGATCTCTGCTTATGCTTCTGCCCCCAGATTCCTGTCTCAAGTTCCTGACTTGACTTCCATTCATGGTAGACGATGAACTGTGAACTGAAATAAACCCTTTCCTTCCCAACTTGGTATTTTATCACAACAATAAACCCAACTAGGGTAGACTATAATCCTGAAATTAACAATGACAAGGCCTGGGAGTCTTTCCCCCACAGATTCTGGACTGTGCAAGGATGAGAACTGGATCTAGGCATCATGCACAAGGTCAATACATGTTCCAAATTCAGGAACAGCTGAACATCTCTCGGGAGTACTAAAATAGACCATAGGGAAGTTTCCTGTCTATGTTTATATTACATACTATCTCTTAAGCTTAGTTGCTTTAATTTTAATTAAAATGGAATTTATTGTCCCTTAAGATT
Source organism: Rattus norvegicus (assembly GCF_021556685.1). Classification (NCBI taxonomy): domain Eukaryota; kingdom Metazoa; phylum Chordata; class Mammalia; order Rodentia; family Muridae; genus Rattus; species Rattus norvegicus. The sequence goes on along the minus strand of NC_141551.1, from coordinate 44,485,260 downwards.
TATTCTTTTTTTATGGTTAATTCTGGGCTGAAAGGCCAAAAACAAAAACAAATCCCTTTATAGCAAATTGAGAAGCAACTGAAGTCCCCTCCATTCTGTGACCACCACTTTCTTATCTGTCTTCCAGCTCTTTCTCCCTCCTTGCATTTATTCTGTCTTGCATTTTTATTCTTAACTACGTTGTAACAATATTTTCATTTGGGTGATAAGGAATATTTCAGTGTGATGGGCACATTTGAATATGAATGGGATTACCAAATGGATGGTTCAACTGGAAAGGATTGCCTCCTTTTGCTAGGTAGAATTAATTTCAGCTCCTAATGGAATGGCTATTTTATCAAGAAGTAAGTCACATAAAGCAGTTTGGGGAAAGGGAATATATATATATATATATATATATATATATATATATATATTTACCTAGAATATATATATTTACCTAGAATAGAGGATGCTGGGTACTGTAGGTAACACAGATCTTTCCTGAAGGAATGGCTGCTACTTGTCTGTAGTCAATTATCCCCAGGCTGAAAGTTAGACCTTTACATAGCTTTGCATATTTCTAAATCACCATACAGCCAAGCATATATGCTTCCAAGTTGGATTTGTTCAGTGGCTCACAGTCTTGCTGTTCTTTTTTTTTTTTTTTCCAGAGCTGGGGACTGAATCGAGGGCCTTGCGCTTCTAGGCAAGTGCTCTACCACTGAGCTAAATCCCCAACCCCTCAGTCTTGCTGTTCTACATCTGGTTTAGTATTCTTCTTCTTATTTTGGTCTGTGGCTTGCAGAGCACTATGCAGATCATCTGTGGTGAAGTTGCATGAGACATCCATGTCTTCATCCCTAGTTGTCTGTTAATGGGATTGGTGAGAATGGATACGGTGGCATCTTAGTCACTATACTATTGCTGTGAAGAGACATCATGACCAAGAGAACTCTTAAAAAAACATTTAATTGGAGGGTTGCTTACAGTTGTAGAGGGTTAGTCTATGATTATCATGGCAGAAAGCAAACAGGCATAGCACTGGAACAGTAGCTGCGAGCTTTTCATCCAAATCCACAGGCAACAGGTGGAGAGGAAAAGCGATACTGAACCTGGTGTGGAATTTTGAAACCTCAAAGACCACTTCCAGTGACACATCTTTTGAGACCATAATGGTCTAGGGTTATGGAGAAAGAGTCAAGGGAGTTTCAACCCTGGATACCTCAAACATGAAGTAAGATGGCAAGAGTTGGCTTCCTGTCCCCTTCCAACCTCCTTAAAGCCAGCTCCCTCATCATCACCCCTACCCTAGTAAGAATTTATTACTCTGACAGTTATCAGGCTTCACTCCTTGTTTGACCTTATAAGAACCTCCCGTCCCCTAGTATGTAGATAAAGCATCTTCCAACATCACTGTCATGGGCAATGGTTCATAACCACATAAATCCCACCCCAGAGACCCTGGCACCTCTCCAGTGCCAATAAATGAACCAGTTCTCCAAAGCTGTGCACAGGTATGTTTATTGCCTATGCAGTCATCACTAACTGAGATCCTGCACTGCAAACCTGTGTCTGGCTAAGCTTCCCTCCCTCCAGTCCAGCTCAGTGTGAAACAGAGGGAGAAGGGAACACAGGCAGCAACATTTCCTTCAATAAGACTGTACCTCCTAATCCTTCTAATTCTTCTCAAACAGTTCCATTCATTTAGGACCACACTTTCAGACACAAGATTCCATAGAGGCATTCTCATTCAAACCACCTCAGATGGCATATAAGCAGATGCTATTTGAGCTGTCTTCAAAAAATACTTAGCACAGGGCTTAGAATTCATAGGGCCTTTCTGTCTATCTGAATTGTTGAGATCATATGGGTTAATGAGTTAAATAGTAGGCAAGGGAAAGATTCAAAAGAGACCTCACCAAACCTTGGGGAACCCTCATAATTAACAATGGAAGCAAGCTAATTAATTAGCAAAGACAGTATCCAAGAAGTCAAGAGCAACCAGGATAGTTTTGTGAATCTCCTGCCTTTACCTTTGCCCTAATTACAGCTTTAGGCTGTAAATGTTTTAATTCAAGGGTAATTTTCAGCCCTTTAATACATTTCTTTCCAATTTTCTGCTCCTTTAAACTTATAGCCTCATGAAAAAGGGTGGCCTTCAGAGAATTCTCCTCGTTCCTCTTGTAGAAACTAGATAGATTGATTAATTTTGGCTCACATTTCTAAGAATGTGCAGTTGTGTCTTGAGATTATGCTCCATTAGTGGTGAAATGTCTCCAGCATAAGTAATTACTGCCATTTAAAAATAGTTTAATTCTTTGAAACCCCCTTTCTCATAGGCAAGTATTTCATATGTCACAAAATTTGCTAGAGTATCTCTGTATCAGGGATCTCAGGGTAATACACATTAGTCTAATTCTGTTTTACATGTATGTGTAATATTGAGATTTTTCTATTTTTTGTTATTAATCTCAGGATAGCAGATTAACCAATGGGCTCATTGTTGCACTTTTACACAAATGTGTCATATTTTGTTCCCCTCATTCCCCCCCTTCCCCACTACCCTCCTCTCTCCTTCTGGAAGGTTCCTTACCTCCCTTGAACAGTCTCCCACCATGCTTTCATATCCATTCCGTAGTTTTCTTCTTCTTTGCAGTATGCCATACAACTAGAAATAGACACAGTTGTAGCTATTCTGATATATATATACATATATATATATATATACATATATACATACATACACATACACCTGGATTCCACATAAGGGAGAGAAACATGTGGAGATCTTTTTTTGAGTTTTCCTTATTTAACTTAACATACTGATTTCCAGTTCTATTGTCTTGCTAATATCATGATTCTAACTTTTATTTATAACTACTTACAACATTGTGTATATGTACCACATTTTCTTTATCCATTTATTGGTGGATGTCCATCTAGTAGATACTACTTCCTGGATGCTGTGAATAATGTAGCTATACATAAGGGCATGAAAGTGTCTCTGTGGCATGTTGACTTAGAGTCCTTGGGGTACACAACCCCACATGATATAGATGAGTCATATTGAAGTTCTGGTTTTAGGTTTTGGAAGAACCTCCATACTTGTTTTCACAGTGGCTGTATAGGTTTGCATTATCTCCAGTGTTGAATAAAGGTTACTCTTTCCCCACATACTTACCAGCATTTATTGTTATTTAAAAATATAACAGCTATTTGACTCAGCTGAGATGGGATATTGTGGTGGTGTGATTAAGAATGGCCCCTGCAGGCTCATGTATTCCAATGCTTAGTCACCGGGGAATGGCACAATTGGAAAACATTAGAGTCATGAGGAAGTATGTTCTTGTTGGAGGATGTGTATCAGTGAGTGTGGGCTTCCAGGTTTCAAAAGCTCATGCCAAGTCTAGAGTCTTTCTCTCAGCCCATGGGTCAGGATGCAGCCTTCTGTTACTGCTCCAGCACATACCTACATGTTTCTATGCTATCTGCTGTGATGGTAACAGGCAAAACCTCTGAAACTGTAAACAAGCTCCTAATTAGATACTTTCTCTTATGAAAGTGGCCTTGGTGTCTCTTTACAGCAATAACACAGCAACTAAGACAAATATCAAAGCCCTTTTAATTTTCATTTCTTGGACGGCTAAGATTGGTGAGTGCTTTTTCAGGTGTATATTGATCATTTATTTGTATTTCTTCATTTGAGGCATTGTTCATTGAGTCCATTAGTACATTTACTGAATTGATGATTTAGATTGGGGGGGCATTTATTTTTTGCAGTTATTTATATATATATGATACGTAGTTGATAAGGATTGTTTCATGTTCTGGAAGATTCTCTTCTCTCTGGTGATGGTTTCCAGTTGTCTGGAGCAACTTTTTAAATCCTACTTGTCAGTCGTGGATATTACTTCTTGTGCTGAAAAAAAATCTTGCTTATGCTTATACCTTGAAGTGTTTTATCTGTGTTTTTCTTCATCAGAGGCAAAGGTTTGCATCTTCCATTATGGCCTTTGATCTGTTTTGAATTGATTTGTTTTTGTTTTTGTTTTTGATGCAGGGTGAGAGAGGGAGATGTGGCTCCATTCTTCTCTGTGTAGACATACTGTTTCTTCCTAGGAGCAATCTTAAAAGAGCCCATCCTTCCCTATGTGTATTTGTTGACAACACTGTCAAAAATTAAGTGGCTATAGCTGTGTGGATTTATTTCTAGGCCCTCTATTTTATTCTGTTGATCACATGGCTGCTTTGGGCCTGTGCTATATTTTTGTTACTGCGGCTCTATACTATAATTGAAATTAGGCATTGTTATACTTTTAATGTTGCCCCTTCTGCTAAGATTTACCTTGGTTATTTGGGATCTTTTGTGCTACCAAATGAGCTTGAGGGTTCTTTATTCTGGTTCTGCAAGGACGTTGCAGTTTTTATAAGGAGAGAGTTGAATGTGTAGACCACTTTAATAACATGTCATTTTCACTATATTGATTCTGCCAACCCATGAGCATGGGAGAGCTTTCCATTTTATAGTACCCTTTTTAGTTTCTTTTGTCAATGTCTTACACTTTTGACTGTAGAAATCTTGAACTTCCTTGGTTAGTTTTATTTCTAGGTATTTTATTTAGTTCTTTTGCAGCTATTGGGGATGGGATATTTTCCCCTCTAATTTATTTCCTCCTTTTCTTTTCTTTTTTCTTTTTTTTGTGTGTGACAGACGTGTGAGAGAAAACTTACCATTTTTTTAAATGTTCCTTTCTCTCCTGTTTCTTTGCTGAAAGTATTTATCAAGACTAAGAGTTTCTCGTAGAGCTGTCAGGTTCTATTCAGTGTAGGCGTGTATGTGTTCTGCATATTGGGATAATTTGAGTTCTTCCATTTCTATTTGTATTCCTTTTATTTTGGGAATATATGTGCATATATGTATACATACATACATAATATATATATATATATATATATATATATATATATATATATATATATACTGGTATCTAGTTTTATTACATTGTGAGCTGACAGAATATAAGAGATACTTTTTTTTTATTTGGTTAAGATTTGACTTTTGGCCTGAAATGGGGTTTGTTTTAGAGAAAGTTCTATTAGCTGCCAAGAAGAAAGTATATTCTGCACCTGTTGGGTAGAATGCTCTGTAAATATCTCTTAAGTCCAGTTGATCTATGGTGCAGTTTAAATCAGATTTTTGTATTGATTTTTAGTTTAGATGACCTATCTTGAATGACAGGTGGGGTGCTAGAGTAACACATGATGACCATTATATCTGGAATTATATAAGCATTTATGACTATTTTTATTTGGTTTATGAAACTAGAAACTCCAACATGTGTGTATCTATATTTATAATTGTTGTAACCACCTTTTTCTTACTAGTTTGTGACAGTGATTATTACTAATTTGTTTGAAAAATCTAATATAATTTCTATCTTGTGGCTTTTACTAAATTTGATTTGAAGTCTACTATATCAGAGGCAAGACAACTACCTGGGCTTATTTTTGGCTATTGTCTTGATAGATTTTCCTGTCATTTGACTCTCAGATTGTTGGTGTCTTTTGGGGGAAGGCACATTTCTTGGAGACATTAGATATATCTAGTATCTTAAATCAGTTAGTTGAATCTTCATTGGTGAGTTGAAATCATTTATTTTTCAGGTTATTACTGACAGATATTTAAAACTTTCTATATAATTATGTTGATTGCTTTTCTAATTGGTTGAAATTTATTTTGGTCTTTACTTTCTCTTCTAGCATTATAGGGTGTTTGCTTGCTTCCTGTATGAGACATTTTGCATTTCTTACCACCTCCCCCTTCTTCATGGATTCCTCATAAGAAATACATTATGCTATGGTATCTTCCTTGTGGTTGTTCTGTTCTGTGTATAGTATTCCTTCATCTGCCCTTTCTTTCACTTACTGGATTCTTGGGTTTGAGTTCTTGGTCATATCCTGAGCTCTTAGATGCTGTAGGCAGTTTATTTATTTGTTTTCTTTATTTATGTTTGAATATAGTATTTTATCAACCTTTTATATCATCCCTGATATTCATTCTTCTGTTTAATAAGACTATTGATGATGCTGTCCAATGTGGTTTTTTTTTAACTTAGTACATTGAAATTCTGTTTCTAATTTGTGGTGGTCTGAGTGACAATGGCTCCACTAGGCTCAGAGATTTGAATACTTGGTCACCAGGAATTGGCAGTATTTGAAAGGATTAGGAGGTGTGACTGTACTGAAGGGAGTGTGCAACAGGGTTTCAAAAAGCTCATTCCAAGCCTAGAGTCTTTCTCTTCCTTCTGCCTATAGAACCGGATGTAGAGCTCTTACCCATAAAACAGTCAACCCCATTTTTTTTTGTCTGCAAGATGCACAGGGTTAAAGATGGACCAGAGACTGAAGGAATAGCCAACCAATGACTGGTCCAACTTGAGACACAACTCATGGGAGAGAGAAACCCTTGACACTATTAATGTCATGACACTATTAATGTCATGACACTATTAATGTCTCTGACATGCTTGCAGATGGGAACCGAACATAACCATCTCCTAAGAGGCCTCACCCAGCACACTAAAAGACAGCCAGATATCAAGGAGAGCTTGAGGAGTCTTGTGGAAGAGTGAAGGATAGAAGTGAGTGTGCCAGAGAGGTCAAGGACTGTCGGGCGCCTAACATCTCGCCAGCAAGAACGACGCGCGGACACCAGGATCCTTCTGCAGCAAAGCGTTTATTGCATCTTAAAGAGGAAGAGACCAAGCCCCAGAATGGCGCTGCTTATATACACCCTAATGTGGCGTGTCCATGCCTGATTGGTCGCTTACCAGTGATCTCATTGGCACGCCCCGGGGTGGGCAAAAACCTGGCACGAAGACACTCTTGCACATGTGCACACAGTTAACTTCCTGAAAGGAAGTCGGGCTGGCGCAGTGGAAGCCAGCGCCATCTTGTGGTGGCGAATGTTATTGCGGCTCTCCACAAAGGACACCACAAGAAGTTCTATAGAATCAACTAACCTGGGCCCATGGGGATTTCCAGAGACTGAACCACCAACTAAAAAAACATGCAAGGACTGCACTGAGGCGCCCGACACATTTGTATCATATGTGCTGCTTGATTTTCATATAGATCCCCTAACAAATGGAGCAGTACTGGTCTCTGTTGCCTGCCATTGGGTCCTTTTCCCTACCTTGACTGCCTGGTTGAGCCTCAGTGGGAGAGGATGTGCTTAGTCCTGCTGGGACTAGATGTCTCAGAATGGGGTGGTAACAAAGGGGGTTTCCTCTTTTCTGAAGAGAAGAAAAGGGAATAATGGGGGGATTTGTAAGGACTGGAGTGAGAAGAGCGGAGGGAGAGGGCATGTCATTGGGATGTAATGTAAAAATATAAATTACGGAAAAAAATAACAAAAAAAAAAGAGTTGGGTAGTCACGGTTTTTCTTCACAGCAGTAGAACACAATATTTCATTCATTATTTTTGGCCCCAAATTTCAGTTTTCCTGCTAAATTTTCCTCTCTGTAGTTGACTGTTAAAATACACAGTGCTGGTTTTCTGTGTTATTCATTTTGACTTTTCTCTTCATGTTGCTGACTTTCCTTTCTGGGTCCTAGAATTCATCTGTTTATGTTTAGTTTTTCAGATTACTGATAATTTTTAGCTGAATATGTTTGAAATCTTCATCTGACATTTCACCCATTTCAGTACCTTTGGGTTTAGCTGTTGAGGGGACATGACTTCTGGAGGAATCATGTTATCATGGTTTGTCACGTTTTCTAGGTTCTATGTTGTGATTTGTGATTTTATTGCTTTGTCTGTGTGCTCCGACTCTAGAGGGTGGACCTTCTTATTGAGCAGCCTACTCTTGAAAGCTCAATTCTGCATAGTGCTCTGCAAGGAGAAAACAAATTGCTTTTAGAAGTAGTTTCTGCTCTCTTTTCACCAACATCAAGCTTTGTGACTGTAGCTATATTTGGCTTACTTATCTTTGAATCTGTTCTCAGGCACCTGTTTCCTTCCCTGGTGAGCCCCAAGCTCTTCTCTTTTGAAACAGAGTATATTCTTTTCTGAGTCTGACTATTTCCTATGCTCACACAGAGTCAACTTCCACTCTGTCATTTTACCCAGAAGCCCCCTGAATTCTGGGTTTATTTCCTTTTGAAAGAAGATATTAATGGATGGAGAGATGGCTCAGCTGTTAAGAGTGTTTATTACTTCTCTAGAGGACTCAAGTTCAATTCCATTATCTTACATCAGGTGGGTCATCACCACCTGTAACTCCAGCTCCAGCATATTGGATTATCTTTTCTGGCGTCTGTGGGTTTCTACACCTCTCTCTCTCTCTCTCTCTCTCTCTCTCTCTCTCTCTCTCACACACACACACACACACACACACACAGCTTTCATATGTTAATATGTGCATGGTGAGTTTTAGATCTAGTGTTCTGGATAGAATTTTGATTAGTGCATACAGTGGGAAGACTTTGGGGTAGTTTGGTAGATTATTTTGTGTTTTTATAATGAATTTTGCTTATAGTAGCAGTAGCAATAGTAGTGGTGGTGGTAGTGTGTGTGTGCGTGTGTGTGTGTGTTCCTAGAAATTATTTCAATAGAATTAGAACACTCTACAAGGTCAATGGTGCTGGGTCAATGTCAGGTATTAGTAACTCTGTGTACATGATTTGATGTATTTTATAATATGCCAACTTAGGTTAGGTCATTAATAAGGGAAAAACTGTTCTTCATTTGACATTTAATTATCCTTTATGTCAGTCTTTCTTTACTTTTTAATTTAAGATACATGAAAAATGTCTATGCATCTCAACATGAAAATGGGTGGGTGCTTGACTGCTATTACATGATGATTCTCTAATCATAAAATGAATAAATTTTAACACATCTCCATGATGAAAGGCAATGCCCCACAGAATGGACCTAGTAACCATATCACCCCACACAGACAATGATTTGTGGAAATATACAACTTTATTTTATGGCCATTGGTACTCACTACCTTATATGGGAAGCAATGATTTTTTATTGGATATTTTAATTATGTACATTTCCAATGTTATCCCTTTTCCTGGTTTCCCCTCTGAAAACTCTGTATCCCATCCTCCCACCCCCTGCTTCTATGACGGTGCTCCCCCCACGCCACCTACTCTCGCCTCACCGCCCTGGCATTTCCCTACACTGGGGCATCAAGCCTTCCCAGGACTAAGGGTCTCTCTTCCCATTGATGTCCAACAAGGCCATCCTCTGCTACATATGCAGCTGGAGCCATGGGTCACTCCATGTGTACTCTTTGATTGGTGATTTAGTCCCTGGCAGCTCTGGGAGGTGGGGAGGCTCTGGTTGGTTGGTATTGTTGTTCTTCCTATGAGGTTGCAAACCCCTTCAGCTCCTTCAGTCCTTTCTCTAACTCCTCCATTGGGAACCCCATGCTCAGTCCAATGGTTGGTTGCAAGCATCCGGCTCTGTATTTGTCAGACTCTGGCAAAGCCTCTCAGGAGACAGCTATATTAAGCTCCTGTCAGCAAGCACTTCGTGGCATCTGCAATAGTGTCTGTGTTTGGTGTCTGTATATGGGATGGATCCCCAGTGGGACAGTCTATGGATGGCCTTTCCTACAGTCTTTGCTTCACACTGTGTCTCCCTATTTCCTCCCTTGAGTATTTTGTTTCCCTTTCTAAGAAGGACTGAAACATCCACAGTTTTGTCTTTCTTCTTCTTGAGCTTCCTATGGTCTGTGAATATTATCTTGGGTATTCCGAGCATTTGAGGTAATATCCACTTATCAGTGAATGCATACTATGTGTGTTCTTTTGTGACTGGGTTACCTCACTCAGGATGGTATTTTCTAATTCCATCCATTTGCCTAAGAATTTCATGAAGTCATTGTTTTTATGTTTTTGATCTTAGCCATTCTGAATGGTGTAAGGTGGAATCTCAGGTCGTTTTGATTTGCATTTCCCTGATGACTAAGAATGTTGAAAATTTCTTTAGGTGCCTTTCGGCCGTTCAATATTCCTGAGTTGAGAAATCTTTGTATAGCTCTGTACCTCATTTTTAATAGGTTTATTTGATTCTCTGGAGTCTAACTTCTTGAGTTCTTTGTATATATTGGATATTAGCCCTTTATCAGATGTAGGATTGGTAAAGATCTTTTCCCAATCTGTTGGTCTCCATTTAGTCCTACTGACAGTGTCCTTTGCCTTACAGAAGCTGTGCAATTTTATGAGACCCCATTTATTGATTGTTTATCTTAGAGCATAAGCCATTGTATGTTCTGTTCAGGAAAATTTTCCCTGTGCCTATGTGTTTGAGTCTCTTGCCCACTTTCTCTTCTATTAGTTTCAGTGTATCTGGTTTTATGTGGAGGTGTTTGATCCAATTGGACTTGAGCTTTGTACATAGAGATAAGTATAGGTCAATTTGCATTCTTCTACATGCTGACTTCCAGTTGAACCAGTACCATTTCTTGAAAATGTTGTCTTTTCCACTGGATGGTTTTAGTTTTTTTGTCAAAGATCAAGTGACCATAGGTGTGTGGGTTCTCTTGGTCTTCTATTCTATTGATCAACCTGCCTGTCTCTGTATCAATATTATGCAGTTTTTATCACTATTGCTCTATATTGAGGTCAGGGATGGGGATTCCCCCAGAAGTTCTTTTATTGTTGAGAATAGTTTTTGATATTCTTTTTTTGTTATTCCAAATTAATTTGCAAATTGCTCTTTCTAACTCTATGAAGAATTGAGTTGGAATTTTAATGGGGATTGCATTGAGTTTGTAGATTGCTTTGGGCAAGATGGCCAATTCTACAATATTAATCCTACCAAACTATGAGCATGGGAGGTCTTTCCATCTTCTGAGATCTTTGACTTCTAGGTTGCCCACTCTCTCCCTACTTATTCAATATAATACTTGAAGTCCTAGCCAGAGCAATTAGACAAACAAAAGGTGATCAAAGGGATACAGATTGGAAAGGAAGAAGTCAAAATATCACTATTTGCAGATGATGAAATAGTATACTCAAGTGACTCCAAAAGTTCCACCAGAGAACTCCTAAACCTGATAAACAACTTCAGCAAAGTGTCTGGATATAAAATTAACTTAAACAAATCAGTAGCCTTCCTCTACTCAAAGGATAAGCAGGCTGAGAAAGAAAGTAGGAAAACAACACCCTTCACAATAGTCCCAAACAATATAAAATACCCTGGTGTGACTCTAACCAAGCAAGTGTGTGACAAGAACTTCACATCTCTGTAAAAAGAAATTGAAGATCTCAGAATATGGCAAATTCTCATCAAATTCCTGCGTCCAATATGTAAATGGACAGTGTTGTTGCACTGGACATCCTCTGGGAGCTACCAATACTTTTTTGATTTCATTGAACACATTGCCATGATGTAAGTCTGTGGCTGGAGGAGAGAAGGCATCACCTCACCATGAGCATGGGAAGTTCTAACCTGGCAGTGGCTAAGACTCTGAAGGTCAAAGATGCTGTGCAGCAATTTCCTCCAAGATAAAACATTCTCTCCTGGGAGGAGGTTCCTTATGATTGGGGGGTGTTTTAAAGGGAGGTGTTTAAGGCTCATGCATAAACAACTCAGAAGCTTTAAGAAACCCCAGAACCTGACTCAGTTGCACTGGGCCACTACCTAATCTAACTTATATGAGGACCCTGGAGATGCTCTTTTAGATAACCCAGGCTAGAAAGGGCAGAGACTAACTGAGATTTACGGAAAAGGCACTGTCTAATCTGTGGAGCTGCCTGCGGGTTGTGCAATAAGCTTTGGCTTTCTAGCTTTTGTGAGCCATGACCCATGCTTGGGAATGCATTGGCCATGTGCAGCTATCTTTGATCATTTCTGCTCCTGTGAGTCACCCCTCACCTATACCTATAGGTAACCTCAAGAAAAGTCACTGGGTCGCCAAATTGGACTTTGGCAGTATCCTTAGTTTAGTCTATCTATCTGCTGTGAGATCCCTATCTGAGATGAATAGACATCTGGTCACCTCTCTCAGAAATAATGTCACACAATTAAAATATCATTGATAATAATAGCAATTTATTTTTAATGCTGGTGATTGAACCAAAGGTATTACATGTTCTAGGAAAGCATTCTAGCACTGAGCTTATATATCCTTAGCTCCAAAATAGAGCTTTGAAAACAAGTTTAAAGCTTTAAAGTTGTTCCAGAAGATCCAAAACCACTGGATCCAGAGAAAGAGTTGAAGATTTAAGATGAAGTAAGAAAGATGTTTTTGTATGGGGAGGAGGCCACATATACCTTTGATAGTCTCATCCTTTCTTCCCAGACATGCCCACAAAGACACAGACATAGAATTCTGTAAAATGTTCGTTTGGTTATGAGACATGAGTACTTCTTCCTAAGGACTTTTCCAGAATGTTTAGGGACCTAGGCAAAATGTTAAAAATACTGAAAATTATACGGAAATTTACCTTGACCCTCTTTGTAATTTGTCTTCCTCAGCCATACTGGCGTAATTTACAGCTGGGGAGTCACGTTGTCACTCTACTTATTTCCAAGATCCACCTCCTGTAGACTCCCTTCTCAAGTAAGATGCATGCAGAAGCTGGATGCACCTGGCCGGAGACACAAATCTAGATAATGAATCAGAGGCTCTCACTGTTCAGTACTTTTAAGTCCCCTGTGTACAGTTAATGTTTTAGGAGCTAGAGCCTAGCCTCTCCATCACTTGTTTCTCTTATATGTCTGAGGTAACTTTCTACTTATAAACTGTTGTCCTTGTGGGCTTAAGTCAGCTTTCAACAGAATTGTGATTCCAGGCAGTATGTGGAAAGAATGTTTTTCTTTCGGTTTAACTGTTATTATAGTTAGATGTTTATAATTGGGTTATGGATTAAGGGATATTACTATGATAGATATCTGATTTCTAAGTTCTCCCTGCTCATCATGAACCTAATGCTACTGGAGTGAATGACAAATGCATATGATCTTGGATCATATGCAGAATCTCCAGTCTGCCCCTGTGAGTGGCTTTTCTCTGGTCCAGTGGCATTTACCTGACATCTGTCCACTGGAGTTCCTCAAGGAAAGGCTGTTCTGAAGCCCACATATTGCTTTATTGAAAATACTCAGAATCATTGTTGAGAAAGGAATAAACTCCTCACAGGCATAGACTTGGAAATGCAGAAACACTGGCACCCAAAAATAATACTGATAATATTGTGATCTCCTGAGATTAACTTTATATTTGGATCAAACCTTCTCTCCCTCCTCTCCTCCTAGTCTCACCCTCCCACCCTCTCCCCCCAGTAAGTATATTGTTAAGAGACTTTCAAAAAGATTTTTTTTGTTATTCTTAATTGGGTATTCATCTCTATGTGTTCAAGAGTATAGATACCTGTAGAAGCTGGATGTATCAGGTACCCTGGAGCTGGAGTTATTGAACTACCAGTGTGACTACTAAGAACCAATTTCTAGCTGTTTGGAAGAGTAGCAAGTGCTCTTAGCCACTGAGCTATCTCTCTAGCCCAAAGGCAACACTTAGAAGAACTCTCCTGTATGTGTTTAATGGTATCCTTCCAAAGATACCTTTCTTCTAATACTACTAGATCTGTGTTTTACAACCTGAGTCATGACCCCTTGGAGGGGGAATTGAATGACCCTTTCATGGAGGAGATCACATATTCAATATCCTGCATATCATATTTTTACATCACAATTCATAACAATAGCAAAAATACAGTGTTAAAGTAGTAGCGATAGTAATTTTATGGTGAGGGTCACCGTCACGCGAGGGGCTGTTCCCTATTAAGGATATCAGCATAGGGAAGGTTGAAAGACACTATACTAGAGTCTAGCACCAGCTTGGCGCAGTGCTTTAGAAATCAAATGGCATTAGCAAAATCCTTAAGTTCTTACTGGGTACAAGCACCTTTACTGTAAATAAGTTCCCAAACCATCTTGGTGAGTTAGAGTCCGAATGGTCTTTCTATTGTGATCCCATTTTTTAAAATACAAGTTGTGCAACCTGGACTTCAGAGGAGTTAATAAAATGTGATTCTGAAATAATACTGAATGTTTAAAGCTTAGTGTGCAGGGCATGGAAAAAATGCCTCACCATTTTTCTTGCTGTCATTTGAAAACACAGACGTACATTCATCACAGTCTTGGGGACACATTTGGAAAATGCCAATACCTCCATTGCCTATATGTCTGTCATAATTAATGCTGATGGCTTCTGCAGTACTGTTGTACTCTGCTCACACCATGAGTCCTCTTTAATACCCTGGTCTGTAGCCAAAATAACATTGGTGGCTCCTTCCAATATTCTAAATATTATCACCTCCAACTTTCTCCTAGGTCTCTTGCTCAGTCCTTGGACCCAAGAATAAATACCCAATTAGTCCTCTTGTCTCATGAACTTTCTCATTGTTTCTTTTTCCCGTTTCATTTCTTTTAAAAACAAATTATTCTGGTTAGTTTTAAATCAACATAACATGAACTAGAGTCATTTGGGAGGAGGGAACCTCAATTGAGAGAAAAACGCCTTCTCCAGATTGAACTGTGGACAAACTTGCAGGCCACTTTCTTGGAAAATTATTCATTCAAGAGGGTAGCTCATGAAGGGTGGTGCTAGCCCTTTCTGGGCTGGTAGTCCTGATATAAGATGCTATAAAAAAGCAGGCTGAACAAATCATAAGGAGCAAGCCAGTAACAGCATTTCTCTACAGTATTTTCTTCAGTGACTGTTTTTAGGTACCTTCCCTGACTTACCACAGTGATGGAATATGTCCTGAGAATTACAAGCTGAAAATCAAACAAACAAACAAACACCAAACAAACAAAACCCCACAAACCTTTCCTTCCTTAGAATGATGGTATTTTATCATAACAATAGAAACTCTAACACACACACAGACACACACACATGCACACATGCACACACGCACACACACAATTTTAAGAGTCATAAATACAAATTTATAGCATGAACTTAGAAATGATATAGAAGTCCGTCTTCTTGAAGGTGAAAAGTCTTTTGTGTGAGACTTCTCTTCTTGGATACATGTATGTATTTTCCTGGTAAGATTGGCAAAAGAGGAGCATTTTAAACTTGCAAACTAATTCTCCTCAGTAATGTCTTCCGTGTGGCATTCTCTTGCAGGCAAATGCTTAACATTGGGATCCTCTCTATCTCTCCCATCTACACCATAAGATGGCTCATTGCCATGCATGGGGAGAGGGCCACATGGCAGCTTGCAGAGGGAAGGCAGGAGGCATTATCAGCTGCTATATATCCTCTAGATTCTTCTGTTTTTATCAGAGTGATGTGCACAGAGGCTGATTTCACACCATCTAGATTTCTAGAAATGGGTGCTGGCTTGGATCTTTGAAGTCTGTGATTCTGGTCAATTTCTTTTTACTAAAAATCCTCACATACTGCTTCATCTTCGGACTTCTACTCTGTGGCACTCCAGTTGTTGTCTTACTTCCTTTGCAAGCTCCCTGCCAGGCATGCAGAACTCCACAAGCGACAGAAGTCGTACGGAACTGGAGGGGAGCCGGAAGCGGAACCTCAGGCTCATCTGCCTTGCCGTCTCCATCTGTCAGAGACACCTATTCCTGCTCAGTGCTGGATGTGGCACCAGAATGACATGCCAAGTTACTTCGACAAACCTTGGACTTCCATGGCCTGTGCCAAAGAAGTGCAGTCCTTGTCTGGGTCTCAGGGCCCTGACGGCCTCACTCTCATTCCATCTACAGTTCGCAGCAAGATCTGGAAAGCAGGACACAATGAGCTCTGGGTGCATCTCTTTCCAGCTTTGTCCCTGGCTAGGGGTGTCATTTATTTCCTCTAACAGTCTGGAAACATTGGAAGATAGAATGCTAGATGATGCTAAGGAGTACAGAATAGGAAAAGAGAAGGAAACACTTCATTTAAAAATTCCAAGCAGTCAAGCAAGTGTCCCTGTGGTATAGTGGGGCACCTTTTGTGTATATACTCGAGTGTATATACCCTGTGGTATAGTGGGGCACCTTTTGTGTATATACTCAAGTGTATATACCCTGTGGTATAGTGGGGCACCTTTTGTGTATATGCTCAGGAGTGGTATAGGTGGGTCTTGAAGTGGAACTATTTCGTTTTCTGAGAAACCATGAAATTCATTTCCAAAGTGGTTGTACTAGTTTGCACTCCCACCAGCAATGGAGGAGTGTTTCCTTAACTCCACATCCTCACCAGCATGTGCTATCCCTTGAATTTTCCATGTTAGCCATTCTGACTGATGTAAAATGGGATCGCAGAGTTTTTTTATTTGCATTTATCTGAGGACTAAGGACTTTGACCATTTCTTTAAGTGTTTCTTGGCCATTAGAGATTCATGTTGAGTAATCTCTGTTTAGCTCTGTACCCCATTTTAAAATTCAGTTGTGTGGGTTGTTGGTGTCAAACTTCTTGAGTTCTTTATAAATTTTGGTTCATAGCAGCTTTATTTATAATAGCCAGAAACTGGAAACAACCTAGATGTCCCTCAAGTGAAGAATGGATAAAGAAAATGTGGTACATCTACACAATGGAATACTAACTCAGCTATTAAAAACAAGTTCATCATGAGATATGCAGGCAACTGGATGAAACTTGAGAATATCATCCTGAGTGAGGCCACCCAATCCCTAAAAGGACATGCATGGTATGTACTCACTTATAAGTGGATATTAGCCATAAAGCACAGGATACTCATTCTCTACTTTACAGACTCAAAGAAACTAAATAAGAAGGAAGCCCCAAGTGAGTATGCTTGAATCTTACTTAGAAGGGGGGATGAAATAGTCATAGGAGGCAGATGAAGGGAGGGAACTAGGTGGGAGAGGGGACGTGGTGGGGAATGGAGAGGGGGGTTCAAGATCAGGTGTGGGGAGAGATAGGGGATATGACAAGAAAGTCATGAGAATTAATGGAATCTGTAGCTGGCAGAGGGGTGGGGTATGTGCCAGAGACCTGGGATAGAGGAGATGCCCAAGAATCAATGGAGGTGACCTCAGCTGAGATGTATAGCAATGGGGATATAGACCCTGAAGAGGTCACTTCCTGTAGTGAGGTAGAAATCCCAGTGGAGTGATAGGGACATTAGCCTACCCACAAAGCTTTTATTTATCCTGCTTACAAGAGATGCAGGGCTGGTGGATGGAGCAGAGACTTAAGGAATGGCCAGCCAACTACTGGTCCAACCAGAGACTCATTCCATGAGCAAGTGCCAATACCTTACACTATTAATGATACTTTGTTATGCTTGGAGATCAGAGCCTAACATGGTTGTCTTCTGAGAGGCTCCAACCAGCAGCTGTCTCGCAGCCAAACAGTGGATGGCGCTTGGGGAGTCTTATGGAAGAGATGGGGGAAAGACTGAAGTTCCCGAAGGGGATAGAAACTCCATAGGAAGATCATGAGAGTCAAATAACCTGGACTTTGGGGGTTTTCAGAGACTAAGTTACCAATCAAAGAGTATACATGGGCTGGACCTACCCTACCCTCACCCCCACCCCCACTGCCCATATAGCAGATGTGCAGCTCAGTCCTCATGTGGGTCCCAAACAACTGGAGTAGGGCTGTCCCTTAGGTCAGTGCTTGTCTGTGGAACCCATTTCCTTAACTTGGATGTTTTGTCTGGCCTCAGTGGGAGAGGCAGTGCCTAGCCCTGCATAGATGATATGCCAAGGTTGGGGGATACCCAGGGGCACCTCCATTCTCCAGAGGAGAAGGGTATGGAATATGAAGGAGAGACTGTGGGAAGGGGTCAGAGATCTGGATATAAAGTGAATAAAAAATGTTATAAAAAATATCAAAGTAGGGGATGGAGAGATGACTCAGGATTTAAGAGCACTGGCTGGTTTTCTGGAGGACATCTGATTCTCAGACCTCACAAGAGGCCTACTACCTGTAACTCCAGTTTCAGAGGATACAGTGCCCCCGTCTGGCCTCCACGGGTACTGTATAACATGGTGCACAGACAAACATGCAGCCCAAACAACCACTCACTTAAAATAAATTAAATAAATAATCCTTTAAAAATTCAAAATAGTCCCACAGAAAATAAATTTATATAGTTGTAAAAATTATTTTCTTAAGAATAACACCCTTGGAATAAAAAATGACGGTGTTAGAAAAGGTACCCTTGTTCTGATTCTTTATCTATTTGTAGACTAATCCTACTTGAGGTTTTCTACAATTATTTCTGTGAGTATTTCTCTGGGCCTGGTAAGTGAGTGAAGAAGCCTTTTCTATAGCCTCTACTACCTGGATAAATACATCATCATCTCATAGCTGCCAATCATTGAGGATGCTGCTGATGTCTGTGATGATGCTTGTGTAAGGACACAATATCCTCTCCTACTATGGAAATATTTAGAAAAGAGTCCATGAGGAATCTGAGCACCAGGGTGAAAACTTGACCTCTCTCCTTCCACAGCTGCTTCCTGTTCTGTCTTGGCTATGCTCATCATGTGTAAATGTCTCTACACAGTAGGCCATGAGGAAACAGCTAGGTCAGTCCCTTAAAGGCTATTCGTAATTCACATGAAACCTCTAGGGATGTTTTCAGCTTTAGAAAACCATTGTGTATTAGCATGCCTCTTTTGCGATTCATTATGGGCTAAGTGAAAGGACAAATCTAACCTCATTGTATCTCTTTCAGAATCTGGGATATGGTTATGGAGTCAAGCCAGTAATCACAATTTCTTCTTCCAGGATACCTTTGTTTGAATATTAGAAGTCTCCTTTAATTCTTGTGCAAATGCAAACTTTATGTTTACTCTGGGGTTCCTATCTCCACACATGCAGCTGCCTTCTCTGCTGCTCTTCCTTTGCTGTCTTGCATTAGAGAATCTGTGATCCCCAATATGAGGCCCTCATGAAATGAGGGCTTCTAACATTTCTTTATGGAGAGGAAGGAGCTCAGGATGGGGCTCATGCCTTCACAAACATGCAGCCCAAACAACCACTCACACAAAATAAATTAAATAAATAATTTACAAGCCTTCACAAAATTCCCCAAAGATCATTCCCTCTCTGCAGTTGTGTGAGCTGAATGATTGATTGGGGTTTTGGTCCCTTTTGCCTGTAGTTTCCCAGGGGATACTTCAGTGAAGCAACTGTCTGAATGTTACTCATGCTCCCATAAGAAACCCTAATAAGCTCATTGGTTCACCAAGCTAGACTTGGACAGAATCCTTTGGTGCCCTCTCTGTCTGGGATGAATTAAATGTTTCTTTGGACTTTTGTAGGGAAAGCCCTGTGAAACACATAATTTAAATAATTTACAAATATATGCTTTTCTCTTCGGTTCTGCCTAAGTGGACAGAAATACTTTGTGAGCTTTCTGCTCTCTGTCTCTGTCTCTGCCTCTGTCTGTGTATCTCTGTCTGTCTGCCTGTTTGTCTGTCTGTCTCTTAGTGATTTGGTGGATAACATAAAGTGATAGAAACACTCAACATGTTTGGTCACTGTTTTCAATTTCCAAATTATATTATTGATTATATTAGATTTCATCTATATGAGAATCATCTGAGTAAATTTTTCTGATTATGTTTTCTTCCTTCTTCCTTCTGTGCTTCTTAGAATTAGTTTCTCATGGTTCATGTTCTTTTTCTATAACGTGTTACATTGCTTTCTTATGTCCTTTGCTATCAAACTGGGATAGAGTAAATTAAATGTGGTAAGATGGATTGAAACTAGCTCCCCTCCCTGCTCAAATTAGGATCACTCTTAAGGTCTTGGGAGACTACACCATCTACACTGGTTAACTCAGAACCATTCTCATGGTACTCACATTATCATGTGAGTACCTGATAATAACAGCAGGATGAGTAGCCATCAAATGCTCCTTCGGCAAAACAAGCCAGCTCTTTATCAAAGTTCTCAAGAAGTCAGTTTAACAGTCACAGAAAGATGAGGAGGGCCATGCTTTCTTCGTGTCTGAGTGGTCTGCCTATCCCTGGGATAATCTGTTCATCTAAAGCAATTAATTAATTCTTCGTGGGATGAGATACACATGTCCACAGTTAGGGAGGAAGAGTGTCGACCTCTGTGGTAATAGTAAAGAACAGGCAAGAGTGAGCAGAGGCTATTTATTCAGTGGTTGCCACAGAGAGAGAGCCACTTGTGCTTGGCAGAGACTGCAAAGGCAAGAAGACTGGGAAGCTTAATAGCGGGAAGAAGAGAAGGCTTCAAATGTGCCCTGCTGGAGGCAGTTGGCACGGGGAAGTTGTAGGCTAACTAGAAGTGAGGTGTTCCACATGATTGCCTTGGGGTGAATATTTGGCTTATTCTCTTTAGACCCAAGTGGGAAATGGGGACAAAAATTATGGATGTTGCCAGTTTTTAATCAATTTTTGGCTGTTTGGGGCCAATTTTTACTAGAGCAGTTGTTTAGCTTCTTGAATGGTGTCCTGGAGCTCGCGAGCTGACATCTTACAGATCTGACATATCAGGCTGGCCTTCCGGCTCCTTTCCTGACTCATTACTAAAGACTGCAGGGGTTCTCTTGTTACATATGGTCTGGCCACTGTCCATGTGTGTGTATTCAGCCCCTCGCTTCACTAACGGAGAGCCAATTCAAACCAGACCGTATGTTGTTCCCTTTCACACATTTATGGTGCTAGGGTTTGTCTCTGTGGATCCAGAACTTCGGGCAAATAAAACCAACTGAAAACTCTGGCTCACAATGAATGCATTACAATTTGCAAGAGTTAATAGGGCACTGTGGCATTTCTCAAATGAGAGAGCGGTTCCTGAGGGAAGAAGGTAGACACTGCTGCTGCTTATAGATAAGCTGAAGGTACCTGAAGCAAAAGGTGAGGGGATGACCACGGCAGGAGAGGGCACTTTCCCAAAGCCTAACCTGAAGTGGCAGACCTCACTTCCTAGTTTTTCTTGTTTTGTTATGCTTGTCTGGTTCACATTGAAAACAGTGATCATCTTTGTAGTAGACAAAGGTTATATAAGACAGATGGATAAGGTGACACCAAGAAGGAAAACTATCAGATTAGCTGGTTGGGCCCTGGATGAGAAAGGCTGAGGACCGTCCTTCTTCTTTTCTATGACATGAATACTGTTTAATGAAAAGATCTGAAGGATGGTAAGCATGTTCCTTGAGCAGGTTAGACTGCTTTTTTGGATACTGCTCTGGAGTTCCTTGCAAATTAAGGGAGTATGTACTACCTAGGCAATATTTAAAAATATCCCTAAAGCAAAAATCCAGCAATGGATACACAAATTAACATATTAGATAACATTAAGTTATCTAATAACCAAACTCCTTTGGATTGTGTTTGTACTTATTTGAGTGAAGGCTACTCTTACATAAGAATGATTTCTACACTGAGACTTTAATATAGGCATTGAAATAAAATGTTTAAATATATTTATTAACTTCTAATGAATAGGTTTCCTTTGCCAAATATTTTATTCATCAAGAGGTCGTAATAATTAAAACCCCGAGAACTTCCTATAAATAGGTTTATGAGATGTTCCATTTCATGCTAAAAGAGTTCATCTGATACTACTAGTCAAATGAAGATTTCTGATTTATGCTCTTGCTTTCAGTGCCAGGTCCTGATCATGGTAGGCAAGTGATTTGCCAGGAATCAACATACCAAGCCCTTAGCTTGAACCTTTTAGGTTATAATACTGTGCATTATGAAAAAAGAAAACCAGGTAGGTCTTTGATAGTTGCGAGCTCAGGTTTATGCTTTTATTTTTTGACTTATATAATTCCTTGCAACATAACTATAGTTTTGATACAAAAGGAGTATG
The DNA here is from genome assembly GCF_021556685.1 of Rattus norvegicus. Lineage (NCBI taxonomy): Eukaryota > Metazoa > Chordata > Mammalia > Rodentia > Muridae > Rattus > Rattus norvegicus. The sequence continues at coordinate 44,463,469 of NC_141551.1, read as the reverse complement.
CCATTTTATAGGTGGAAAAGATTTAATACTAAATTGATTAGTTTAATTTAGATAATAAAGTTGAAACTGAGAAGAGGAAAAGTCAATACCATTTTAATGGTACCTTTCAAATGTTCCACTTATCTCTATGGAATGCATATTTGGGAGTGATGAATAAATTTGCCGTAAGTACACAAGTAGAAATAGAAACTGCGATACGAGGGTTTGTGATTTCAATGGTGGAGAAGAACAAAAACAGCAACCCAGTGGCCAGGCTTGGAGGCTGGGTTCCAAGGCAGAAATTGAATTCCTACATAATGTCCAAACAGCATGCAATTTAGCTGATATGTGGCGTTGAACCACAGTTATTTAACTTTATATTACATCTGCTTTTAATGCAGTGCTTGATCTGAAGTAGGGCATGAGGATGTAGCTCAGTTGGCCAAGTGCTTGCCCAGCACGCGTGAAGCCTTGATTTGATTCCCAGCGCTCTCTAAACAGGGCAGAGTAGGACATGCCAGTGATTTAAGCACACGTGAGGTAAAGGCAGGAGAATCAGAAGTTCAAACTCATAGTGAGTTTGAGGTTAGCCTGAGGCCTGTCTAAAATGATTGTCAAACATACAAACACAGAAGTGACCAGAGTAGTCCGGTTTTAAATGTGATAACGCCAACCAGGTGGCAGGAAGGGAGGAGAATTCAGGGCAGCAATCGTACATTAAAATTTAGCTGACAGGACCTATCTGTATTATTTGTATGTATATGCTTTTAAAGATGACTTCTTTTGTTTATTTTTGCGATTGTATTTTAATTAGAACATTTTCCCATTTTCCTTTTTCACTTTAGATCCTCCCATATACCGCCATATACACATTTTCCCAAATATATATACACATTTTCCCAAATATAACCCGGAGTCAATATAACATTACTTGTCTGCATGTTTAGCACTGGATGCACGATTGGTTTGCTCTTTCTTGGGGAGGCCCACCTCTCCTACTCCCAGAAATAAATTAAATGTTGTCAGAAATAATTTTAAGTGCTGATCATGGCCAGACACTGACCAAAAGGTCCTCGGACTACAGAGATATAGTATTGCTATATGAGTCTCTCATATGGACGGCACATGTACACTCTTATTAAGTCACGGGCTGTATGCTGTGGCATCACATTTTCTCTTACTGTCTAGGTCTTGTCTGTGCTTCTACAGTGACTGGTCCTGTGGAGGTGAGGTTTACCTTGCTCAATCAGAAAACAGCGTAGGTGTTCAAACACAACCAGCATGAGCATTGCTGCATCTGTGCCGTCATCCTTCCGAGAAAGGCAGAGTGGAGCATGCTTTGTTCTCTCCTGTGTCCTGTTCTACCAAGGTTAACTCGCTGATGATTTGAAAAATGATAGTTTCCTCTCTCATAACATGTCATCTCTTCACCTCCTGCATTTATATCCCAAATTCTGGGGCCATATTCTCCATGTGCAGTATAATTTCTGTCTCCGACTATTTTAAAATCTTTCCCAATTCACAGTCATTTAATATGGATCTTTAATTTATCCTTTGCCGTATTCCAACAGAGATGGGTCTACTCTCGGAGTTCATGGTATTCGTTATTAGTGGTCTCCTTAGAGGTCCCATTGCCATCAGTAGTTCAGTATCTGAAACCACATTTAAAACTTTATTTTTAATTAAAATATTACATCACTTCCTACTGCTTCTTTTCCTTTATCCAGCCCCTTCCACATTTCTGCCCCCTTAAATTCATGTTTTCCTTTTTCTTAGTTATTGTTACACACACACACACACACACACACACACACACACACACACACACACACACCATTCTAAGTCCATTTAGTATTATTTTTATGCATATGCATTTTAAAGATAACATCTTTTTCTTTTACATATATTTGGGATTGTATTTTAATTGGACCATTTTTCCATTTTTCCTTTTCCCTTCAAACCTTCCTGTATACGCCTCCTTGCTCTCAAATTTATGGTCTCTAATTCATCTATTGTTACTGTATGTGTATATGTATTTGAATGTACATATATATTTCTATATGTCTATGTTACATTACTTGTTTTCAGGGCTAACCATTTAGCCCTTTCTTTGTGTAGGATTGAGTCCTTGAGGATTTTTCCTGCAGAAGTTGGAATGTTTAAGTACAACTTCTCGATCCTCAGTACTAATGGGCTCAAGCCCTAGGAGCCACACTGCCAGGGTTGTTTCTTTGTCCTCCCAGTCCTGACCTCTGTACCTAGAGGAACGCTTTGCCTTGCTTTGTGTAGTGGTCTGAGATAGTCTCCATTTCTTCTGCTATCCTAATTCTACATCAAGTATAACCCTGACCAACATTCAGATGTACCTAGGAGTTTCCCTAGTTAAGTAGTCCACCAGGACCACACTTCTATACTAACCTACTTCACCATCAGTAACTAGCAATGTCGCAGTATGCTTTCAGTTTGGAAAGCATCGTCACACACAGCTATTCCATGGTTCAGTATCTATCTTCAATCTCTTAAACTAGCATATGTTTAGCCTGTCCCCTTAGCTAGTGATAAGCATTTCTCATCTCATTTTTCAAATATTATTTGGATTGCAGAAATGTCTCTTTTTATGCTTTTGAATTGAGAGAAGTGGTTACTACAGAACACAGCATAGATTAGGTTTTTATTGAATATTTCAGTAAAAATGAACTCTTTGTCTGGTGATAAGGGCTTCACTTGGTGACAGAAATGAGAACAGAAGAGTTTTATGTAAGGACAGGTTTAAATTGAGCTAAACGATTATACATGGATCAATTACTGAGCCTTGGGGAGAAATATAAGCCACATTAAATCAACAGTGACAAAACCCATCATCTGTCATCTATCTCAAGGATTAGAGATTGAAACAGTGGGATTATTTTTGCTTTGTCTGCAGAATACATGACAAGTAATAATCTTCTATTTATAAGAGATATTTACTCCTGAACTTTACATTATTTCCCCATTTATTTGTAAAATTATGTGTAGTAGTTCAATAGCTGTTGAAGACATTTCTGCTCAAAATAAAACTTCAGTGTAAGAGCATGTGAGATGACTTCATCCATCCTTTTCTTCTTGTGTGTGTTCATACGTGTGGAGGCCAGGGCTCGAGGGCAGATTTCTTCTTCAGTCTTTTCGTGTGTCTTCACCTTAGATGTTGGGAAAGGCTCTTTCACCATACATGGAGCTTACTAATTTGGCTGGATGGGTTATCTGACAAGCCCTAGGATCCTGTATCTGCCATTTTCATTCTCCATCCTGCCACACTGCTGGCTTTGTTTGCTTTTTGTTTCTTTGCTTTTATGTAGATGTTGGAGACTTGTCTGGGGTCTTAATGGTTGTACACTAAGCACTTTATTGACTGAAGCATCTCCATGGCCCTGTTTCATCAATCACTATAAATCCATCATATATATTTTTTTAAAAATTCAAAAGATGACATCTATATTTTAATGTCCTTAAAGATATGTTCGTCTCTCGTGTTCCAAGCAGCAAAACCTATTTAGTTATCTCACTTAGTGAGGCTTTCTGGGAAGGAAACTGGAGGTGAGAAACTATTTCCTCAACTGCAGATAGGTCCCTGTGCCTACTTCTTGACTCTTCTCTGGTGGCTTGTATATATTGATGACTTCTGCTGCTCCTTTTTCTCTGTGGTCTCCTGACTTTTATCTCCTGTTGTCTGTTAATTCTTTTTGGAATTGTTTTGTTGAATTTCCTTGAAAAACATCTGACTCTGTAATTTATTCCCCTACTTGTTCTTAAACTCTCGCTAGTGCACTATGATTTGAGAATCAATCTTTGGTTTAATTAGCTATGGCGAGAATGGTAGGTGACGTGATGCTTAGAGCAGGTTCTCATTAGGCTATATTTTACAGTTATGTTTATCCCAGGCTGGATTTTACCCCATTGGTTTAATGTGACTGTTTCATTAGGTACCAAGATAGGAAGATGTGGGGATACTGGAACTTCATGCTGAAAAATTTATAAGCCCGATTTCAATCCAGAATATCATTGCTAATTTAGAGGCAGACATTCAGCTAGCATTCAAATTAGATATTTGTGTCTGCCTGACCAATTTGTTTTTGTTCTCAATGAGAAATATAAGGTGGTGTGCTGATTGGCCTGGGAAACATACTCTCAGGTTCTTCGGAGCATTGGAATGAAGTGTTAGTACCTCCCAGCTCATTCCGATTCCTGCCCATGACTCCTCGCACAACTGGCTGAATGGAAATTGGCTCTACTTCTGATTCAATAGACTGGTACTTGGTACAGATTTATTGAATGTGAAAGTTCTCCTCTACTGAAATTTTTGGTGGAAATAAAAATCAATTCTTGCCAACACCAATCTATCTCTCTTGAGTTTTCCTTTGTTACAAAATAAACATCTTCTTTGCATTGCTGACGTAGAGACAGAGCATCAGCTTCTGAAAGTGTGCAGAAGTGACTGTTACTTCTGATCTTGTCCTGCATCTTACAATATACACAGGTGGCACAGCTATCACCTTCTTCGGTTCTAGATACCTGGATTTCCATACTTAATACCTTCTTTCAAACTACCATCACCCAAATTAGGTGGGTGGGTCAACCTATCCATGAAATAATTGAGACATTAATTTAATAGGACCATTAAGTTAATATGAATCTAATTTTAGACATTAAGATTTCGGATCCCACTTAAAATAATTTATACACTTCTGGTCAAGCAGCCCTCTGCTGTTATAAAATGATTTCCCTTCTTCTGTATTAGTTGTGTTTCTATTGCTGTGATAAAACACCATGATCCAGGTAACTTACAGAAGAAAGAGGATATAAGGGTTTATATATTGAGGATTAGAGTCTGTGATCACAGAAGAGGCAGCAGGTGGCAGATATGGTGGCTGGAGAAGAGGCTGAGTTGAAAGCAGAAGCAGAGAGAGTTGGAAATGGGCAGACACAGTGGCACTCTTCCTCCATAGGCTACACATTTCTAACCTACCCAAACTGTGCCTCCACCTGGGCACCAACAATTCTTCATTCTTTTCTCCTTATCTGTTTATCTGTTTCTTTTACTAAATCTTTAGTGGTATGGGGCCTAGGTGGAGTCTAAGTGCTAGGAAATAATACAGCATCTGATTCATGGATGGTTGAAACTGATTTGTCAAGATTTATTTGATTCAGAATTTTTCCTACAAATGTCTGTGATGAAGACTGATCACAGAATTGAAGGTTTTCCTGAAGAGTTAGCTTAGATCCTTAATGCCTTGAAATAACACCATCAGGGTCCTCTTCTAAGCACATGACATCAATATTGATTCAGTTTTATATTTGAGAGCGAACCAACAGAATGCGTTTTAAGAACATGTTCCAGCCTATTACTTTAGTGTTTGGATTTGAATGCAGCATTGAAAACCTTGACACACTCACCACACTGAATGTCTCCTTACTGGGCATGAGTCAGCAAATAAAAGTCCTTAATTCTTAGAGAAATGAAGTTAGTTTTTGCCCTGCATGAAGAAGCTGTTTCTTTATATCTTTTTGTGATGTCATGTGTGTGTGTGTGCACATACATGTGTATGTATCATGTCAATTCCCCTATCACCAATGCACAGCAAGGCAGTCTCTCTTGAAGAGCTATTATCTACTGTTAGTTGCAGTACAAAGTAGGTTCTCATGTATTGTCTGCTACACTAATTAAATTGAGCGAGGTTCTGAGACCCTAGCTGTAGTGGTAGAGCTAATGGCTGCATGTATTAGGGACAGCATGATACAGTTGAAGAAAAATGCCTTGCTTTAATTACTTCATTGTAGCTGTCAAGGAAAGAATGACTTTTCTTTCAATTTGGAAGTAAAGTCTGTGATCGTATGAGTTGAAAAGCATTGTTTTAGGTCTCCAGACTAACTAATGTTAAGTAAACATTTTTTTCCTTCATTGATTATATCCATTTAGGGACTGCAAAATCACTGCTTCTAATGGGATTCTAAATTGGTATTGATACTAACTGTAGTTATTACACTGTTGAAAAACGAGCTTTAAGAAAGATGCATTAGAAATATGGCATCTAGTCACTTAAAAAAAAGCCCAGCAGAACCAACAACTACCGCTTGTGCTGAAGATCTTGTAATAAAATAGACATAGAAAAACAGACACGTCATCCAGAACGTTCTTGCAGGCACAAGGCCCTGTCTTCTATGTTTCTAGTCATATTTCCAGTACCTAGAAAATTACCAGTCAGAGAGTAGGTTCTTAAATGTTTGATGAATGAGTAAAAATTATATAAAATAACTTTTCATCCATATTCTCCGCGGTACTTAAAGTTTACATTGAGACAATTTGTTAGTTCATTAGGATTGGACATAATATTGAAGCTACGCAACTAGGCCTAGACATTTGGTTGATTGGTAGAGCACTTACCTAGCATGCCTGCATTAATTTGTATGAATACCCCCTTTCAGGTATTAATTTCCAGTTAGAAATTTGAGAATTAGGTTTTAAGAAGGCAGGAAATTGCTATGAGTAGTGCCACTCTGAAGAAAAGTAGCTGTCTTGTGGTTCTCTCCAAAGCAGCATCCTTACTGCTCAGCTAGGGCAGCTAACACTGCCCGATCTCTATTTGTGTAAGAAATATAATCAGAGTGCTACACCAGTATGCAGGTGAGAGGTAAGTTTTAAAAGAAAATGGGCTATTAGTTGGATTCACACCAGCATTCATGCAGATTTACTTTTCTCATTGAAAATAGATACTTTCGGATCCCACCTTTCTCCCAGTTAGCATTTGTCAGTTTTAGTCACCTGTTTTTCCTGTTTTTTTCTCTCTCTGACTTCCTGCTCATGTTCTACTTCCAGCAGGCTGCATCTATACATTTTGTCAGTGCCTCCTCTTTAAATATGCTGCTCTTCAAGGCTGGGGTTTGCAACGCAGCTTCTCGGCCCTCCCATTCTTTTAGCAATCAGTCTCCTCCTACCTCTTGGCTCCAGTTACTTCATATGTGCAAATAACTGAAACCTGGAACTTTGCATTGGTGTGGGTCTAGAGGCCTCTATGTCATCAGCTTGGCATCATCTTCTCTACCATGTTTCCAGAAGCTTGCAGCTTGTTCATGACTCAACCAAACATCCTATCTATCCTCGAAACCTTCTCAGTGGACATCACTGAGGCAGTGTGCCTGGGCTGAATTCTCCATCCAAGACTTGAATCTCCAAGAGTGTGATTTGGAACAACAAACTATTTCTCACCTCATAATTAATGAAACATAAATAAAAGCACTCATACTTATTTCAAAATTGTTACTTTATTTACAGTATATATGGAAAGCAGAGAACAACAATGGACAGATAAAAAGTATCAATGAACTACACCACCATTTCCTACCCCGTTGCTGTAAAACAAACAAACAAACAAACAAACAAACCAAACACCCCCCAAAGCTCATGAGTATCATCTTAAAAAAAACTCTCACTTTCCAATGATTTCTCATTTCTATCCAACCATACATCAAGTTTTTCGGTAGCTAGTTATATTAGTAAGTTTGGGGCCATTGATTTAAGCCCTTTCCTTGTAATCAGCAGCTTTCAAAACCAGAAACTGAAGCTATAGGACTCTGATTACTACCTACAAGAGTGGGATCTGAACCATATCTATCACCTTGGATAGTACATGACATTCTGAACTGTATAGAAGGCCACCAATAAGTAACTGTTTAAACCTTATAAGGTTTCTATCTGAGTTAAATACTTTCTGATGGAGAGGATATTTGTTGTCCTTTCCATAACCCTCGATCCAAAATAGGCTTGCCAAGTATCTGGACAGGTAGATACTCCCTGGGAAAAGCTACTTGGCATATGGAATTTAGAAATAATATTCAGAATACATTAAATGTGAACTGAACGGTCCATATCTTTTCTCACCCTTTAAGGACTTTCACCTCACTGTGTAATAAACTCTATGTGTTTTCTCTGAATTTCTTCTTTTAAATATTTAAATATTTATTTATTTATTTATTTATTTATTTATTTATTTATTTATTTATTTATTCATTATGTGTGCATATGTGCATGTGTGGGAGAAGGTGCCTACTAAGTCCAGACTGGGGTACTGGGTCTCCCGGAAGTGGGGTTACAGGTGAATGTGAGCGCCACACAGTTGCTAGGAACCAACCTCAGGAGTGTCCTCTGAAGCGTTTCTCCAGCCATGGTTCTAAATTCTTCTGCCTGAGATTACAGGGAGCGGAGAGCTGAGGGCATCCCAGAGTAAGACTGGTAACAAAGCCGTAATCCTTTCCTTCCTTTTCTGACTAAGGGTCTCTAAAAGATGCTTGTATGCCGCTTTGGTTATTATTCAGTCTTTATCTCAGGTCTGAACCGGAACTTAGAAATTCACTTTCTTAGTTTATTTCTGTCCCCATGTAGCTCACCTCTGGAGTATGACCAACACTATCAACAACTATCTGATCACAACCCAGCGTGTTCAAAGCCCATTATTTCTTCCTAATTAGAGCTAGTAGAGAGGTTATGTCTCCCAACACTGGGACAATGAGATGAGAGATGCCACAGGTGCTGAGGCTGACTGAGGATCTATTCCCCTAGGAGAGAAAGAAAGAAAGGAAGGAAGGAAGGAAGAAAGAAAGAAAGAAAGAAAGAAGGAAAGAAGAAAAGAAAGAAAGAGAGAAAGAAAGCCCCTGAGCTCATCCACAGGCCCAGCGTGAGGCTATTTAGACCCGTGGATGAGGATCTGTTTTGAGTTATTTTTCCTGATGATTCCTTAATTTCAGAAATCTAGATTGGAGTTTGGAAGCATTTCAGGGAGTCAAACTAAACAGAAACAGAACATTAGATAACATAATGTGTATATCTGGCTGGGGAAACAAGAAAGTTATATGTTAATTTTATTAGCTGGTTTCATGAATCTTGTTTAATGTAACTGTAGACCTTTGGTGAAGACATAGCAGGAGAGGGGATGTTCTATGTTGTTAGTAATACTAACTTGAAGCCCTGACTGGAAGGAAGACATTCCAGAAAGAGCCTTGCATGGTCCTACCTTCAGATATCAGGAAGTTACTCTTTCCTACTTGCAAAATTAGTGTATTTAATAGGAACTCAGGAGTTTGAAACTTGAAGGCAATCTCTAAAAGGATGGAAAAGATTTTATACTTCACCCACCAAAAGCATTAGTGAAGACTTCTACCAGTGTGTGGGATGTAGGATTCCTACACATTCTTGTAATACTATAGAGTTAGACTCTGGCTGTTGCTCAGGCCATAATACTGTGAAGTGGCTCTCTGACTTTCACAGATGTCCATAAGCATCCCGTTGAGACTCTGTGAGTCTCTAGATAGCAGACTTCCCAGGACCAAGATCTCTCACCTGGAAAGTGAGTTTATACCAATGACCATACATTCTGTTTCCCACCCTGCCTCTTACCTGGAAATCAGAGTCTGCCTGCAGGCTAGTGCTATGAAACTTTCTCCATCCTCAGAATGGTTTAAGAAGAGACCCCAGTTCTAACATAGAGTCTCTGATTCTTCTTTTCAGAGACACAGCTATATTGTCTCAGGTGCTGGGACTGGGATGCTCCTCAGCTCTCCCACTATGCTTTTATCATTCTGTCTTTCTATCCATGGTGTTAGTAACAATGCATTTTATAAAAAAGTTAAGGAGAGCAGGAATATGTTTGGTGGATGTGCAGTCAGGTGTGGGGCAAGGGGGTGCCTCTGCCAGTCCATGCTGAGGTATCCCTTCCCCCTGAGGGACCAGCCACATGATGGTATAGTATAGAATAGAGCTTATTCAGGGCATGGGCAGGAGAGAGAGAGAGAGAGAGAGAGAGAGAGAGAGAGAGAGAGAGAGAGAGAGAGAGAGAGAGAAGAAGAAGAAGAAGAAGAGGAGGAGGAGAAAGAGGAGGAGGAGGAGGAGAAGGAGGAGGAGGAGGAGGAGGAGGAGGAGGAGGAGGAGGAGGAGGAGGAGGAGAGGAGTCGAGGCTGGCTGGCTATGAGCACATGCAGAGAGAGCAGGAGGGGAATGGAGAAAGGGGGTGGGGCTGGAGAAAGAGGACAGAGCAAGAGCAAGAGGGCAAGAGAGAGAGGAGGGGGCAAGCACTTCCTTTTATAGTGAGTCAGGCACACTTGGATGTTGCCAGGTAACTGTGGGGTGGAGCCTAGAATAAAAGCCAACAATAACATTCCCAATAAACTCCTTTCTTTTCAGCAATCCATTTCAGTATCTCTTTGAACCCCCATCTCCAGTGGAAACATTTAATTTCTTTGTCTAGCTCTTTATCCAGGACTCCAATCCTTTGGTAGGTGGAGAGCCTAGGCTTTTAAACTTTTTTTTTTGGAGTCTGTCTTAGTATTATGTTGCTATATAAAGAGAAACCATGACTATGACAACTCTTATAAAGGAAAACACTTAACTGAGGGTGGCTTACAGTTTCGGAGGTTTAGTCTATTATCTTCATGGTAGGCAGCAAGACAAAAGAGAGATGGACATTGGGACAGGCTTGGGCTTTTGAAACTCCAAAACCTACCCCCAGTGACACAATTACTCCAGCAAGGCCACCCTAAGGCCACACCCCCTAATCCCTCTAAAGTAGTGCTACCCACTGTTGCCCAAGCATTCAAATATATGATCCTATGGGGCTATTCTTATTCAAAGCACTGCAGAGTATATCTTCAAGATCTATACTCTTCCATTCCCACTAAACAGGCTAATTTTCTAAGTGGAAAACAAAATCTAATAGCCTGATAGTAGAAGGGAAGGTCACAGTGTGGAGCCAATGTTCCTTAGCAAATGTTATTTCTAGGTGCCTATACGAGGACTTTATAGATCCAGGTGCCCAGTATTGGAAGGACTTGCCAGTGTCACATTAGCAAAACCTAAATGGAAAGTATTGTTCCTCATGTTTATTTGGTTATGTGTTAGTATTGCAAGAAAAACAACAACAGCAACAACAACGACAACACACACACACACACACACACACACACACACACACACACACACACAAAATACCTTCTTTTCTCAAAATGATTTTCACCTTAGTATTATACCTACTCAAGAGAATACTCTGGAACAGAAAAGATTACAATGGCCTCTGGGCATACTTTCCTAACAATTAAATTGGGCTGCCTTAGAAAGCCATTTCAAAGCCATTTTCTGTTTGAAGCAGTCAGCCCGTACAATGTGAAAAGATGTAGTTGATTATCTTCCTATAAAACAAGGAAAAGGCCTTCAGGTGATTTGACTCAGAGGAAAAGCATGACTCTGGGAGAGAGAAAGAAAGCTTTGGGGTTAAGGGAAGAGGCATAGTGCAAAGGCAAGGAAGGAAATCTAGAGTACACAGGGAAATGAGAAAAAAATCTAGGTTAGGTACACTGGGAAAATCTGCTGGCGTCAAACATTCTGGGAATGCTTGCTCCTTTTCCTAGTCAAGGACAAAAGATACACATAGCATGGGAATCAACTGGCACTATGTTTTCTCCAGGGAAATGTCAGGTTGATGATCTCTTAACAAAATACTACTTATAACAGAGGTTTTGAATATTTTGTGTAGTGCTGTTCCAGTGTCTTAACTTAGTTTCTATTCTGTAGCTGTGAAGAACATCATGACCATGGCAACTCTTAAAAAGGAAAGCATTTGATTGGTGCTGTCTTATAGTTTCAGCAGTTTAGTCCATTATCCTCATGGTAGGGAGCATGGCGGCATGCAGGCACACAGAGTGCTGGAGAAGGAGCAGAGAGTTTTATATTTCTTTGACCGTTGTCAGAGAGAAATTGTACTGCTGATGTGTTAAAGAGAATGGGCGTGTTATTCAGGGCTGTTGTAATGGGGTGAAAGGGTGAAGTTTAACTTCACAGCTACAAAAGGGAGAAAAATTTCAAGCCATGGGGGTGAGCTAGTGGGCAAAGTCTTGAAGAGCAGTAGGTAGGAGGTTCGTGGGTGTGATTAGGTCACCTATGCTTGCTAATTGTCCATTATTGCAGTCAGGCCCAGTCTAATGACTTTTATCATTGCTGGGATAAAGTACCCTGACAAAAGCAAGGTTAGGCGAGGATTTGCTAGTTTTGCTGTATGGTTCCAGAGAAATACAGTCCTTTATGGTAAGGAAGACATAGCAGCAGGCTAGGACAGCATGGTGGCAGAAGCATGGGGCTGGCTGGTCATCTGTATCTGAACTCTGGAAGCAGAGCAAGAATATGAAGTAGGGCTAAGCTATAAACCTGTAAGGCGCACCTTCAGTAACTCCTTCCTTCGAGGCAGTTCACCTCCTAAAGTTAATCCAACCTTTCCAAAGGATACCTTCAGCTTGGGACCAAACACAAACAGCTGAGCCTTTGGGGGGCGGGGGTTGCATTTCACATTCAACATGTAATGGGCTTCTATGGTTCCACAGAAGGTAGGAAGCGGGTATTAGCATTTCAAAGAGACAGTTTCCAGGCCCTTGTAAAAGATAATCTTGAACTATTACACTTCCTGTTAAAGTCGACAGAGCATCAGTAATTGCCCATTAAAAGAAAACTATTCTTCTGTTCAAAAGGGTGAAGCTGCTGGTGGAGACCTAACATTCCAGTTGGGCAGGGTCATTGACCATGATAAGGGGCTATTCCTTAAAATGTGGGTTTCACCTAAAGTTATACTAAAGAGGTGAGAGGAATAATGAGTCCTTTAATAAGATACTCTTGGTTGAGAGTTGGACTGATGAACTGAGACTTTCCCTGGGGACCTGGACATATGGAGAAGGAACTTCTTTAAAGCCATGAATATGCCCGGTAGAGTCAATCATGGTCTGGGGATAAGGAATTGGGAAGCTGTGGCTGGTTATCAGTCCCCAGGCTGCTGTGTGCTCAGTCTGTATTATCCTTGAGATACTCTATGTCCTCTCAGTGCAACATTGTCTGATTAACTTACTGCTGACTTAGTCCCACTGTATGATAGTTAGATGACTGTTTTATCCCCCTCACCCTGGGAAATAGTATATAAGATGCTATACTTCTTAATAAGCTTTCTTGATATCAGACAGAGCTTATGCAAGACCCCTTGATCCCGAACTTTTAAAAATCTTTTCTATCCTCTATTCTGCTTATCCATTGGTCTCCTGGTCCTTTTTCTCAGGACCTGTCACTGAAGAATGACTTCCTGGCCCAGGTCAAGTATACTTTTTCTTCCCAGAATTTCTGCTTGCTATTGCAGTCCTTCTAAGCTGCCATGAGGGTCTTTTGGTCTGTCTACCTTTCTGAGGCGTCGCTCAGCTTCCTTTATTTCTATCTCTTTCTTTATGATGCTGATTTGAACCGAAGTATACTTTTTCTGATACTTTGGGTGTACTTACTCTTTATTTAAAGTCTCTTTCTTCATGTCTGGCAGTGAGGTGGATCTTTGTGAGTTCGAGGCCAGATTGGTTTACAGAGTGAGTTTCAGAACAGTCAGACCTTCAGAGAGAAACTCTGCCTTGAAAAACTAAAACGAGAAAAGAAAGCCTTTTCCCGCCTTCCTCCTTCCCCTTCCTTTTCTCTCCTTCCCCTGTGGCTGATCTCTGTGCTATCTTAAACAGTAGGCCTACTTTTTCCTTATGTTCTTTAGTTGCTGAGATTTACGGCTTGCCTGCTCTGGGGTGTTTTTCTTTTAAATCCTAATAAAATTGTCCTCTGGCTTTTTTCTTTTTTTTTTTTTTTGTATTAATTTAGACTAAGAACACCTGGAGTTCTTCAGCATCAAAATGATTTTCATCTCAAAGGTACAGAGAAGTGTTTGGAATTGTGAAGTTCTTAAAGTAAGTGCCTACCTTAGAAAGAGAAAAGTACTTGCCTTATAGTCAAAAGGAAGCAGGTTTAAATTTCAGTCAGGTTGAGTGAAAGATTAAGACTGTCTTGGACAATCTTGGTTAGGTCTGGGCTCTTATGTTTAAGAGGCTAGAGAAAGAAGCTAGATCCAAATCTAAATGGTCCTGATGTGGTGGTAGACATCTTTAATCTCAGCACCCGAGAGATATAGGTAGGAGGACCAGGGTTTGTGGTCTTGTTTCAATAACTATAACAACAACAACAACAACAACAACAACAACAACAACAACAACAAGAGTTAATGATAAAAAAATTAATGAGTAACTGACTTGAAGAATAAAGAGTAAAATAATGGATATATATGATCAAAATACCTTGTCTAAATGCATTAAACTTTCAAAGAATAAATAAAACACTAAAAAAGGAAGAAAGGGTATGTTTCGTTACTTATGACATGGATTTTCAGATAGAAGTTTAGGAATATTTGTTTCAGGACAGAAAAATGCATTTGCTTATCTCCCTTAATCTTCACTTTGTCTCATGGATCCTGACACAACACTAACTCTGTGGAGAAACACCAGGTGCCTGCCAGCAGTTTCCAGGACTAAACCATTCTTCACATCCTACAAGAGTCTTGAAATCTACACAGGAAAAGAATGAAGAGTTTTCTTACATAGGTGGAATATCTCCTGGAATTTATTGGCTTTGTTGAATCACATGTTTTCCCCTAAGCAATTGCATGACCACAGAGGTGGCTAGGTGACCAACTCCTTACACATTTGGCTGGGAATAACAGGACATTGATTAGTCTGCAATGATGTTGTAACAAAGGACCACAAACCAGGTATCTTAAAACAACAGGACAGCCAGTATTCTGGTTGGGGAGGCCAGAAGGTTAAAATCAAAGTATATGCAGATTCCCATGAGGCTCCCAGGCAGGAGTCATCTGGTGGCTTCTCTGAACCTCTGGTGCTTCCGGTAGCCCTGCGCATTTCAGCTGCACAAGTTTTAATTCTGCCTCCATCATCTGATAACATAGCCCTCTCCCGGATGTTTCTTGGCACAAGATTTTCCTCTTGCAATGTTCCAACTCATGTTGGGTTAGATCCTCTCTTATCCTACATATTTATATCTACAAAATCCTGTTTCAGGGATAATTTTTATAGATATCATGGGTTAAGGCATCAACATCCTTTTGTAGATCCAATCCAGTGCATATAAAATTGGATTTCTTTTGCTATCAAAAGGGTTGGGGGTAGGTGCTGCAGAGGTAACCAGGAATGATCATGTTGTTAGGAACGGTACAATTTGTCATCTTACTCTGTTTCCCATCTTTTACTCCAAGAATTCTTTGTTGGTAAAATTTTTACTTTAGTAATTTTGCTATCCTCATAGGACATGCCCTGTTTTCAACCCACTGGCTCTAAGACCTCCCTTTCCTCCCTGTTAGGTTTGGATCATTATGATCACTCTCTTGTACATACCCAAAGCATATTCTTCCTCCTTTCATTGGTGAAATCCATTGTACAAACCACGACATTGCCTAAATATCACACTTGGTTGTGCAGCTAAACCTGAGTCAGAACATAGCTCTAGAAAGCATACTTAATATGAATGAGTCTCACTTGAAACTGTGACCATAGCCCTAGTGGCTTTAAACCACTCATTAGACAACCTATTTTAAAATTTTATTTTTATTACTCCTCCATAAATAAAAATGACTTTATTATTTTAAAAAGTTAGACAAATTATACAAATAGATGAATTACCACATGATCTTTCCCCAAATGTGTACTTGTATGTAATGTTTCCTTTTAGTTTTTGCATATGTGCAGTGTACGTTGTGTGTGGTGTTATGTATATGTGGTTCATGCATATGGATGCACAGTTGAGAGTATGTATAGGTGGAGGCCACAGTGGGATGTAGTGTCTTTTTCTGCTTCTCTCTGTCTAATTCCCCTGAGGCAGGTCTCTCACTGAACTAGAACTTCCCCCTTTTGCTGGAGTATAGGCAAGTGTTAAGGATTTGCCAGCAAGCTCTTGGAATCTACTTGCCCTAGCTTCCCAATGCTAGGATTACAGAGATGTGAAATGAGGCTTATTGATTCACCTTGGTGCTGTGGATTAGAACCCACGTCCTCATGTCTGCAGAATCTTCACACTTACTCTCTGAACCATCTCTCCAGCCTCTATATATGTAATGTTTAAACCAGATTTATTCATGGTGGAAGCATCAAAGTCCTTTCTAGTTTTTTTGGTATATAATGGATAGTGGACCTACAGTTATCTTACTGTGGAATACCACAACAGGTTAGACATGGCTCTGTCTTCCTGGTAAACTCTTTCCTCTCTTTGGAACCTACTTTTTATCTTCTTTTATTCTCAGACCCTCAACACCTGCCTATACAATCCTTGCCTGTACTCCTATTGCCAACCTTGCTTCATTTTACTGATGAGAATAAGAAATCAGAACCTTTGTAAAAACTATTGATATATTGTGGGCATATAAAGGTGATCTACATGAGGCGGAAGAGTACGGGGTTGGGAAATCTTCTAGAAGAAAGGTTACAGATGGATAGGTTTGTCTTTGATGGCAGTAGAAAGAATTCACCTTTTTTGATGTGAAAGAAAACAAACTTTATGCTTACCAGTACTTTGGTAAGACTCCATTTTGCACAGCTTCTCAGATGAAATCACCTGTCTTGTTAGGGGAACAGTACATCTCCTGAGGCCAGCTAAGTCTTAAAGATAGTAAGAGAGGGCATGTCTTTGACACATGGACAGAACCATCGTTCTTCAGTGTGGTTTGAGTACCTAAGGAGGCAATGTTCCTGTGCTTTAGTCATCTGAGGGCCATGTGCCAGGCATCTCACAACCATCACTAGAGTTCAAAGCTCTCTGATAGCAGACTAGCCGTTCTGATAGCAGACTAGCCGTTCTGATAGCAGACTAGCCGTTCTGATAGTAGACTAGCCGTTCTGATAGCAGACTAGCCGTTCTGATAGCAGACTAGCCATTCTGATAGCAGACTAGCCGTTCTGATAGTAGACTAGCCATTCTGATAGCAGACTAGCCGTTCTGATAGTAGACTAGCCGTTCTGATAGTAGACTAGCCGTTCTGATAGTAGACTAGCCATTCTGATAGCAGACTAGCCGTTCTGATAGCAGACTAGCCGTTCTGATAGCAGACTAGCCGTTCTGATAGTAGACTAGCCGTTCTGATAGTAGACTAGCCGTTCTGATAGTAGACTAGCCGTTCTGATAGCAGACTAGCCGTTCTGATAGTAGACTAGCCATTCTGATAGCAGACTAGCCGTTCTGATAGTAGACTAGCCGTTCTGATAGTAGACTAGCCATTCTACCATGTTACTCTTCCCATCCTTGCCTTTCTCATGGAATCCCCCTCAAAGGAATTGGCTTTCATTTTCCTTTCTTCTTGTCTTCTGCCTTCCAACTGCACAATGTCTTTCCCATGAGGCCTTGTGTGGTGTGCTGTGCATATTATTTATGTGGGAAATTTATTAAAACATTCTTCCAATGGCATTAGCCTCCCTATGTAATCACTCCTTTGTAAGTTAGATCTAAGTGCAATGCAATTGGAAAGTCAGCTAGCATTTGGCTAATTACAAAAGGACCACAAAACAGCCTATAACTCTATATTCATTTTTAATGAATTTATTATAATTATTTCTTAAAAGTAACATGCTTTATGGAATGTACCCTATGTCTTTGAATTGCAGAACTAATCCTTATCTGTGATTCTTACCCAGATGCAGACATAGGAGTGTCTTCCTCCTTTGTGCATCTGATCTATATCATGCTTTTTTTTCAAACACATTTATAATTAATAAAAATTTAGTCACAAATAATGTATCAGTGTTGCATTAAGGAAAAGGAACAAAAAGCATTCTCCTTTGGAAAAAAATTAGCCAAAAGCAAGCCAAGATTTGCATTCTCTATTTCTCCCTTCCTGAGTCTTCTGAGCTTCCCTGCCTATGTCTGTTGGTTGTATGAATCTGTACCCATGCATGCCTGAATGCTATCTTGTGAATTTGTCTGTTCCCATGTCCGTGTCTGTTTGTGTATGCTCCAGATTTTATTGAACAGTACAGGAAGCTATTAAGAAAAGGGATAGCTGGCTGCCGCCGCAGAGAGCCCTTGGGCAGCACCCCGCAAGCAAACTTGAGCCTTGGGACCACAGGTAAGACCAACTTGTCTGTTGCAAGAGAGCTGCCTGGTGAGATCGGGACACACAGAGGCAGAGTTCATCTAGGACCGGGCACGTCCTGTGTTTGCCGGAGGTCCCATGCCCGCGGATCCCGGGCCCGCAGCAGCTCTCTGTTCCCAGACCCTGTGGGAAAGAGACCTCACCACCTGATCAGGTGGGCACTCCTGAGGCTGCAGAGCGGAAGAGACCACCAACACTGCCCACCCCTGCCCACATCCCTGGCCCAAGAGGAAACTGTATAAGGCCTCTGGGCTCCCGTGGGGGAGGGCCCAGGAGCGGCAGGACCCCTGCCTGAGACACCACCGGAACCTGAGGGAAACAGACCGGATAAACAGTTCTCTGCACCCAAATCCCGTGGGAGGGAGAGCTGAACCTTCAGAGAGGCAGACAAGCCTGGGAAACCAGAAGAGACTGCTCTCTGTACATACATCTCGGACGCCAGAGGAAAACACCAAAGGCCATGTGGAACCCTGGTGCACTGAAGCTCACGGAAGGGGCAGCACAGGTCTTCCTGGTTGCTGCCGCAGCAGAGAGCCCTTGGGCAGCACCCCGCGAGCAAACTTGAGCCTCGGGACCACAGGTAAGACCAACTTGTCTGCTGCAAGAAAGCTGCCTGGTGAGCTCAAGACACAGGCCCACAGGAAGAGCTGAAGACCTGTAGAGAGGAAAAACTACACGCCCGAAAGCAGAACACTCTGTCCCCATAACTGACTGAAAGAGAGGAAAACAGGTCTACAGCACTCCTGACACACAGGCTTATAGGACAGTCTAGCCACTGTCAGAAATAGCAGAACAAAGTAACACTAGAGATAATCTGATGGCGAGAGGCAAGCGCAGGAACCCAAGCAACAGAAACCAAGACTACATGCCATCATCGGAGCCCAATTCTCCCACCAAAACAAACATGGAATATCCAAACACACCAGAAAAGCAAGATCTAGTTTCAAAATCATATTTGATCATGATGCTGGAGGACTTCAAGAAAGACATGAACACACTTAGGGAAACACAGGAAAACATTAATAAACAAGTAGAAGCCTACAGAGAGGAATCGCAAAAATCCCTGAAAGAATTCCAGGAAAACACAATCAAACAGTTGAAGGAATTAAAAATGGAAATAGAAGCAATCAAGAAAGAACACATGGAAACATCCCTGGATATAGAAAACCAAAAGAAGAGACAAGGAGCTGTAGATACAAGCCTCACCAACAGAATTCAAGAGATGGAAGAGAGAATCTCAGGAGCAGAAGATTCCATAGAAATCATTGACTCAACTGTCAAAGATAATGTAAAGCGGAAAAAGCTACTGGTCCAAAACATACAGGAAATCCAGGACTCAATGAGAAGATCAAACCTAAGGATAATAGGTATAGAAGAGAGTGAAGACTCCCAGCTCAAAGGACCAGTAAATATCTTCAACAAAATCATAGAAGAAAACTTCCCTAACCTAAAAAAAGAGATACCCATAGGCATACAAGATGCCTACAGAACTCCAAATAGATTGGACCAGAAAAGAAACACATCCCGTCACATAATAGTCAAAACACCAAATGCACAAAATAAAGAAAGAATATTAAAAGCAGTAAGGGAAAAAGGTCAAGTAACATATAAAGGCAGACCTATCAGAATCACACCAGACTTCTCGCCAGAAACTATGAAGGCCAGAGATCCTGGACTGATGTCATACAGACCCTAAGAGAACACAAATGCCAGCCCAGGTTACTGTATCCTGCAAAACTCTCAATTAACATAGATGGAGAAACCAAGATGTTCCATGACAAAACCAAATTTATACAATATCTTTCTACAAATCCAGCACTACAAAGGATAATAAAGGGTAAAGCCCAACATAAGGAGGCAAGCTATACCCTAGAAGAAGCAAGAAACTAATCGTCTTGGCAACAAAACAAAGAGAATGAAAGCACACAAACATAACCTCACATCCAAATATGAATATAACGGGAAGCAATAACCACTATTCCTTAATATCTCTCAACATCAATGGCCTCAACTCCCCAATAAAAAGAAATAGATTAACAAACTGGATATGCAACGAGGACCCTGCATTCTGCTGCCTACAGGAAACATACCTCAGAGACAAAGACAGACACTACCTCAGAGTGAAAGGCTGGAAAACAACTTTCCAAGCAAATGGTCAGAAGAAGCAAGCTGGAGTAGCCATTCTAATATCAAATAAAATCAATTTTCAACTAAAAGTCATCAAAAAAGATAAGGAAGGACACTTCATATTCATCAAAGGAAAAATCCACCAAGATGAACTCTCAATCCTAAATATCTATGCCCCAAATACAAGGGCACCTACATATGTAAAAGAAACCTTACTAAAGCTCAAAACACACATTGGACCTCACACAATAATAGTGGGAGATTTCAACACCCCACTCTCATCAATGGACAGATCATGGAAACAGAAATTAAACAGAGATGTAGACAGACTAAGAGAAGTCATGAGCCAAATGGACCTAACGGATATTTATAGAACATTCTATCCTAAAGCAAAAGGATATATACCTTCTTCTCAGCTCCTCATGGTACTTTCTCCAAAATTGACCATATAATTGGTCAAAAAACGGGCCTCAACAGGTACAGAAAGATAGAAATAATCCCATGCGTGCTATCGGACCACCACGGCATAAAACTGGTCTTCAATAACAATCAAGGAAGAATGTCCACATATACTTGGAAATTGAACAATGCTCTACTCAATGATAACCTGGTCAAGGAAGAAATAAAGAAAGAAATTAAAAACTTTTTAGAATTTAATGAAAATGAAGGTACAACATACCCAAACTTATGGGACACAATGAAAGCTGTGCTAAGAGGAAAACTCATAGCGCTGAGTGCCTGCAGAAAGAAACAGGAAAGAGCATATGTCAGCAGCTTGACAGCACACCTAAAAGATCTAGAACAAAAGGAAGCAAATACACCCAGGAGGAGTAGAAGGCAGGAAATAATCAAACTCAGAGCTGAAATCAACCAAGTAGAAACAAAAAGGACCATAGAAAGAATCAACAGAACCAAAAGTTGGTTCTTTGAGAAAATCAACAAGATAGATAAACCCTTAGCCAGACTAACGAGAGGACACAGAGAGTGCGTCCAAATTAACAAAATCAGAAATGAAAAGGGAGGCATAACAACAGATTCAGAGGAAATTCAAAAAATCATCAGATCTTACTACAAAAACCTATATTCAACAAAACTTGAAAATCTTCAGGAAATGGCCAATATCCTAGACAGATACCAGGTACCGAAGTTAAATCAGGAACAGATAAACCAGTTAAACAACCCCATAACTCCTAAGGAAATAGAAGCAGTCATTAAAGGTCTCCCAACCAAAAAGAGCCCAGGTCCAGACGGGTTTAGTGCAGAATTCTATCAAACCTTCATAGAAGACCTCATACCAATATTATCCAAACTATTCCACACAATTGAAACAGATGGAGCACTACCGAATACCTTCTACGAAGCCACAATTACTCTTATACCTAAACCACACAAAGACCCAACAAAGAAAGAGAACTTCAGACCAATTTCCCTTATGAATATCGACGCCAAAATACTCAACAAAATTCTGGCAAACCGAATCCAAGAGCACATCAAAACAATCATCCACCATGATCAAGTAGGCTTCATCCCAGGCATGCAGGGATGGTTTAATATACGGAAAACCATCAACGTGATCCATTATATAAACAAACTGAAAGAACAAAACCACATGGTCATTTCATTAGATGCTGAGAAAGCATTTGACAAAATTCAACACCCCTTCATGATAAAAGTCCTGGAAAGAATAGGAATTCAAGGCCCATACCTGAACATGGTAAAAGCCATATACAGCAAACCAGTTGCTAACATTAAACTAAATGGAGAGAAACTTGAAGCAATCTCACTAAAATCAGGGACTAGACAAGGCTGCCCACTCTCTCCCTACTTATTCAATATAGTTCTTGAAGTTCTAGCCAGAGCAATCAGACAACAAAAGGATGTCAAGGGGATACAGATCGGAAAAGAAGAAGTCAAAATATCACTATTTGCAGATGATATGATAGTATATTTAAGTGATCCCAAAAGTTCCACCAGAGAACTACTAAAGCTGATAAACAACTTCAGCAAAGTGGCTGGGTATAAAATTAACTCAAATAAATCAGTTGCCTTCCTCTATACAAAAGAGAAACAAGCCGAGAAAGAAATTAGGGAAACGACACCCTTCATAATAGACCCAAATAATATAAAGTACCTCGGAGTGACTTTAACAAAGCAAGTAAAAGATCTGTACAATAAGAACTTCAAGACACTGAAGAAGGAAATTGAAGAAGACCTCAGAAGATGGAAAGATCTCCCATGCTCATGGATTGGCAGGATTAATATAGTAAAAATGGCCATTTTACCAAAAGCAATCTACAGATTCAATGCAATCCCCATCAAAATACCAATCCAATTCTTCAAAGAGTTAGACAGAACAATTTGCAAATTCATCTGGAATAACAAAAAACCCAGGATAGCTAAAGCTATCCTCAACAATGAAAGGACTTCAGGGGGAATCACTATCCCTGAACTCAAGCAGTATTACAGAGCAATAGTGATAAAAACTGCATGGTATTGGTACAGAGACAGACAGATAGACCAATGGAATAGAATTGAAGACCCAGAAATGAACCCACACATATATGGTCACTTGATTTTTGACAAAGGAGCCAAAACCATCCAATGGAAAAAAGATAGCATTTTCAGCAAATGGTGCTGGTTCAACTGGAGGGCAACATGTAGAAGAATGCAGATCGATCCATGCTTATCACCCTGTACAAAGCTTAAGTCCAAGTGGATCAAGGACCTCCACATCAAAGCAGACACACTCAAACTCATAGAAGAAAAACTAGGGAAGCATCTGGAACACATGGGCACTGGAAAAAATTTCCTGAACAAAACACCAATGGCTTACGCTCTAAGATCAAGAATTGACAAATGGGATCTCATAAAACTGCAAAGCTTCTGTAAGGCAAAGGACACTGTGGTTAGGACAAAACGGCAACCAACAGATTGGGAAAAGATCTTTACCAATTCTACAACAGATAGAGGCCTTATATCCAAAATATACAAAGAACTCAAGAAGTTAGACCACAGGGAAACAAATAACCTTATTAAAAAATGGGGCTCAGAGCTAAACAAAGAATTCACAGTTGAGGAATGCCGAATGGCAGAGAAACACCTAAAGAAATGTTCAACATCTTTAGTCATAAGGGAAATGCAAATCAAAACAACCCTGAGATTTCACCTCACACCAGTGAGAATGGCTAAGATCAAAAACTCAGGGGACAACAGATGCTGGCGAGGATGTGGAGAAAGAGGAACACTCCTCCATTGTTGGTGGGATTGCAAACTGGTACAACCATTCTGGAAATCAGTCTGGAGGATCCTCAGAAAATTGGACATTGAACTGCCTGAGGATCCAGCTATACCTCTCTTGGGCATATACCCAAAAGTTGCCCCAACATATAAAAAAGACACGTGCTCCACTATGTTCATCGCAGCCTTATTTATAATAGCCAGAAACTGGAAAGAACCCAGATGCCCTTCAACAGAGGAATGGATACAGAAAATGTGGTACATCTACACAATGGAATATTACTCAGCTATCAAAAACAACGACTTTATGAAATTCGTAGGCAAATGGCTGGAACTGGAAAATATCATCCTGAGTGAGCTAACCCAAACACAGAAAGACATACATGGTATGCACTCACTGATAAGTGGCTATTAGCCCAAATGCTTGAATTACACTAAATGCCTAGAACAAATGAAACTCAAGACAGATGATCAAAATGTGAATGGTTCACTCCTTCTTTAAAAGGGGAACAAGAATACCCTTGACAGGGAAGAGAGAGGCAAAGATTAAAACAGAGACTGAAGGAACAGCCATTCAGAGTCTGCCCCACATGTGGCCCATGCATATACAGCCATCCAATTAGACAAGATGGATGAAGCAAAGAAGTGCAGACCGACAGGAGCCGGATGTAGATCGCTCCTGAGAGACACAGCCAGAATACAGCAAATACAGAGGCGAATACCAGCAGCAAACCACTGAACTGAGAATAGGACCCCCGTTGAAGGAATCAGAGAAAGACCTGGAAGAGCTTGAAGGGGCTCGAGACCCCATATGTACAACAATGCCAAGCAACCAGAGCTTCCAGGGACTAAGCCACTACCTAAAGACTATACATGGACTGACCCTGGACTCTGACCCCATAGGTAGCAATGAATATCCTAGTAAGAGCACCAGTGGAAGGGGAAGCCCTGGGTCCTGCTAAGACTGAACCCCCAGTGAACTAGACTGTTGGGGGGAGGGGGACAATGGGGGGAGGGTGGGGAGGGGAACACCGATAAGAAAGGGGAGGGGGGAGGGGGATGTTTGCCCGGAAACTGGGAAAGGAAATAACACTCGAAATGTATATAAGAAATACTCAAGTTAATAAAAAAAAAAAGAAAAGGGATATCTTACCAAAAAAAATGTAATGGAAGTTTATAAGGAATGAAGCTTTACTGAGTCCAACTGACAGAGAGCACAAACAATCATGCGCTGTCAAGCAATATCCATATACTGCTTTCAATATTTATTAGGTTGTTTTCAACCCATTTGCTGTTTCCAGCGCTTATTACCTCAATGTATATGCATTACTTGTGGGTCAGGGACATGGAAGAACATATAATTTAAGATTATATCTATTCCTTAGCTTAGGTTGTAAATGTTGATTACAGGGGAAACCCAAGGTTGGTTGTTGCGTTGTTCTCTTGAAGGCAGGTTAAACAAAAGGGCTGAGCACACAGGAAGAGAGCAGTCCTATGTGACCTCGAGCTACATTATTAGCTTTTCTGCGAAGTCCAGCAAATGTTCTAGTCTTTTCGAATGAATATTTTCATAAAGATGCATTGCTACAATATAGTTTTGGAAGTGCTAAAAGTGGAGGAATTGGCTTATTTTCAGAGCAAGGCAGCATCAGCATAACCATTCATAGTGTCCCTGGTGTTCAACACTGAACTATATCTCACTTTACTGGAACGCTCCCTAAGTGTGTGTTTTCTTTCCTAGATGTAAAATAATCCTTTAGGCTATTTTCAAATACAACACATTTTTTTCAGTGGAAGACAACAATTCACTCTTATTTATGCTGAATATTTCTTTTACAGTACTTTCTCTGATCCTTTGGTTTATCAGGTATTGGTCTTACTTCTGGCTGTTGTACCTGGAGGCTAGCCCTGGTTCTCACCAGATCCTGAGATACTTCTGTCCAGGCTCCTTAGGTAATGTACTTGGAAAACCATGGGATGAAAAATTGTGAAGTCAGCTAATATTCTAAATGTTTCTGTCTTGTTCTGTTTCAAGGAAGATGCTTTGACAATGTTTCTGATAAATGTAAACTGGTCACTCCTTTAAATAAATGACTATTGATTTATGAATGTCATGTCTTATTTTTCAGGACTGCCAATGATCATCCTGCTTGGTTTCTCAGAAGAATAAATTCTTATACACTCATGACAGAATCCAAGTCCCACACATACCCTGCCCTGCATCCAAGAACTCACAGCGCGTATGGCAGTCTCGACACTGTCTGGGAGCTGAAGCAGAGGATGAATTACTTGAAATTGGAGTGCCACTGACAAGGCCTACAAATCTGCTGATTCTCTCAGTTCTTGAAGAAAAAAAATCAATTGTGTCGGATCATCTTGCTGTATGATAGGAAGCACTGTGGGAACAAGTCAATTCGATGTTAATTCAGTGCCTCGGATTTGACACTGCTTGACACGGATCTAAATTTTACTTTCTGGCCCCTTGAAACAACCATGATGAGCTGCACTGCTGTCATAACTACGGTCTACTATTGCTCTTACTAACACCGCCCCTGTCACCACAACTGCTTTTTCAACTTCTACTAGCAAAGGCATCCAGAACTGAGCAGGTGCTGCTGCGATGAATCTCACTAAACAATCACAATGGCTCTTATGATATAGGAATTATTAAAAAATAACTTCTTTTAAATTCATGGGTCAAAGCACATGGCTTTGATGTGCTTCTGGTCACATAGCAAAAACTCAGCAAAGCAGAAATTTAACAATGTGGGAGGCTTTAGAATTATGTATCACCTTGGCCAGTGTGCATCTAAATACCGCCAGATAAGAGGTTAGTGCTTCAAAACAACACAGACTTCTTATGCCTAAACGCCTGGGTGTGAGTAATGTGCATATCATTGTCGGCAGCATGAAATGTACATATAAACTTCACCTCTCCTTCAATATATCTCTGTCTCTTTTCTGTCTTTCCTCCCCAGCAATAGGGTCTCTTGTATCCCAGGCTTGCTTCAAACTCATGACAGCTGAGGCTGACCTGAAAATCCTCATCATTCTTCTTCTACCTTCCCAAAGCTTGGATTTTAGGCATGTACAACCATATCTGGCTTTATGATCATATCTTTTAGTTTTCCCTATAGTTAATTTCTTTTGTTAGCAGTGTTACTTTCTTAATGCCTCCACCCAACTCCACTATTTGCCTAAAAAACCTACTGGAACTGCTTAGTCCAAATGACTTCTTTCAAGCATCAGGGGTAGAGCAGGGTTTTCTGTTCTTGTTCTACTATCTGCTGTTCATCCTACATGGTTTCGCTCTTGATGAAGGGTCAGGTTCCTGACCATCACAACTCATCTACTGGGGCCGTTATTCCTTGACAATTCATTCACCAATTCAGCAAAATGTATTTAGTGATGACATAACATATGCAAAGCCCTGTGTTGTGCTTCCATTCCGGCTGCAAAAGAAGATCGGAAGCATGCTTTGTGCAGCTCATATTTTACCAGGAGAGGCAACTGATTAACAAGGAAGCCGAAGAGACATAACTACGGATTCATAGTGTTTGAAGCAGGAAATGAGGGAAAGGAGAAAAGGCAAGAGGCAGGAAATAAGCAGCCTGGATCTACTGAGGATAGTCATGGGGACATCTGTAAGGAGGTGTCCTTTAAACAGACCCACAGTTAGCAAAGTGCTCTAAAATTACATTCTGTAGATGGTTGCACAATCCCAAATATACTAAACTACCAGTGAGTCATAAACTTTAGTCATATGAGTATCACGGTATGTAAGCTACATTTCAATCAAGTTGCTAGACCAATGAGAAGTAAAATCCAGGAGGCGGTTACTCTATTCCCTGTGATTGCTTGTCGAGGGTTCTATTATATAAATTGGACATGTCTTTAGCTTTGTCCATTGATTTACTTTCTTAAATGGGTAATCATTTATCCATCTCTATAAAAACTTTCATATTTCTGTTGAAATTTTCCTCCTTTATTCTATATCTTTGTGGGTTTATGCCTTTCAACAAATTCTTTTTGGTATAATCTCTTTTTATTAATTATTTTATTTATTGACATTCCAAATGCTGCCCCCTTCCCAGTCCCCCCTCCACAAGTTCTTCACTCCTCCCCCCTTCCCTTTGCTTCTGAGAGGATGCTCCCCCACCTATCCACCCACTCCCACTTCACTTTGTTAGTATCCCTCTTCCCTGGGGCATCAAGTTTCTACAGGATTAAGAGCATCCTTTCCCACTAAGGCTAGACAAGGCAATCCTCTGCTACGTCTGTAGTGGGGGCCACAGACCAGCCCATGCTCCTTGGTTCGTGGCTTAGCCTGTGGGAGATCTGGGGGTCCAGGTTAGCTGATACTGTTGTTTTCCCTATAGGTTTGCAATCCCCTTCAGATACTTTACCCCTTTTTCTAATCCTTCCATAGGGGTCCCCAACCTCAGTCCAATGGTTGGCTAAAAGTATCTATATTTGTTTCAATCAGCTGCTAGTACAGAATCTCAGAGGACAGCCATGCTAGGCTCCTGTCTGCAAGCATCAGTGATAGTGTCACGGTCTGGTGCCTGCACATGGGGTGGATCCTAAGTTGGACCAGTCTCTGGATGGCCTTTCTTTCAGTCTCTGCTCCACTTTTGTTCCTGCATTTCCTTTAGATATGAACAATTCTGGGTCAAGAATTTTGAAGATGGATGTGTGGCTCCATGCTTCAAATTGGTGCCATATCTATCTCCTGGAGGTGGTCTCTTCAGGTTCCATTTCCCCACTGTTGGGCATTTTGGCTAAGGTCATTGTCATTGGGTGCTGGGAACCTCTCACATGCCTGGTATCTCGGTCTTTCTAGAGGTTCCCTGCGCCCCCCACTGCTGCATATTTCCGTCCATTCTCCTGGCCCTCTGGGCTTCTTTCTTTTCTACCCCATACCTGATTCTGCCCCCTTTTCCCTTCCCCTCCCCTCTCCCACCAGGGTCCCTCCTTCCCTCTACCTTTCATGATTATTTTGCCCCCTTTCTAAGTGAGATTGAAGCATCTCACCAGGGGCTTCCTTCTTGTTAAACTTCATATGGTCTGTGAGTTGTATCATGGATATTCTGAACTTTATGGCTAATATCCACTTATCAGTGAGTACATACTGTGTATGTCCTTTGGATCTGTGTTACCTCATATAGGAAGATATTTTCTAGTTCCATCTATTTGCCTGCAAAATTCAGGATGTCCTCATTTTAATAGCTGAGTAGTATTCCATTGTTTAAATGAACTGCATTTTCTATATCCATTCTTTGGTTGAGGGAAACTGGGTTGTTTCTAGCTTCTGGGTATTATACATGAGGCTGCTACGAACATAGTGGAGCACGTGTCCTTGTGGTATGGTGGAAGATCTTTAGAGTATATGCCCAGGAGTGGTGTAGCTGGGGCTTCAGGTTGAGCTACTTCCAATTTTCTGAGGAAACACCAGATTGATTTCCACAGAGGTTGTACCAGTTTGCAATCCCACCACCAATGGAGGAGTGTTCCTCTTTTTCCACATCCCCACCAGCATTTGCTGTTACTCGAGTTTTTGATCTTAGCTATTCTGATTGATGTAAGGTAGAATCTCAGAGTTGTTTTGATTTGTATTTCTCTGATGACTAAGGATGTTGAATATTTCTTTAAGTGCTTCTCAGCCATTTGAGATTCCTCAGTTGAGAATTCTCCGTTCCCATTTTTTAAATTGGGTTGTTTGGTTATCTGGAGTCTAACTCAATATACTCTTTATATATTGGGGATATTAGCCCTTCATCAGTTGTAGGGTTAGTGAAGATCTTTTCCTAATCTGTAGGCTGCCATTTTGTCTTATTCACAGTGTCCTTTGCCTTGCAGAAGCTTTTCAGTTTCATGAGGTCCCGTTTATCAATTGTTGATCTTAGAGCCTGAGCCATTGGTGCTCTGTTCAGGAAATTTTCCCTGTGCCAATGCATTTGAGGCGATTTCCTCCTTTCTCCTTTATTAGATTCAGTGTATTTGGTTTTATGTGGAGGCCCTTGATTCACTTGGATTTGAACTTTGTACAAGGTGATAGATACACGTATTGTTTTATCTTCTTTGTCAAAGATCAAGTATCCATAAATGTGTGGGTTTATTTCTGGGTATTCAATTCTATTCCATTGATCAACCTGTCTGTGTCTGTACCAATACCAAGTGTTTTTAATCACTATTGCTCGGTAGTACCACTTGAGGTCAGGGATGGTGATCCCCAGAGGATTTTTTTTTTATTGTTGAGAATTGTTTTTGCTATCCTGGGATTTTTGGTTATTCCATATGACATTTATAATTGCTTTTTTCATGTTTGTAAAGAATTGAATTAGAATTTTGATGGGGATTGCATTGAATCTCTAGATTGCTTTTGGTAAATGGGCCATTTTTACTATGTTAATCATACTGATCCATGAGCCTGGGAGATCTCTCCATCTTCTGAGGTCTTCGAGTTTTTCTTCATTTAGTCTTTGAAAAATATTTATTTTATACCTGGCTGTGTATGTACATGAATGTGCATGGATGTATGTGTGTATGTATATGAGTGCATGTGGCATGTGAGTACGGGGCTCACACAGGCCAGAAGATGGCCACAAGGTCTCAGGTCTCTTGGAATTGGACTTAAAACCCCCAAAACTATTTTTTTATTTTTGATGAAGAGTCTTATTAGGTTATACTGGCTATCCTGGAACTTGCATGTAGGTCATCCCAGCATCAAACTCACAGAGTTCTAATTACCTTTGATTTCTGAGTACTGGGATTGAAGTCCTTTGCCACACCTTTCCTGGCTGCTCTCTGACATAATTTTGATGGAATTGAAGAGAGAGCAGAATAGATTTTCTTATTTAACCTGAAAGTTGATGAGTAACTCCAGGTGTATTTTCCCCACATTGTATGCCATGAAGGCTATTGATATGTATGTATGATGTGGATGTAGGGAACACATATATAGTTTATATAGCAGTTTCAGTCACATCAGTAATTTTCTTACTATGCTTATTATAGCCATCCCTGTATCTTATTAGTATTTAAAATTGTTTATACTGACAACTGCGTTAGTTAGTACTTTTGTAAAAGGTCAAATAGATAGCATGTGTGGTACGCTGGGCATTTGACTTCTCTCAGAATGGTGATGGGAATGCTGAAATGTTCATCATCAAACCAGGTTGTTTGATTTGAAATGCATCTCAACCACAATTAATAATCAAACCCAAAAGGACAAATCGAATCCTGAGTTATATCTGACGAGCCAGCCACACAAACAAAAGAAGAGCACTCTGGCCCAATAAGTTGGAGACCCAAAAACACATGAGTGCCCATGGGGAAAATAGAGGGTGAGTCTGTAGGAGTAAGCTTAGCTCAACCATCAAGTCAATCTGGTAACTTTTATGATGTTTATGTGAGGGAAATGCAGGCAGCAACCATTTACCATTTCTGGCCAACAGTTTCTATTTGAACCCGAGAGCTCCATCATTTCTGCTGCCACATCCACGGTTTGCTCATTGCTCTCTGATAGGCTAACTAGCTGTCACTTTGTAGGACAGTGGTACAGGACAGAGATGAGGAGTGTTGCTGCTTTTCTGGCTGTAAGTCTCGTTTTCTTACTGGTTTGGACAAACTGCCCCACACTTTTGTGCTGTAGGGTCATCTTATCTTCTCTGAACAGCTACTGCTGTCTCCCAGGGAACACTCAGTAAGCGTGTTTGCCCACCGTGTGCGTTTCTGGAGTGTGCAGGAACATCTGGGTCTCATGTTCAATGTCAAGCATTCTCTCCCACGTCCTCCCTGCTTAGCTATTCCACAGTACAATTTCTCCTTCTCTTCTACTTTGCTGTGAACCTTTCCTGAGTCATTTGAAAAGAGTAAAGCTATAATGTCTCTGCATATAGGATTTTCCCACCAGAATCATTTGATTGTTTCTGACATTAGTATTTTATCCTTGAAGGTGGGGTGAAGAAGAATTTTATTTTCTTTCTGTCTTCTCCTGCATGTTCCACAAGGATGTTCCCCACACAGCATTTAAAGTGTTTCCTATTTCCCCTCTTCTTTGCCTTTCTTTTCCCTGACTTCTTCTAAATCATTGTGTTTAGCAGCTTACTTCTTTTTCACTCTTTCTTTGTTCTTATGTTCCTACATCCTTCTGAACCTCTGCACCTTCCTTATCTATCTATCTATCTATCTATCTATCTATCTATCTATCTATCTATCTATCTATCTATTTACTTTTGAGCTAAAGATTGAGCCTAGGGCCCCACCACACAGATTGTCTTAGTCACTGTTTCATTGCTGTGAAGAGATGCCATGACCACAGCAATCTTTATAAGGGAAAGCATTTAACCAGGGCTGGCTTACAGTTCAGAGGTTTAGTTTATTATCGTCATGGTGGGGAGCATGGACTGCACACAGGCAGACATGGTGCTGGAGAAGGAGCTGAGAGTTCTGCCTCTAGATTGGCAGACAGCAGGAAGAGAGGTCTTGGCTTGAGCATTTGAAAACTCAAAGCCCACCTCCAGTAATACAGTTCCTGCAACAAGGTCATACCTCCTGATAGTGCCATTCCCTGGTGAGCCCTATGGGGTCATTTTCATTCAAACCACCCACAGTAGAAGCATGTACTTCCCTTTGAGCTATGCCCAGGTCCTTTTTGATTTTGAATCATGAAGTGAGAAATGGCAGACCTAGGGAACTCTTTTCTTTTTCCTTTCTCAACAAGAGCTGGTGGCTCTATCTACATCAACATACATGGAAAGAAAACTATGGTGGTCTCTATGTTCTATGTTGGGCTCAGCCTAGAGAATATTCACACCTTGATTCAGTGATGGGTAGTTAGAGGAAGAAAGGCAAAGGGCTTTACATTTATCAAATTAATGTCTTAATACATCATTTCTAATTTAATGTGAGAAGAGGGTTCTGAGGCAGAGGCAGGCTCATGGAATACCAAGCCTTCTCAGTGCAAGTCATAATCAATGTAAGTGTAATGTGCCATAAGTTTTTTTCTGTGTTCAGCAGTCTGACCCTTCCTTGTTAGGCCCTGTAACTCCAGACCCAGACCCTCTCTTTCCAGGAGTAGATAGTAATTATTTTAATCCAATCACAATAATCCCATCTCAATTGCCGTATCTTTTTTAAAAATCATAATTTAAAGCAGTCCTGCACTTCCCCATGTGGCTTCCATCAGAAACCCGTGTGAGCTGGCTCAAATTAACTCCTTTTGAAGGACCAGGAAAATTCAGACCCCCTAGCAAACAGAATAGAGCCAAAAATGTAGGTTAGCCAGTTCAGTGACTCTGTTCCAGGAACTTGACTGACCATAGAACTGATAATTACATCAGCCAGTTCGACAATTCTCTCCTAGGAACTAGCTGACCATAAAGGTAGATTAAAATCTTAAAGAACAAGCTTGAGAAGCATGAAGCTTCTCCTAGGAACTGGCGAACCATAAAGTTAAACAATCTTGAGAAACAGGAAGCTCCTCCTTGTGATTTTTCACTGGTATTCTCGACATTTTCCAATGACACCATCCCTACCCCCATTGGGTTGTGGTTTCTTCCTTTAGATACCTCTTCTCTCAGCTACTCATGGTCGAACTCCTCTACCTCTGTGTGGGATATGAGTCTCGACTCCAGTGCACTGGTTCCTATCAATTAACTTTGTATAAATTACAGCAAGGATGGCCTTACGTGAGTTCTTGGGGAGTCACGTCATTCCGAGACTTGAGTGAGGGTCTCCCCGCTCTGGGGGTCTTTCACTCTCACCAAATGCTTTTCCACTTCTTGTCTGGGAGCAATGTCCTCTCCTTTCCAATCTGACAATGCTTTCCCCTCCTGAAGTCAAACAGCGCTTAGATGAGACACTGTGTGTGTGCCTTAAAAGGGAGAAAGAATGGCCAAGGTACAGCAAATCCCTCGGAAGCCCTGCCCACCTTTGTATTTAAGTGAGATAATATTTATTTTAATTTCGTAAGCATATATGAAAAAGAATTTTTGCATAAATGAACACTCAAATCCTTCGTGAGTTGTAAACGGGTTGAATTGGGCAATGGATATCCCCAACCCCCAGAGATCTTAACCATGGATGAGGAGGCCAACCACGGGACAGTGTAGTATAGGAGGGAGTTAGTAAAGAGTGAATGCAAAACTCCCTTCCTTCTCAGGTGCTGTAGCAGTGGTTGGACTTCATAGTTTATAATTGGATTGGGAGTGGGAAACAGGCGTGAGATTCTGGGCTCTGCTTTCCATTTCAGCTTTGTTAGCATTTTCCCCACTCTCAGTAACGTTACGGAGTAGATGTTAAAGAGATAGAAACCTGAGATTGAACGTTAAGTAATGCCCCATGATTACAAAGCTAATATGATCTGACTATGGCATGAGCTATGCCTTCTAAGTTCTTACCCATACACAGCACAGATTAATAATTTAAGACGTCAAGGGAGCAGCATAAAGCACATTTTCAGAAGGGGCTCTCTCTGAATTGCTACCATGAAGTACTGTAACCTCCTGTCGCAAAGGCATATTGACTGATTCAGAAGAGCTTCAGTTCAATACTCCATCTTTGAGCATCCCACAGCAGGCCAGGAGGCAGAGGTCTGCAGGCGCTGCTGCTTCATGCATTGCAGTTTTGCTACATGACAAAGCAAAAGGATATAGGTTTTAATTTAGTTTGGTTTGGTGTTAGAGTCTCCCCTCCTCGCTAGTGTTCTTTCTCCAAAATTCACGTCCCATGAATTGCTTTCTTTTCCTTAGCTCAGCTTGAGAAGCCATAAGTGAATGCATGTATTATGGAGACCTGCTTTTGAGATATGGTGTTCAGACATCTCTTTTAGAAAACATATTTTCCTCAAATAAGAATCGCACAGACAGCATTATTGTTATATCAGTGTTTACTTCTTTCCTTTTGATAGTGTATCCTAAAAGGTTAGATGATCCTAGGGAAGTTATCCCCTACCACATGTTTAGCTCTTTCTCTCCTCCCAAGTACTAGATAGCCTGGTTAGCCTAGAGCCTGCGAGGAATGCTGAAACTGCTTTTTTTAATTATTAAATTTGCCTTAATGGCCAAGAGTGAAAGTGTTATGAAAGTGTTAGAGAAATAATAGGATCATTTTTAACTAATCGTTCTCCATTGCTATTGTGTTTGATAAGGCGATTTGTAAGTTAAATCATGTAAAGTTGCCATTCTGAGAAGTCTAAAGATGGCGACATGCAGTCAGTGCCTTACAGTTTAGTGTATTCTTTGCATTTGGCTTCCTGAACTGCTGTGAGTTTTGAATGTATGTGTGGTTTCATGGCAATTTCATTTTTTATTTTTCTATAAGTTGTCTGGCACAGACTAATCTGAATATGAATTTTATTTTTAAAGTTTCTGGAGATTTAGTCACTGACATCCAACGTTCCTTTGCAAATGAATTATGTGGTGTTTCCATTCTTGATCTTGTTTTATAGCATGTCATCTTAGGGTGTCGTTTAAATGACTTTGTGGAGCTACTGCTTGAGGAACAAAAATGAAAAGAAAATCCATTTCAGTGGTGTGGGTCAGTATAATCAAGCTTTGGATTCAAAAGTAGCCTTAGCTTTTAGAGTGACTATATATCCTTTTTCCTCCTTTATCACCTCCTCTCCCTCTCCTCCTCTCTCTCTTCCTCTCCCTCCTCCTCTCCTCCTTCTCTTCCTCTCCTCCTTTCCTTCTTCCTCTCCCTCCTCCTCTTCCTCTTCCTGTCCCCCTCCCTCCCCCTCTCCTCTCCTCCTCCCTCTTCCTTCCCCTCCTGTTCTCCCCCTCCTCCTATCCCTGCTCCTCTTCCTCCTCCCTCTCCTGTTCTCCTTCTCCACCTCCTCCTCCATTTGGTGGTGCTGGGGTCAAATTTAGGTTTCTCTGCAGGCTGGAAAAGGACATTACTGTGGAGGTATATCCATATCTGATTTGTATCACATCTCTTATTTTATTTGAATTATGCTTATACGTTTTCTAGAAGTAGATTTTGTGATCTATTGGAGGAAAATTTAATATGATTTTAAAATAAAAAATAACTTCAAACCAGATTTCAGTCCTGGCATAAACATCTTTCCTTTATTGTATGGGTCTGTAATTTTTATAACTTGTACTCTTCTGAAGGGAGGGGCTAAAATTATTTAATTGCATATTAGTTTTTATTAAGAGCCATCAAATGTAAACTACTTGAAATCAATGAATTTCACTTTATTTTTTCTCCTTTTCAAGTGCCCAGGACTTAAAAATATTACTATCTTCAGTGATAAAAGCAAGCCTTACAATCATCTGGATATTGATTGCTTCAGTAGGAAAAGGAAAAGCGTTTCCTAGGTTACTGAAAATGAGGTGATAACAAGAGCACCTGCCCTCAAAGGTTACAGACCCTTGGACGCAGCCTGGAGCTCACTCGCAATGCATTGATCAGCACAGCAGTGCTTCTGCCTCTACCCCAGTTTGGTTCCCTAAGGGCAGAGCAGTGGCCCTGCTTCAGTCTAAAGATAAACACTCTCCGTCTCATCTTTAACCACTTCATGGAACAAAGGTACTTGGACAGTCTGTGCCTGTGTGTGTGCATGCGTGTGTGTGTGTTGAATATGTGTATGGTGCCTTGGGACATGTGTATGACCACATATGCATGTGAAGAGGCCAGCAGAGGACATCTCTGATCTCCAGAGGAGGAGGTCTCAAAATGCCTAACATAGCATTTTGGCTGGACTGGCTGGTCAATAAGCTTTTCAGGATCTTCCTGTCTTTGATATGTAGCTCTGGGGTTACAGACACATATAGCCATGCCTTGCTTCTTTTGTATGGATACTCAGGATTTGAATTCAGGTCTTTGGGCCCTCATACTTTCAGGGTGGGTGTTGTTCTTATTGAATGAGCCATCTTTTCAGCCTGTTTGTATTTTTTAAAGAATTATTTATTTCTGTATATGAGTACACTGTAGCTGTCTTCAGACACACCAGAAGAGGGTGCCAAGTCCCATTACAGATGGTTGTGTGCCACCATATATATATATGTAAATGTACACACAAATCACACAATTTGGGATTCATTTCTTCATTCTAAAGTTTCCCCTTTTCTTTTACTTTAAAGTCACATTCAGATGGAGATGGCAAGGCTATTCTTCATTGTTATTTCTTCTTCTGTTATTTTTATTCTTTCTCCTCCTAATTTCCACATTTTTGTGTGGTTGAAAAGATCAAAGGACTCTATTGCTTTTGGAGTATGGGGTTCAGGAGGGTTCAGAGCTTTGGGTTGGTCAGATCTGTTTCAGGTTCTGGCTTTGCAGGGTGACACTGGCCTTGCGGATTGCCATGCCATGCCATGTGCAGATCAGGATGGTACTTGTTTTTGTGGATCCTGTGCCTGCTGCTGCTGAAATGGCAGTGTATTCTTGCTAATTGTGGTCCTCATGTAAGAAGTGGCTGGCTTTTGAAGACTGGATCTGTGTTTCATGATCATGATGACCCCTTTGGCATTGGCCACAGGCCCAAGAGTCTTTAGGTGAATCAGCTCCAAGGAATAGTGGCCCTTAAAACTACAGGTTTTGGTGCTATATATCTGCTTAATGCTCTTGAATAACTGTAGCAGTTCTGAAGGACCATCCATTGTGGATGCGCAGGCATGTGAAGCTGTTCCTCTCCTTGTGGTGGCTAGAGACAGAAAGAATTCCAACTCTGATTCTACTGGTTTTCCTCTCCAGTTTCCTCAACATTACTTTGTAAACCAGTTTAGCATATATAATACATTTATAATAGGCTTATGTAATTCCACACTACATCATTGGTTTTAATTATCATAGCTGCTACTGAGTGTTGAGTATAAAGCACCATTACTGCAATGCTAGTAATTAAACAGAAAGCAATTAAAATTGCTAGGTTTCAAAATCTATTATTTGTTCTCACTTCAGCTTAATTTTGGGGTTTACTATAACTTTTATATTTTTCAGTTTCAAGATTTTAATTTATTTATTAATTTAACTTGCCCCCCCACCTCCCATGTAGCAATTTAGAGAAAATATCCATGAGGAAAGAATAATCAGTAGTGTCACCAAAGAAATACTGAGAGAGATAAAGAGAAATTTCTTTTTTCTTCAATGTGTTTGCCATTTCAATACATCTCTCCATTATTCCCACCAATCCTGTGAAGCTCTCTATTCATGATCAAATTCTCTGTCAGATTAAGCGTCCCATGTGCACAGCACATACATGATATCTCTGGTCAACACCTGTGTTAACTACATATCAACTCTGTATCAGGGGCAGATAATGTAACCTCAAACACATTAACAGGAGCAATGAAGCTTCATATGTTCAACCTTGTCCCCGGGTGTGAGGAAGAACTAGCTAAAGAACAGGTGGTGAGGGAGGACCACAGCCTGCCTGAGACAAGATAGGTGCTCATAATTCCACTGAAGCAGGGCATGGTGGCTTCCACCTGTATTCTCAGCACTTGGAGACTGAGGCAGAGAAATTTCTCAAGTAAATTATTTACATCATTGTTAAATGAGATAAAAGTTTCTAAGTTGTGTTAGGCCAGCTCCCTTTTTCTACTTTACATTTCCCATGTGGCGCCAGCATGCGCTCAGGTCTTTGGGAGTACAAACGTCAAAAGCACCATGTGTCCATCTAATCTCCTCCATCTTTCTCAGAATGCAGGGGGTCCACACTCCTCATTTTTCTCTACAACTCAGCTCAGTTGCTATTTTAATCCGAGGCTGTTCTCCGTTTATGGTTTTCTTCAGTCTTTCCTCTGGGTTGAATATAAACATTAGACGTCTATTCTAAATGTTACAGTAGTGGGGTGAGCGGTTATACAGAACTGCTGACAACTATAGGCATGTCCACTGGGCCAACCTGGTCCTGGTCCTTGGCTGCTGATATCTGGTATAAGTAAGTAAGCTTCTTCTTCTTCTTCTTCTTCTTCTTCTTCTTCTTCTTCTTCTTCTTCTTCTTCTTCTTCTTCTTCTTCTTCTTCTTCTTCTTCTTCTTCTTCTTCAGGGGATCTTTTTTTTAATGTAAAGTGTTTTTCCAATGTTTAACATAATAATAGATGTACACTGCCTTGGAGGTAATAGCATTTATTCTAAAATTTAAGCAATATTCTTAACTTTCTGTACTTTTATACTCTGGCCTTTTCATTGGCTATCAAAGGCCACCATACTGGGGCTTGCTTACAATTTCAGATGTTTAGAGTCCATGATTATGTGGCAGCAGGCACGCAGGCAGACAGGCAGGCAGGAATGGTGCTGAAGCAGTAGGTGAGGGTTCACATCTTGAAACAAACAACTATGAGGCTGGAGGAGAGGCAGAGAGAGCTAGTTTTAAATGGCATGGGGTTTTAACACCTCAAAGCCTACCTGCAGGAACATGCCTCCTCCAACAAGGCCATACTTGCTAATCCAAATAGTTTCAACCACCATGGACCAAGTGTTCAAACATAAGAGCCTACAGGGGCCATTCTCACACAACCCATTCCAGTCTGTCAATTGAGTA
This sequence comes from Rattus norvegicus, assembly GCF_021556685.1. Lineage (NCBI taxonomy): Eukaryota > Metazoa > Chordata > Mammalia > Rodentia > Muridae > Rattus > Rattus norvegicus. The sequence goes on along the minus strand of NC_141551.1, from coordinate 44,424,625 downwards.
TTCCACATCACAGTGGTACCAGCTTGATCCTTCCATTCTGCTCAGATAGATTAGAGGTCAGAGAGAGTGCTTTTTTTTTCTTGTCATACTAGATGGTACATCAAAGCAAACCAAGTCTTCAGCTTTTCCCTTCTAATTAACCATACCCGTCAGTGGATCACCCAGCTAGGAAAGAGTGAGCCATGGACACCTATGATGTACCTGCATCGGGAATTGGTAGGCAGAGCCTCTCTGAGAGTTCTGCGAAGACTGCAAAAAAGATACATGGCTCCTTTTGCAGATACATCTTTTTAATCAGCGATGACCTCAATATGTCATCCCATATTTTTGAAAGGATGCTGAAGTACAACAGCTACTTCTTAAATTTGAATTTGCACATTTTCCTTTTATGCAGCCCCCAATTTTCCTATCAGTCATGGTTCCTAATATCCCCCTATCTCCAGCCACACTGCGAGCTCTGTCAGTTATGGAAACATTGTCACGAAGGAGCAGTTCTCTTTTTCTTGGAGCGATGAGAAGCAGATTGCAGAGGCAGACTATTGGAGACTTGTCGGAATGCTCTTCAGTTCAGAACACTTCAGCTTAGCTTTTGAATTATTATTCATTATGTTACGTTGACTGGTAAAGTGCTTCTCAAGTAATTGATTCTGCAAAAATCATTCTTTGCTTGAAATAATTGTCAATTTCTTCATTTGTGTATAGCTATACACACAAGGAGCTTGAGTGGTAGCAATGCTTCAATGTGGCTCTTTCACCATTCACACTTGTGCTGTGTAATTTTTCTGTAGAAACCTCTTATTGAGGTTTGTCATCTCATTTTGAAATGATTTATAGTTTGTTTCTAATCCAATTTTTTCTTTATTACCTATTAACAAAACATCGACAACAGCGTCATCAATACCAACAACACCCTGAGGATGCAGACAAGGTGACTGAGTTTTTGCTTGACTTGGTGGTCTGTTTCTTAAGCACAATAGACAGGGATGCACACCTCCACTTTGTATGCTCAGCTGCATAGGGAAGAAAGTGTTATTTGACACTGGACTTTATTTCACTTTGTCTAGGTTTACTTTTTGCATTTTCCCCCTTTTTTCTTCTGTTATTTTGTTTTCATTAGCATTTTTATTGGTTGTTTTGTTTATTTACATTTCAAATGTTATTTCCTTCCTAGTTTCCCCTCTGAAAACTCCCTATTCCATCATCCCTCCTCCTGCCTCCACAAAGGTGCTCCCCCTCTCACTCCTGCCTCACTGCCGTACATTCCCCTATGCTGGGGCATCTAGCCTTCACAAGACCAAGGGCTTCTCCTCCCATTGATGCCAGACAAGGCCATCCTCTGCTACATGAGCAGCTGGAGCCATGAGTCACTCCATGTGTATTCTTTGGTTGGTGGTTTAGTCCCTGGGAGTTCTGGGAGGTCTGGTTGGTTGATATTGTTATTCTTCCTATGGGGTTGAGAACCCCTTCAGCTCTTCAGTCCTTCCCCTAACTCCTCCATTGGGGTCCTTGTGCTCAGTTTGATGGTTGCCTGCAAGCATCCACATCTGTATCTGTAAGGCTCTGATAGAGTCTCTCAGGAGACATCCATACCAGGCTTCTGTCAACAAGCACTTCTTGGCATCAGCAAGTGTCTGTGCTTGGTGGCTGCATATGGGATGGATTCCTAGGTGGGGCAGTCTCTGGATGACCTTTCCTTCAGTCTCTGCTCCACCCTTCGTCCCTGTATTTCCTTTAGACAGGAGCAGTTCTGGGTTAAATTTTTGGAGATGGGTGGGTGGCCCCATCCCTCATCTGGGGGCCATGCCTAACCTCTGGTTATGGTTTCTACAGGTTCTTTTTCCCCTTTGTTGGGTATTTCAGCTAGTGTCATCCCTGTTGGGTCCTGGGAGCCTCTTGCTTATCTGGTATCTGGGACTCTCTGTTGGCTACTCCCAGTTCCCTATCCCCCATTGCTACACACCTCTGTTCAATTTCCTGACCCTCAGTACATCGCTGGTCTCCCACACCTGATCTTGCTCCCTCTTTTGCCTCTCTCCCTTCTCTCTTCCTCCCAAGTTCCTTAACCTCCCATGATTATTTTGTTCCCCCTTCTAAGTAGGGCTGAGAATTTCTTAGACTGCTTCCCAATGATGGCAGCATCATTGACAATCCGAAATTTTTCTCTCTAGTTTGGGGACCCTGAGATTGGAAAGTTAGTGCCTCAGATTCAATCTCTGGGCCTCTGACTGGAAAGTTAGTGACTTTCAAATACTCTCTCATTCTCTATGACTAATATCACACATCACTATAAACTTCTTGAGAGACAAGGCAAATGACTGCCAGGGTCTTGCATTCCATAACAATGACTGTTATTCCGACTTCCAGGATGGTGGACATTGTTGCATCTGACCTCTGTTAACTTATAGAAGACTTCCATTGAAAAGTTATGTCTTTTGATTTCTGGACTCAACAGGCAATTAACCTGCATGCTATTTAACCCACCCCCCCACCCCAACAAGATTGTATTGAATAAAAAATAGTAGGATTTCTGAGAGGACAGTGTGGTCCCATATCTACCCAAAGGGTAAAGTGAAAGCAGAATTAATAGGTTCCATGGATCTCAGTCTGGCAGGGAAAGCTGGAGAAGTTATAGCTCTAGGATAGGTAGCTGATGTCCATACCAAGGCAGTGGCAGTCATCAGTGTGAGCCTGGCCTGCTAGGTGGATCCAAGGTCTGCAATGAATGCTTCAGGAGAGAGAACTCTTCACCAAGAGTTAGAGCTCAGGAAAACAGTCACTCTCAGGTGGACCTCAGTGGAATTTATTCTATGTGGACTGGGACTATATAAATATTGAAGAGTAGGGTGGGATTTAGTCAAACATCTTTACTATTGGCTCATGTTAGTGATGTTGTATTTGAATGGAGAAGGACTCCAGGTGTTTTCTCTACTTGGCTTATTGTCATGGTCCTTCCAGTAGGATGTTGTGGTTGTGTGTTCCAGAGTAGGTAGAGGTAGGCAGGGAATGGTTCTCAGTTCCTGCCGTGTTATCAATTCTGAGATTCTCAGGTTATGAGCTCACCCAACCTTACCAGAGCTTCTGTTTGGTAGCATTGTTCACTTGCCCCACAAATAGAATGAGAAACAAATATTTTTGTTTTTTAAAGAGTAAAATGGTTTTAAAAACTAGCTGCCAAAATTAAAGACACAGCTCAAGTGTCTCACAGAGATGTTCTCAATCTTAGGTTTGCCAGTTTCTCTTAGGGCTATAAAGCAATCATTATAGTGGTTATAAAGAACCAGGTTATTGTCGGTTCTGTGTGTATGAAGTTCTTATTGTTGTTCAATGTAATTACAGTGTTTTGTGTTATGTGTGCCTAAATTACATACTGAATATAATAAATGTCTTGCAGTGTTCACTATTTGTATTTATATTAGTTGTTTAATTTAACATGTATGGTATCTCCTGTCATGGCTTTAGTAATACGAGAATATCCTTTATTATATAGCTTATGATGTCAATTAATGGTGTATAGATGTCTCAGTAATCAAATGAATGACTAGTTACTGCATAACATAAATCTATTTTTATGTTCCGATCATGTGTAAATTGAGTTGTTTTATCTATTCATGAATTTATACATCCAGTAACATCTACTAATGTAAGAAAGAGGTAAACAAAATTACCATTTTATACTTTCACTTCAAGTAATGTACACACCTTTTCATAATGCAATGTCTACTATGAAATGAACTCAGGGATGGACAGCAATGAGTCTATTGGAAATGATCAATATGAGCATGATGACCTTACCATTTTTGTCATTGTTTTGTCTAATTATTGTCTGTTATTTAGTTAGGCTTGAAAATGAGTGTGTATGTGTGTTCCTACCCTAGTTACTGGCTAATTAATATTGTAGGTTTATATATAACCCAGAAAGAATCTAATGGGAGCAGTATATATCTCGGAAATGCATTTGAATAAATTCCCCTAAGCAAGGGAGAAATAATGAAAGAGAGTGCTACAAACAAAACTGTAAATATAACTTCTCTTTTCCATATGTAATTGTCTTAGAGACTTAATGCCCTTGTCTGCTGACTTAGCCCTAGCCTGGAAGCTTCTAGCCTCCATACAATCAGCCTCTGGTACTTGCTGCTGAGTAAGTTCACCCCTTTCTTGCTTCTTCTGGTCTTCCTTTGGGTGGTTCAACCCAGCTTTTCTGGCTTAAAACTCCTCTCCAAGCTGACTGAGTTATCCTGGCTTCCCTCTCAACTTCTGACTGAATTGCTCTTCTTGGCTTACTCTAACTTCAGCAATCTGTTCTAATATGATGGCTACTTCTCACTTTCTGGCTCAGTTTTTCTTCACTTGTATCTAGCTTGTTCTCTTTCTGGCCAGGAGCTAAGAGAATATATTAGTTAGTGTGACCTAAGGAGTCTTAGTGAATCCATCAACATTGACTTGTTCCAAAAGATTACTGGGTTTTCTCTTTTATTCCTGATATTGAGGCTCTCTGTTCAGAGAGGCCATTTTTCACCTCATTCTACCCTCTATTACCATGGTGGGACTGTCAGCCTTCCTAGACTCACTCAGCTATCACAATAGACTATTTTCCCATGGACTGCATGTTATTCTAAAATACACAGATGACAAAGAAAGCTCAGATTAGAGAAACTGTTTATTGCCTTTTTAATCGATGCATGCATATTAATTAATGTATTAAAGGCCTTCGATATGTTATATTGACTATATTACAGTGGTTCTCAACCTTCCTCATGCTGCAACTCTTTAATACAGTTGCTCCTGTTGAGGTGACTCCTAACCATAAAATTATATTGTTGCTACTTCATAACTGCAACTTTGCTACTGTTAGGAATTGTGGTGTAAATATCTGATATGCAGAGTATCTGATATGCAACCCCTAAGGGTATTGCTTCTCACAGGTTGAGAACCACTGGAAGAGAGCCTTTCCCATCCAGACAGAAGCATTTCCGATTTGACTATCTCATGATTGCATTGCCACATCTCCCATTTTTAATGTCCATTCAGTCATTTAGTTTCACTCATTTATTGCATAATCATGAGCTCGTTACCATGGGACAAGACATTGCTGGGCACCAGCAGTGTGGCCCCGTCATGTTCCCTGCTTACAAAGAGCTCAGAGCTATAAATAGAGAAGGTTGTTTCTTTCACTTAGGATGACTGGAATCTAATTAAAACACTTCTGATCATATTTGAGAGGTGTTATCTAATTTTTCCCCATAGAATGGTCATTTTGTAAATATTTTTAAATAAATGAAATGAAAAGCTATTTTTTTCTTAGTTAAAAAATTAGGGCCGACTAACAATCAAATACCCAATATAATGTATTAAGTTTTGTGATGTAAAGGTAAAAGGTGGGTCCTACTGATCAATGCAGAAATATTTTTAAATAAATGAGATGGAAAGCTATTTTTTCTTAATTAAAAAATTAGGATTCACTAACAAATACCCAATATAATGTATTAAGTTTTGTGATGTAAGGGTAAAAGTTGGGTCCTACAGAGCAATGCAGAAATGCATTGTTCTGAAATAGAGGAAGTACTACAAAAGGGGACATTTAAATTCCTTTCTCATTTGGTTGTTTGTTAATAGCTTCATATATCACATGGCACCAGAGGATATTACAGTGGTGGTGTTCAATGAATTAGAGAAAGCAATAGAAATAATTAATAATCTGTTCATGGACATCATGATAAAACATTAGGAAAATATAATCTGATTATGGCAGTAACAGAAATTAAAATGACATGGTATGAAAACAGTGACAGATGCAGGCAAAAATCATTGGCCAGTGTATTTCTTATTTTTATCTTGGGACGTTTATATGTCTGTAGAATGCTTGATTGAATGCAGTTTTAGGAATACACACACACACACACACACACACACACACACACACACACATTTTTGGCTAGAATTCTAAGGTTTCATTCATCAAAACCCAGATGAAGGAAGTTTTATAACCTCTCTCATTCATAAATTTCCCAATGTTTGATGAACTTGCATTTAGGAAATAATCTAGAGGATACCCTTACATCCACAGAACTTTCTTCCCATTTCAACTGAAAGAAAGTGGTGTGTATGAATGCATTCTGATTAGGGTGCATGTAATCCTGGCTGGTATTTGGAAATCTTGAACCCAGCTTAATTCTTTTGTCTCGGGAGAAGATTTATACGTCTCTCTGGTTTTAATTCTCCCCTTCTTGTAAACCACTAACCACTTTTTATTAAACTACAGGAAGGATGGGGCAAAGGAGGGCACTGGGAACAAGGGAGGGCGAGGGGAATGAGAGAGGGCACTGGAAACGGGGGAGGGCAGAGGGTGGAAGAAGAGTTCTGAATAGAGGTTATGGACATGATTCTGTGCTCCAAGTGTTTCCTTAGTCACTCTTCAGCAAGCACTCAAGAAGGATATTGTGCTACTTTGGCAAAAAGTGCAGACTGATGTCTCCAAGTGAATGCTGTGCCTTGTAAGAGGCCTTGATGGTCAGTTAAAGGTATCTGGGTTTCTGAAGAGAGTGTTTGATTTGAAGCCAGAGGAGGCCAGGGAAGCAGTGGGACTTGCCGCCTCTTCTGTAAGGGCTTGAAAGAAACTTGGTTCCCAGGATTTTCAAGTGTGAGGCGGTTCAAGGGGGTTGCCTGCAAAAGATTTCCTGAATAAATTCAAATGGCCTCAGTCAAAGGAACTGGGCACCACAGATCTGTTAGAAAACTGCACAGTTACACAGTGACTTGGGTAGATTGATGTATAAAAAAAAGACAGTGAAAAGGATCATGTGCGTTCTGAGAACAAGAGTGCTACACAGTGCTTTTGTTTGTGCCGTGTGGTGTCAGCTGATGGCTATGCATTACCTCAGATCTAAGAAGCCTGCAGAGAGGCTCTGGGGAAGAAGCTGTACCTCAAGGAGTATCTCATTAGAAGGAGAGATCTCAGGGCTGGGGATTTAGCTCAGTGGTAGAGCGCTTACCTAGGAAGCGCAAGGCCCTGGGTTCGATCCCCAGCTCCGAAAAAAAAAGAACCAAAAAAAAAAAAAGAAGGAGAGATCTCACAGAGATGTGTAGAAGACACACACCAAGTTATTATCACTAATTATCTTGCCAACAGTAGTTATAGGAATATAGCCTGGTGATGAAGACTGTGACAGGCTGATCTTAAGCTTTTAAAAGTTTATACATTTTTATTACTTATATATCAAAAACATTAATTAAATATTAAGAAAATAGAACAGGAGGGTTTCATTTTTCGAAGACATTTAGTTTATTAAGTTTATTATTATAATATGCAGCCTCAGTACATTTTCAGTGGAAATACTGAAATGTGGAGACACAAGATCACAATGTAAAACCTCATATCAACAGCTGCCTTCTCTGTAAGAGGTGTAGAGTGGCCTTCAATTCCACACAGCCATCATTCTTTCTCTAAGAAGACAAGGCCATCTCCAAGTGCATGCCATACTCATCCTTGCTATAAGAGGAACAGAGTGGTCTCTGAGTACACACAACAGTTATCTTCTCTATGAGAAGACAGAGCCCTCTCCTAGTGCGTATAATAGACATCCTCCCTGTAAAAGAACAGAGTGGTCTCCAAATGTTTATCTTCCTGTGAGTCATGGTGCTTTTTAATTTTCTCTCTGGCTCTCACGGCATCTCTGAGCACAGCAAAGGGAGCAGGAAGTAATGCTTGTTTCCATTTCTGGAGGAAGGAAATTTGCAGATGGAAAATTGCCTACAGAGAACAGTTGGCTAAATTTTGGAATAGTCATATGATACACCGAAAGAGATGGATTAATTCTAGAAAGATTCTGTAAGATGTAATAATAAAAGTACAAAGGAAAAATGAACAGGTTGCAGATGTTACCAACTTCTACCAATAGTGATAGGATACCAGTTGTAGTCTCAGGGATTTTGTCTGTGCAATGGGAAGAAAAGTAATTTCATGTGTTTTAATTGTATCGTGAAACTTAGCACACAGAAAAGGATAATATATACACACATATATGCAAACACATATACACATGCATACACACATACCACACACACTTAAATTACAAAAGTCTGTGGGCTTACCTACTGGTTTTCTCTTTGGTCCTGCTGCAGTTTTCAGGTAACCAAGATATGTCTTTTTTCTATCTTATTACTTTGCTTTTTAAAATGTTTTACTTTCTGTATATTCTTTCTAAACAATATATTTATTTGTTGGTTTGGGAAACATATCCAAAACCAAAACTTCATTGGATTTAGTCTTTATCATGTCCATAACCCTTCTAGTCTGATAGAGTCCAGGAAAAATGGGACTCACATAACAAAGCATCTAGCAAAAGTGGTATTGACTACTCTGCAGAAATGCAGCAAGGGAAAGTGATCCAGTTGGTGTTTTCTTCAGATTGCTATGGCTGGCTTTGTAGGTCTCAGATTTAGAAGAGAGAGAGCAGTTTTGTGAGAAAATAGTGGTTTGCGTCAGGATTCATAGAATTCACTGGAAGCAGGACCTTTCATCAACATATAATCAAGGTCATTGAAAAATGCATATGTCATGGCTGGCTTTATCTAGGAATCTGTCCTCTGGTACGCTGGATGCTTAGTATCTTTGAATGACTGCCTCTTAAAGGACAGTTTTCCATGCTTTGATGGTTACCATGGGCAACAGCCTGGGATCCTTCATCTCTGTCCTGGGGATTTCTTTTGCTTTTTGTTCTGTCTTATGGCTCACTTTCTTCCTTTAATTTATTATATATTATATATTTAGTTCTTATATATTTATATATTATAAATATATATTTAGTATTTTGTCTACTTGCTTCCCTCCATATATATATATATATATATATATATATAATGTTTTGCCTTTTTGTATGTCTGTGTACCATGTGAAAAACTAAGAGGCCTCACTCAGAGGCCATAATAGGGGGTCAGAGCCCCTGGAACTAGAGTTACAGACAGTTGTGATCCAACATACAGAAACTAGGAGCTGAACTGAGATCCTCTGCAAGAGCAGCAACCTTTCTTAATCGCTCAGGCACGTCACTTTCTCTAGTGCTCTTTTGAGAGAAGATGGGAGGAATATAGATCCATGTAAAGCCATAAGTCTGAAATTACCTATAATTTGATTGGGTAAAAGTTTCTTTTCAGAAGCCATCATCTTTTAGAATTCTGATTATTATCTTGATTTCAGGGTTATTGAGAAATCTAAGACCATTTTGAATTCTCATACTTCCTATGTAATACATTCTTTACATGCAGATTTTCCCCCACCAATGCTCTGAAAAGCTGTTAGATCTCCCTCCCTTCTCACTCTCTTTCTTTCTTATAATGGTGGGGGTAGAACTCAGGGCTTCACACAGACCAGGCAAGAGCTCCTACCACCAAAAGCACTCCCAACCCTATTTTCTAAAATGACATTTTAAATTTGATTTTGTGACTACTTGCCAGTATGTATGTATACACATTACATGTGTACCTCACGCTCATAGAAGCCAGGAGAGGACATTACGCATGGCTGTGAGCTTCCCTGTGAGTGCTGAGGACTGAACTGAAGTTTAGGCTCAGCCTTTCTTTAGTCCCTAGGCCTGCCTTCACATCTTATTTTGATGGAATTCTGCTAAGTGAACTTGTAGTCTTCGTGCCTCATCCTCCTGGATAGCAGCTTAAAGACCTGAACTAACAGACTGATTTCTTCCTTTCTGCTGCCTCTGTTCAGTTTCTTGCCACAAATGTTTTAGGAGTGCCTCTACTCACCATACCCCTCTCAAAACTCAACATGATCTTTTCCATAGGGTCTAGTTTATCTTGCTGTAGATTGTTTCATGTCTTTCCAAATGGTATTTAAAGGACTTATCTTTAAAAGTTCTTCTCTTCTTAATATTTTGCGCCCTTGGATTCTTTAGTACATCTGTTTGGTTTCTGTCTTCCAGTATTGAGCTTTGCCTGAGATGAGTTAACTGCTCATCTCATTCAGTGTCATTATGCTTTATTTCAGGGTGACCTTAGTGGAAATTAAGTGGAGGTCATCTCTAATGACAGTGTCTGTGGGCTTTCCTTCTTGACCTGGTCAGATGGTATGAGGCAACCTTACAGACTGGTTTCTTAGGTTCTGGCAGTGCTAGAGTTGTGCGTTCAGAATCTCAAATGAGCACAGATGCACTATTTGATAGGTAGACACACTGTACATAGATACCTACACGTTGAACTCTTCACAGTACACCTGTAGTCAGAAAGTATCAGAGATAAAATCCACAAATTACTTCTGCCAAAAGAGAAGGGAAGTTGCCCAGGACATGGTTAAGAATTTGCTTTTTCAGCTTTCCTGAGGTCCTTTTTGATTGTAACCTCCTTGGCCAATTCCTCCTTGTTTCCTGAATCATTCAATCATAGCACCTCCCAAGCTTGCACTATTCTGTGGGTAAATAATATTCCTCAGTGTTCAGTGTTTTTTCTTCTACAAACTTGGCGGTCAGCCTTTTTTCTATCTACGGAGTTGATTGGTGACATTCATTACCTGCACAGCTCTTGGTGTTGTATTACTGTCCTCTCTTCTTTGTCAGGTCCATACATTTTTTTTAAATAAACTCTGGTTTTGGTTGGGTTTTTGAGAGAAAGTAAAAGTCAGTGAATTAAGGTATCCTTTTGAAAGTAAGGTGACTCATGTGTTTAAGTTAATGTTTATTACTGTAACAGTCTAAAAAGATTTAACGTGCTGATTATTTTGACATGAACATCAAATGACTTGTGATAATGAGCAAAGAGAAATAAATTATTGTCCTGTGTCCTTTCAATGGCAATAGAATTGGTTAAATAAAACAGAAATTTCTCCAATTTTTTAGTTAGACTTACCAATAGGAAAACTGAATAGGTGTGAGTGCCCAGGAAGTGAATATTATTGACTGACAAGCAACACATATATGTATAATATCCATATAACATATAGATTTACATATAATGAATATTTGCAGCTAATGCCACAGAATGATGCTTTAATCCATGATGTATCACTTATAACCATAACCTATAAGATTATATTCTCTATTGTCATCAGAACAATAAATTTGTTTAAGTTGACTCCAATGATGCTCACACAAAAAAATGAATACCTTTGTGATTAAGTGATATAAGATTACATTCAAGAAAACGGGGGTGGGGGTATAGTGAAAGTTTATTTTTCATGAAACATAGTCATGGAAACCAGCTTGTATGACACCAAGTGTACTGGCTAGTTTTATGTCAACTTGACATAAACTGGAGTCATTTGACAGAAGGGAACCTCAGTTGAGAAAATTTCTCCTTAAGATCAAGCTATGGGTAAGCCTATAAGGCATTGTCTCAATTGGTGATTGATGGGGGAGAGCGCAGCCCATTGTGGATGGTGCCATCACCTGAACTGGTGGTCCTGACATCTTTAGGGAAGCAGGCTGAACAAGCCACGAGGATCAAGTCAGTAAGCAGCCCTTCCTCCATGGCCTCTGAATCAGCTCCAGACCTTCAGGTTCCTGCCCTGATTGAGTTCCTGTCCCGAATTTTTTCAATGATAGACTACAACATAGACATGAAAGCTAAATAAACCCTTTTCCCCTCAATGTGCTTTTGGTACCTGTGTTTCATCACAGTAATATTAACCGTATCTAAGAGAAAGAGAGAGATTAGTACCAGAATCATGAGGTATCACTATGACCAACTCGACCATGTGTTTTTGGGAGGATTATGGAAACACTATTAGATTCTCAATGTTTAGAGAAACTAAGTATTTTAAAGAGAAAACTTTTAATGTGTTTGAATTTGTAAAGACTCTGGGACTTTAAAAGTTATTTGTTTTATTTTGCCTTATCAATACTGACAGATCATCTTGAGGATAAATAAGAAAGGAAAGATAATGACTGAAAAGTAATGTTTGTGTGTCAAGTTGACAAAGTTTCAATTGTACTGATTGGTTTTATATCAACTTAACAGGTTAGAGTCATCTGTGAGGAGGGGACCTCAATTGAGAAAATGCCTCCATAAGATTAGATTGTAGGCAAGCCTGTAGGGCATTTTCTTTTCTTTTTTTCCCCATCATTATTAACTTGAGTATTTCTTATGTACATTTCGATTGTTATTCCCCTTCCCGGTTTCCAGGCCAACATCCCCATAACCCCTCCCCCTCCCCTTCTATGGTGTTCCCCTCCCCATCCTCCCCGAATTACCGCCCTCCCCCCAACAATCACGTTCACTGGGGGTTCAGTCTTGGCAGGACCAAGGACTTCCCCTTCCACTGGTGATCTTACTAGGCTATTCATTGCTACCTATGAGGTCAGAGTCCAGGGTCAGTCCATGTATAGTCTTTGGGTAGTGACTTAGTCCCTGGAAGCCCTGGTTGCTTGGCATTGTTTTTCATATGGGGTCTCAAGCCCCTTCAAGTTCTTCCAGTCCTTTCTCTGACTGCTTCAACAGGGGTCTCATTCTCAGTTCAGTGGATTGCTGCTGGCATTCGCCTATGTATTTGCTCTATTCTGGGTGTGTCTCTCAGGAGAGATCTACATCCGGTCCCTGTTGGCCTGCACTTCTTTGCTTCATCCATCTTGTCTAATTGGGTGGCTATATATGTATGGGTCACATGTGGGGCAGGCTCTGAATGGGTGTTCCTTCTGCTTCTGTTTTAATCTTTGCCTCCCTATTCCCTGCCAAGGGTATTCTTATTCCCCTTTTAAAGAAGGAGTGAAGCATTCACATTTTGATCATCCGTCTTGAGTTTCATGTGTTCTGTGCATCTAGGGTAATTCAAGCATTTGGGGTAATATCCACTTATCAATGAGTGCATACCATGTGTGTTTTTCTGTGATTGGGTTACCTCACTCAGGATGATATTTTCCAGTTCCCTCCATTTGCCTACGAATGTCATAAACTCGTTGTTTTTGATAGCTGAGTAATATTCCATTGTGTAGATGTACCACATTTTCTGTTTTCATTTCTCTGTTGAAGGGCATCTGGGTCCTTTCAAGCTTCTGGCTATTATAAATAAGGTTGCTATGAATATAGTAGAGCATGTGTCTTTGTTATTTGTTGGGGCATCTTTTGGGTATATGCCCAAGAGAGGTATAGCTGGGTCCTCAGGTAGTTCAATGTCCAATTTTCTGAGGAACCTCCAGACTGATTTCCAGAATGGTTGTACCAGTCTGCAGTACCACCAACAATGGAGGAGTGTTCCTCTTTCTCTACATCCTCGCCAGCATTTGCTGTCACCTGAGTTTTTGATCTTAGCCATTCTCACTGGTGTGAGGTGAAATCTCAGGGTTGTTTTGATTTGCATTTCCTTATGATTAAAGATGTTGAACATTTCTCAGCCATTCGGCATTCCTCAGCTGTGAATTCTTTGTTTAGCTCTGAACCCCACTTTTTTTTAAAGGAATAATGAATTTTATTAGGAGATTGAGTATACATAGCATCATACTTTTAAAGATACATTATGGAGAAGATATGAAAGTCAATAAATTCCATGAATGTACATAAGAATATTCTTAGTATCTTTAAAACAATGCTTGTACTCTAGTTATCTCTAGTTATGTATCTTTGCTCACTTCCTCAGACTACCATTCTGTGTGTCTGGAAAAGGAGCAAGGAAATTTTTTTTTTTTATTAACTTGAGTATTTCTTATATACATTTCGAGTGTTATTCCCTTTCCCGGTTTCCGGGCAGACATCCCCCTCCCCCCTCCCCTTCCTTATGGGTGTTCCCCTCCCAACCCTCCCCCCATTGCCGCCCTCCCCTCATAGACTAGTTCACTGGGGGTTCAGTCTTAGCAGGACCCAGGGCTTCCCCTTCCACTGGTGCTCTTACTAGGATATTCATTGCTACCTATGGGGTCAGAGTCCTGGGTCAGTCCATGTATAGTCTTTAGGTAGTGGCTTAGTCCCTGGAAGCTCTGGTTGCTTGGCATTGTTGTACTTTTGGGGTCTCGAGCCCCTTCAAGCTCTTCCAGTTCTTTCTCTGATTCCTTCAATAGGGGACCTATTCTCAGTTCAGTGGTTTGCTGCTGGCATACGCCTCTGTATTTGCTGTATTCTGGCTGTGTCACTCAGGAGCGATCTACATCCGGCTCCTGTCGGTCTGCACTTCTTTGCTTCATCCATCTTGTCTAATTGGGTGGCTGTATATGTATGGGCCAAATGTGGGGCAGGCTCTGAATGGGTGTTCCTTCAGTCTCTGTTTTAATCTTTGCCTCTCCCTTCCCTGCCAAGGGTATTCTTTTTCCTCATTTAAAGAAGGAGTGAAGCATTCACATTTTGATCATCTGTCTTGAGTTTCGTTTGTTCTAGGGATCTAGGGTAATTCAAGCATTTGGGCTAATAGCCACTTATCAATGAGTGCATACCATGTATGTCTTTCTGTGATTGGGTTAGCTCACTCAGGATGATATTTTCCAGTTCCAACCATTTGCCTACGAATGTCATAAACTCGTTGTTTTTGATAGCTGAGTAATATTCCATTGTGTAGATGTACCACATTTTCTGTATCCATTCCTCTGTTGAAGGGCATCTGGGTTCTTTCCATTAACCCCATTTTTTAATAGGGTTATTTGTCTCCCTGCGGTCTAACTTCTTGAATTCTTTGTATATTTTGGATATAAGCTCTCTATCAGTTGTAGGATTGGTAAAGCTCTTTTTCCAATCTGTTGGCTGCCGTTTAGTCCTAACCACAGTGTCCTTTGCCTTACAAAAGCTTTGCACTTTTATGAGATCCCATTTGTCGATTCTTGATCTTAGAGCATAAGCCATTGGTGTTTTGTTCAGGAAAATTTCTCCAGTACCCATGTACTTCCCCACTTTTTCTTCTATTAGTTTGAGTGTATCTGGTTTGATGTGGAGGTCCTTGATCCACTTGGACTTAAGCTTTGTACACGGTGATAAGCATGGATCAATCTGCATTCTTCTACATGTTGACCTCCAGTTGAACCAGCACCGTTTGCTGAAAATGCTATCTTTTTTCCTTTGGATGATTTTGTCTCCTTTGTCAAAAATCAAGTGACCATAGGTATGTGGGTTCATTTCTGGGTCTTCAATTCTGTTCCATTGGTCTATCTGTCTGTCTCTGTATCAATACCATGCGGTTTTTATCACTATTGCTCTGTAATACTGCTTGAGTTCAGGGATAGTGATTCTCCCAGAAGTTCTTTTATTGTTGAGGATAGTTTCAGCCATCCTGCGTTTTTTCTTATTCCAGATGAATTTGCAAATTGTTCTGTCTAACTGTCTGAAGAATTGGATTGGTATTTTGATGGGAATTGAATTGAATCTGTAGATCGCTTTTGGTAGAATGGCCATTTTTACTATATTAATCCTGCCAATCCATGAGCATGGGAGATCTTTCCATCTTCTGAGGTCTTCTTCAATTTCTTTCTTCAGAGTCTTGAAGTTCTTATTGTACAGATCTTTTCCTTGCTTGGTTAAAGTCACACCAAGGTATTTTATATTATTTGGGACTATTATGAAGGGTGTTGTTTCCCTAATTTCTTTCTCAGCTTATTTCTCTTTTGTGTAGAGGAAGGCTACTGATTTATTTAAGTTAATTTTATACCCAGCTACTTTGCTGAAGGAGTTTATCAGGTTTAGTAGTTCTCTGGTGGAACTTTTGGGATCACTTAAATACACTATCATATCATCTGCAAATAGTGATATTCTGACTTCTTCTTTTCCAATCTGTATCCCCTTGACCTCCTTTTGTTGTCTGATTGCTCTGGCTAGAACTTCAAGAACTATATTGAATAAGTAGGGAGAGAGTGGTCAACCCTGTGTAGTCCCTGATTTTAGTGGGATTGCTTCAAGTTTCTCTCCATTTAGTTTAATGTTAGCTACTGGTTTGCTGTATATGGCTTTTACTATGTTTAGGTATGGGCCTTGAATTCCTATTCTTTCCAGGACTTTTATCATGAAGGAGTGTTGAATTTTGTCAAATGCCTTCTCAGCATCCAATGAAATGATCATGTGGCTTTGTTCTTTCAGTTTGTTTATATAATGGATCACGTTGATGGTTTTCTGTATACTAAACCATCCCTGCATGCCTGGGATGAAGCCTACTTGATCATGGTGGATAATTGTTTTGATGTGCTCTTGGATTCGGTTTGCCAGAATTTTATTGAGTATTTTTGCATCGATATTCATAAGGGAAATTGGTCTGAAGTTCTCTTTCTTTTTTGGGTCTTTGTGTGATTTAGGTATAAGAGTAATTGTAGCTTCATGCAAGGAATTCGGTAGTGCTCCATCTGTTTCAATTTTGTGGAATAGTTTGGATAGTATTGGTATGAGGTCTTCTATAAAGTTCTGATAGAATTCTGCACTAAACCCGTGTGGACCTGGGCTCTTTTTGGGTTGGAAGAACTTTAATGACTGCTTCTATTTTCTTAGGAGTTATGGGGTTGTTTAAATGGTTTATCTCTTCCTGATTTAACTTCAGTACCTGGCGTCTGTCTAGGAAATTGTCCATTTCCTGCAGATTGTCAAGTTTTGTTGATTATAGGCTATTGTAGTAGGATCTGATGATTTTTTGAATTTCCTCTGATTCTGTAGTTATGTCTACCTTTTAATTTCTGATTTTGTTAATTTGGACACTCTCTGTGTCCTCTCATTAGTCTGGTTAAGGGTTTATCTATCTTGTTGATTTTCTCAAAGAACCAACTTTTGGTTCTGTTGATTCTTTGTATTGTCCTTTTTGTTTCTACTTGGTTGATTTCAGCTCTGAGTTTGATTATTTCCTGCTTTCTACTCCTCCTGGGTGTATTTGCTTCTTTTTGTTCTAGAGCTTTTAGGTGTGCTATCAAGCTGCTGATATATGCTCTCTCCTGTTTCTTTCTGCAGGCACTCAGAGCTATGCGTTTTCCTTTTAGCACAGCTTTCATTGTGTCCCATAAGTTTGGGTATGTTGTACCTTCATTTTCAATAAATTCTAAGAAGTCTTTACTTTCTTTTTTTATTTCTTCCTTGACCCGGTTATCATTGAGTAGAGCATTGTTCAACTTCCATGTATATGTGGGCGTTCTTCCCTTCTTGTTATTGAAGAGCAGCTTTAGCCTGTGGTGGTCTGATAGGATGTAGGGGATTCTTTCTATCTTTCTGTATCTGTAGAGGCCTGTTTTATGACCAATTATATGTTCAATTTTGGAGAAAGTACATGAGGTCTTGAGAAGAAGGTATATCCTTTTGTTTTAAAAGGATAGAATGTTCTATAAATATCTGTTAAGTCCATTTGGTTCATGACTTCTCTTAGTCTGTCGACATCACTGTTTAATTTCTGTTTCCATGATCTGTCCATTGACAAGAGTGGGGTGTTGAAATCTGCCACTATTTTTGTGTGAGGTCCAATGTGTGTTTTGAGCTTTAGTAAGGTTTCTTTTACGTATGTAGGTGCCCTTGTATTTGGGGCATAGATATTTAGGATTGAGAGTTCATCTTGGTGGATTTTTCCTTTGATGAATATGAAGTGTCCTTCCTTATCTTTTTTGATGACTTTCAGTTGGAAATTGATTTTATTTGATATTAGAATGGCTACTCCAGCTTGCTTCTTCTGACCATTTGCTTGGAAAGTTGTTTTCCAGCCTTTCACTCTGAGGTAGTGTCTGTCTTTGTCTCTGAGGTGTGTTTCCTGTAGGCAGCAGAATGCAGGGTCCTCGTTGCGTATCCAGTTTGTTAATCTATGTCTTTTTATTGGGGAGTTGAGGCCATTGATATTGAGAGATATTAAGGAATAGTGATTATTGCTTCCGTTATATTCATATTTGGATGTGAGGTTATGTTTGTGTGCTTTCATTCTCTTTGTTTTGTTGCCAAGACGATTAGTTTCTTGCTTCTTCTAGGGTATAGCTTGCCTCCTTATGTTGGGCTTTACCATTTATTATCCTTTGTAGTGCTGGATTTGTAGAAAGATATTGTGTAAATTTGGTTTTGTCATGGAATATCTTGGTTTCTCCATCAATGTTAATTGAGAGTTTTGCTGGATACAGTAACCTGGGCTGGCATTTGTGTTCTCTTAGGGTCTGCATGATATCAGTCCAGGATCTTCTGGCCTTCATAGTTTCTGGCGAGAAGTCTGGTGTGATTCTGATAGGTCTGCCTTTATATGTTACTTGACCTTTTTCCCTTACTGCTTTTAATATTCTTTCTTTATTTTGTGCGTTTGGTGTTTTGACAAGTATGTGACGGGAGGTGTTTCTTTTCTGGTCCAATCTATTTGGAGTTCTGTAGGCTTCTTGTATGTCTATGGGTATCTCTTTTTTTAGGTTAGGGAAGTTTTCTTCTATGATTTTGTTGAAGATATTTACTGGTCCTTTGACCTGGGAGTCTTCACTCTCTTCTATACCTATTATCCTTAGGTTTGATCTTCTCATTGAGTCCTGGATTTCCTGTATGTTTTGGACCTGTAGCTTTTTCCGCTTTACATTATCTTTGACAGTTGAGTCAATGATTTCTATGGAATCTTCTGCTCCTGAGATTCTCTCTTCCATCTCTTGTATTCTGTTTGTGAAGCTTGTATCTACAGCTCCTTGTCTCTTCTTTTGGTTTTCTATATCCAGGGTTGTTTCCATGTGTTCTTTCTTGATTGCTTCTATTTCCATTTTTAATTCCTTCAACTGTTTGATTGTGTTTTCCTGGAATTCTTTCAGGGATTTTTGTGTCTCCTCTCTATGGGCTTCTACTTGTTTATTTATGTTTTCCTGGAATTCTTTCAGGCATTTTTGCGATTCCTCTCTGTAGGCTTCTATTTGTTCTCTAAGGGAGTTCTTCACGTCTTTCTTGAAGTCCTCCAGCATCATGATCAAAAATGATTTTGAAACTACATCTTGCTTTTCTGGTGTGTTTGGATATTCCATGTTTGTTTTGATGGGAGAATTGGGCTCCGATGGTGCCATGTAGTCTTGGTTTCTGTTGCTTGGGTTCCTGCGCTTGCCTCTCGCCATCAGATTATCTCTAGTGTTACTTTGTTCTGCTATTTCTGACAGTGGCTAGACTGTCCTGTAAGCCTGTGTGTCAGGAGTGCTGTAGACCTGTTTTCCTCTCTTTCAGTCAGTTATGGGGACAGAGTGTTCTGCTTTCGGGCGTGTAGTTTTTCCTCTCTACAGGTCTTCAGCTGTTCCTGTGGGCCTGTGTCTTGAGTTCACCAGGCAGCTTTCTTGCAGCAGAAAATTTGGTCTTACCTGTGGTCCTGAGGCTCAAGTTCGCTCGTGGGGTGCTGCCCAGGGGCTCTCTGCAGCGGCAGCAACCAGGAAGACCTGTGCCGCCCCTTCCGGGAGCTTCAGTGCACCAGGGTTCCAGATGGTCTTTGGCTTTTTCCTCTGGCGTCCGAGATGTGTGTGCAGAGAGCAGTCTCTTCTGGTTTCCCAGGCTTGTCTGCCTCTCTGAAGGTTTAGCTCTCCCTCCCACGGGATTTGGGTGCAGAGAACTGTTTATCCGGTCTGTTTCCTTCAGGTTCTTGGCGCTGTCTCAGGCAGGGGTCCTGCCGCTCCTGGGCCCTCCCCCACGGGAGCCCAGAGGCCTTATACAGTTCCCTCTTGGGCCAGGGATGTGGGCAGGGGTGAGCAGTGTTGGTGGTCTCTTCCGCTCTGCAGCCTCAGGAGTGCCCACCTGACCAGGCGGTTGGGTCTCTCTCTCACGGGGTCTGGGGGCAGAGAGCTGCTGCGGGCCGGGTCCGTGGGTGTGGGACTTCTGGTAAACACAGAACGTGCCCGGTCCTAGAGGAATTCTGCTTCCGTGTATCCCAAGCTCACCAGGCAGCTTTCTTGCAGCAGAAAAGTTGGTCTTACCTGTGGTCCCGAGGCTCAAGTTCGCTCGTGGGGTGCTGCCCACGGGCTCTCTGCAGAGGTAGCAACCAGGAAGACCTGTGCCGCCCCTTCCGGGAGCTTCAGTGCACCAGGGTTCCAGATGGTCTTGGCTTTTTCCTCTGGCGTCCGAGATGTGTGTGCAGAGAGCAGTCTCTTCTGGTTTCCCAGGCTTGTCTGCCTCTCTGAAGGTTTAGCTCTCCCTCCCACGGGATTTGGGTGCAGAGAACTGTTTATCCGGTCTGTTTCCTTCAGGTTCCGGAGGTGTCTCAGGCAGGGGTCCTGCCGCTCCTGGCTGATGCTTTAATATTAACAGTATCTCCAGTGTATTTGTCCTGGGAAGTAAAATTCTAACATGCTAGAATGGGCTACCTTGATGCGCTAAGAGGTTCATTCCAACAGCATTAGACTTATGTCCCTCTCCTTTAAGAAAATTATCTCCACAAAGCCAATCCCAGCTCAAGGCAGGAAATTGATTTCAGTGTATTCTTCTATAAGTAAGGGCAAGATTTCAGGAGGGCCGGTTCCAGTTTATGAGCATCTTTAGGTATAACGAAATGTTGACAACAGTGAAATGTATGATTTATAGCTGGAAGGCTCTAATTTGGAGCCCTTGTGAATGTTCCATGGTTTATTCATGTAGTCTACTGTCTATGAGCATGTAGTTATTTCTCATCTTGGCCCAATTCTAAAAGTCTTACTCTCAACCCTGTAGTGGTGAGCCATTGATTTAATTGGTCATTATATACTTAAGAATAGGTGAGCTTGGTAAAAAAATAGCCGTGTTTTTATCTTCTTCAGATATTGACAGTTATCAGAGGCGCCGGAACCAAGTTTGGTGTCCATGTAGGTGATGTTTTTTTCTTGTATTTTCCCATTAAGTTAGTTATTCATTCACCTTTCATGCCAACTGCAGCCCCCTCTCTGTCCTCTCCTCCCATCCCCTTGTCCCATTTCCTCTCTCTGTTCTCCTCAGAGATGGGGAATTTCCCTATCCCCAGTATCAACCCATCCTGGCACATCAAGTCTTATCAGGACTGCATGCATCCTCTTTCACTGAGGCCAGACTGGGAACAGCAGCTTCTATTTTTTTTTGAATGTTTATAGGACTCTTTAGATAGTTGGCTTGATTTTGACTTAACTTTGGTAAGTGGTATCTAACTGGAAACACCATCCATTTGGTTTAGATTTTCCAATTGTGTGAAGTACAGGCTTTTGAAGTAAGACCCAGTGATTCTTTAGATTTCCTCAGTGTCTGGTGTTCCCCTTTTCATTTCTGATTTTGCTAACTTGGGTAGTGTCTCTCTGTCTTTACATTAGTTTGGCTAAGGGTTTGTCTGTGTTGGTTTTTTTCAAAGAACCAGCTCTTGGTTTCATTGAGTCTCCTAATTGTTCTCTTTGTTTCTAATTTATTGATTTCAGCTCTAAGTTTGAATATTTTCTGCTGCTACTCCTTTGGGGGTGTTTGCTTCTTTTTGTTCTAGGACATTCAAATGTGCTGTCAAGTTGGTATTATGAGATTTCTCCAATTTTTTTATAGTGCTATGAACTTTTCTCTTAGCACTGTTTTCATTGTGTCCCATAAGTTTGAGTATGTTCTCTCATTTTGATTGAATTCTAAAAAGTATTTAATTTCTTTCTTCATTTCTTCCCCCAACACAGTCATCACTGAGTAGAGAGTTGTTCAGTTTCCATGAGTTTGAAGGTTTTCTGTTGTTTCTGTTGGACTGAGGCTATAACATTTACCCCTTCCCTACATAATCTTTGATGGTTGCAGAAATGAGAAAATGTTTTCATGATTCTAACCCTACATAGAAGCAAATTAATTTAAACAGAATTTCACCATAACATTTCCTTGATAAAAAGCACTATCTTGGTTTTCTCCAGTTAAATGATTCCTCCCAGTATTTATATTTCTTAGTCTAACCTTATAATTAGCAATCTATATCCACATTATTTTCACATTTTATTCATTTAAAGTCGACACACTTTTTCTTTTATCATTTTGACAAAATACATGAGCAAACCAACATAAGGAAATTTTGTGGGTGAATATGAAATATTACCCATAAGCTCATGCGTTTGGATAGCTGGTATCCAGCTGGTGGTATTGTTCAGGAAGGCAGTGCAATCTCTAGGAGGTAGAGTTTAGCTAGAGAAAGTAGATGACTCACTAAGGTGGTGGTAGATCTTATAGACTATCACTAGCACCTTAGGTCTGTGCTTTCTAATCTGCCAAGGTGTGAATAACTACCCCATGGCCCTGCAGTTGTACACTCTGTCCCTCCAGGTATCATATCTTCTTTGCTATGAAGGATAGCACTTTTGTCAACTACAAGCCAAAATAAATCCTTCTTCCATTAGGATGAGGTTTGTTGGATATTTGGTCACAGTGATAAGAAAAGTATCAAATATTAAAAAAAAAGTTATATGGGCTCAAGGGTATAATCCATCACAGTGGTTCTCAACCTGTGGGTTATGACCCCTTTTGGATAAAATGACCCTTTCACAGGGGTCACGTATTGGATATACTACATATCAGATACTTATATTATGGTTCATAACAGTAGCAAAATCACAGTTAAGAGGTAGCAATGAAAATAATTTTATGGTTGGCTTCACCATCTACGAGGAACTGTATGGTGTTATAGGGTCACAGCATCAGGAAGGTTGAGAAACACTGTCCATCATTACAGGATCTAAGTGTGTGATGAGGTAAGTTAACCTGCATATGGTAAGCAAGGAGAGAGAGGTGGGAGGGGGACAGGATGGGATGGGAGAGAGAGAGAGAGAGAGAGAGAGAGAGAGAGAGAGAGAGAGAGAGAGAAGACGCATAAGAATGAGAACTCTTTTCCCCATTTGCACCACTCAGGCTCCTAGACTATGTGTGTAGTGCCACCCACATTCAGGGCTGTTCCTCACCCCCTTAGTAAACCTCCCTGGAGACAGCTTCACAGACATTTCTAGAAGTGTGTTGTATTCATATCTCCTAGGTGCTTCATAATCAGATTAAGGAGATGATGAAGATTAACTCTCACATATCCACACTAGAGGAACTGCAAGCATACTTTGCTTGGATTGAAATTCAAATTGATCATATCCTAATCTATAAACAATTTGATATAGGTTAGGTTACGATAGGTTTGAGATTTTAAAATCTAACTTCCATTTGCAAAAATTCTGAAAATTTCCTTGAGATAGAACATAGAGAAACTTCTGTAGAGACATAGACTCTTATTTTTTATTTTAATTTTTTTAAGAGAGAAGCATGATTATGTCAAAATGTGAAATATGTCTAATTCACTTGGATGCCTAAGGAAATTTGGATAACTATGAGAAAATTTGGAAAATTCAGCTTATAATACTTGCCAATTAAATTTAAAGAGGGAGATGACTCATTGAAATGAAGATAAATAAATTAAAGATCCGCCCAAATTGAGAGACTCTCTCACCATCAGGACATATGAGCAGGGCAGACAGGGTAAGGCAATTTAACGTTAACAATCTTAAAATGCTCATTAGCTAAACTATCTTTTTTTTCTAGAAATGGATTTTTCTTTGAAATATCCAGCAATGTCCAGCTATTAATGCAAATTAGTGTAGTTGATTAAATTTAATCATAACAGCCTGTGTGCAGAGCAGTCATTAAAGGACTAAGGAAACTTTTGTGAACTTTTACCTCTTCTGACCCAGTATGATCTGCAAGTCATGAGTTTTGAGTGGCAAAAATATTAATTCAGAGGCCTTGGTTTGCTTGTTTTATGTCTTAAAAATTACTATAAGGATCTAAATACTCATGGAATTAAAGAGAATGACATAATGATTCTAATGTAGCCACCAAGCACTCTTTCTTTGTGATTGCTTCATGAAGGGTCATTTTAGACATTGATCTTTCCCCCACTCCAGCTATGAAAAACCAAAGTCCAGGCACCATATTTTTTTTCATATAAGACAAAGACTTTTCTTTCAAAGCCACCTATGACTCCATTATTACATCAAGAACAATTTTTTTATTTGTGTTCAATAGTTTATCTTGCGCTAAGCAGGGAAGATTTTAACACAAGTCATAAACCCATTAATTATCTCTTTTGACTTAAAGATCATATTATATTTCACTACTGATAAATATAATGCACTATGTTCAAACTTGCTCAAGTTCATGACTGATTTGTTTTCATTCACTGCTTTAATCTTATATCAGTAGTTCTCTTATGTCAACATTTCTCTAACATTTCATTTTTTTTCACGAAGTGAATTTCAAGTTTATTAAGAAAAATAGCACAAATTTATTTGGGAGAAGGAGAGGAGAAAGGAGAAGAGAGTGGGGAGGAGAGGAGAAAGGAGGAGGACAAGAGAGAAAAGGAGGGGAGGTATTTATCATGAAGAATAGTTACCGGGTGCATCATTTCCTGTTGTTGTTTCTTTATTGGTGTTTAACCTTGGAAAGAAAGGCAAATGCAGACTAGCATGGTTGAGACCTCAGAGTGATATTTCTATGCTTAAAATAAATACCTGGAAGTCTGTATCATATTTTTTAAGAAGGGACATTATCAAAGTCATTAAAAAAATTAACCATGACTCAGTGCCAGGTAGAACTTTGAAAATTGATGGTAGCCTGGGTGCTTTTTCTGTGGAGAGTCAATGAGTTGTGATGAAAGAATAGCCAAGGAAGGGCTGGAGATGGCTCAGTGGTAACATTCTTTTCTGCTCTTCCAGAGGACCACGGTTTGGTTCACAGCATCCACGTTTGGTGGTTCACAACCTCACAGGATTTCAGATCCAGGGGATTCAATGCCCTCTTCTGGCCTTTGTAGGCATCTGCACACATGTGGTATATGTTCACATGCAGTGGAAATCAGATGAAGGTATTCTTGCTAACAAGGTGCATTCATGTTCTATAATTTTTTGCGTACTTTATAGAAAGCCTTTGAAGATTTTGGATACCTTAGAAACACATAGATAAAGCCTCTGATGAATATAAAACAGGACATTTTAAGGGGAAAAGGGTTTTTTTTTATGAGAGCTTTATAAGAACCTTTCCCCTTCCTCCTAAACCCAGAAAGGTTTATTGTTCTATTTAAATGGCTTTAAGTCAAGGTATGGTATTGTATTATAACTCCGTGTCACCCAGAGTAGAATGCCACTGGGTATTTTCAAGCCACACTGGATGTTTTATGGTAACACTGGTGCCTCTTAAAACATGCTGTGCCAAAGCCATAAGTGCCTTAGTCCTCAACTAAGCAACGGGTAAGTCTTGATTTCCTTTGTGCATTTCATATGTAGACAGCCGATCGTGTCTGTCAGCAGAGGTAAGGCTATGCTGATATAATACACCCCCTGTCATAGAAGCCTATATCTCACTCAGATAAAACACGCTGAGGGCCAAGAATTCTGTAGGAGGACAGCTGTCCTCCATGTGTTAGGAGAGATATTCTGATTTGCTTCAGATTTTTGTGACTATTTCTAAAATTCTATACCCAGTAGTCACTATTTTGGTATATAGAGAAAATGGCATCAATATTGCTAAAATTCTATACTCAGTATTCACTATTTTGGTGTAGAGACAAAATGGCATCATTTGTTCCCTTCTGCTTCTGCCCCTACCCCATTTCCTCTGCACATCAACACAACCTTCCATGAAGAATTCTAAGGAGAAAGCACAGAGAAAGGGTACTAGTTGCCTACTGCGTCTATAGGGGAGTAGTCCTTCCACTTCTATTTCATCAGTCACAGTAACTCTTTCACAGCCACAGGAAGGTAAAGGAGACAGAAACAGAGCCATGTGCATGGGTATGGAAATCTTAGCTGCTCTTGTTGATGACTGTTTCAGTGCTTGGGTCTAACTTGCATCTTTGAGCCTTGTTGAAACTCTGTTTTGTGATCACCATTTTTGGTGAGACAGAAAATGGCCACTCTTTTTGGTCTTTTTCTTATTTGTTGTCATTCTATACAGAAGCAAGTATATTCCCCAAGGGTTATATATTTCTTTATGAGTTTTGATGGTTTTATATCAAATGTTTCCCAAGCGTTCATGTGGATACAAACCACTCATGATCTCATTAAAGTGCATGTTCTGGTCAGGGGGTCTAAAGTGAGGAGAGGAGGCCCAGGCAACAAGGATACTGCTAACATGGAGTGCATACTTCAAAGTGCTAACATGGAGTGGTCTAAAACTCCCTTTGGCAAGTGAAGCATCATGATTTCAATTGGATTCACACAGAAATCGAGGCCATCCCCTTTTCTTCTTCCTTATATCTGAATTAAGGACAGTGTCTCAGAGTGATAGTTGTCAAACATGTGGGAAGTGTGTCAATGCAACTCCGAGCGAGCTTCTAAGAGATAATTGGCTTTGTATTCACTCATTTTAAAAGAGGAGAGTTAGAAATAAAGGAAATCTAATTGAATAGTCCAAGTGTTCCACTAAATGCCAGCATCTCATTACAGTGGGGCCCACACAGCAGGGACACTGAACAGGACAGGAGATACCGAAAACATCTTTATACTCTTGGCTCTTAAGAGCCCTTCCTCAGATCAAACGTAATTTGTGCTGAGGAGGCAGTGACTGCCTCAGTCTGAGCACTTGTCACCGTGCTTCAATTTTGCCTAATTATTAATAGAACACTTACTTTTCCCCCGATCCTTTACTGATTAAGACTTTTGCATGTTTTCATTATTGCGATTAGCACTCAGGATTTCAGATGAGTCGTCATTTGGCTACAAGCGGCAGATTGCCTTCAGAGGGCTGCATCCCGGCTGTGTGGATGTGCGTGTGGGCAGAAATGAATCTGGACACCAGGAGAGCACTCGAAGGCACTTCTCATTATACCCAGAGGCTATTTTTTTCTTCCTCATTTGAAATGCTAGCCCATGGATGACAGAATAGGTGTATCACCATAAATTAAAAGCCCTGCCTCAGACTTCTTATTCTGAAGGTGTAATTCAAAGAACCGTCACAAGGAATACCAAAGCTATATATTCTTTATAGCAACTGTCATAAAAAATCTTAATTATTCTAAACTACCACAAAATTGCTTCAGAATCAACTCTGAACCTGTTGCCCTTGATTTTCTTGCAATTAGTTCGAAGGGCAGGAGACAGAGCAGTAAGTTTCAGGGTATATTATATAGCAGTTACATTTTTTCACGATGAAAGAGGTTTTAGTTTACAACTTTCTTCCTTTGAACTCATTCACTGAAGGAGACAATAATTTTAGGTCCTTGCCTTATTAGGCTGACACTCAATTTCTAGAACTTGAGCATATTTCACTTCTTTTCTATCACTAAAATATTTAAAACTTTAAATCTTAGAAGAGGTATGATTGTATGCAATAAACTGAAACTAGATTTTGGACATCAGAGCTTGGAGGACAAAATGTAACAAGCAAGAGGCCCCCAGTTTAGATAGCGGACCCACCAGGATTTGCCAGCGGAGGATTTAACTTAGAATGACTTGCAAATTAGGATGACAGTTGCTGTATTACCTGTTGATTGTTTACTAAGATTGTGTGGTGTAACTGGGCTGGGTTCCAGAGAGAAAGGTATGGTGGCAAAGCATGGGTTTGCGAGAAGTGCACCTCAGCTAGTCGTGTGAATTTGGATGCATGGGACTGGTGTGGCCGTGACTCGCCATGGGAACTTAGAGAGTCGGGTGGAGAGATATTAGAGTTCTGGGTCAGCATCTGCCGAGATGAGAACAGGTCAGGCCCACCCGTCTGTTTGCCTGCGGTAGCGTGGTGGCCTTTCTATTATTTCACACATGGGTGTGGGCCTAAAAGAGCCCACAATGCTTGGAGGTAGCCTTGGTGAAGTTTCCCATGTGAGAGATATGAACTTCAGTGAGGAAGGCAAAGAAACACACCTGAGTTCTTATGACCACCTAACCAAGGCAAGACGCCTTTTCATACCAGGCTGCACTGGAAGGTATAGTCTAGACACTTAGAGATATTCTCTTATCCTATGAAGATTAAACACTATTTCCCCATTAACAGACTGGTTGCGGAAGTACAGCCCAAGAACTCAGAGCATCCCACCATGAGTAATCAACTTAGACCAAAATGGGCTCAAGATTGTTTAAAAAACAAAACAAAACAAAACACTGTCATACTCTTTCTTTACATAGAGGGAGCTAGCATTTCCAGTAGGTCTCAGTGCCTTTGAGATCCATGTGCCTGCTGTGGAGTGCCTCTTTGCTCTCAGAGTGGTATGTACTAGCAATTCATTCAATTCACAGACCCTAGAAAGAATAGCCTTAAATCCTAGAATTCTTTAAGGTACAATAATCTAAGAGGTAGAGAAAGATTTAAGTTCTTGGGGAATTTTAGATTTCAGGCTCAGCTGTAGATCCAGGGGCAGTTAGGAATCTCACCTGCCTTTGGAGGTTTGCGGTCTGAATGCCAAAGCAGTAGGTAAATCCTGTGTGTTTAGCAAGGGGCTTAAGAACAGTTGGTAGGATACCCGAGAGGCAAAACATAAAGTTGGAGCGGCTGTAGTAACCCATGGAACTGTGAGATGCATAAAGCCAAGAATACTGCAAGCTATTCAGTATAAGTCCCACACTTAGTAAGAGGGTTCTCTTAGTGATTGTGGGTAAAGATGCATTAAGTCCATAGAAGACAGAAATTCCATTAATACATCCATCTACTGCATCGACCTATCCTGGTATCCATCCATCTCACCTATTAAGAGAAAAAACATGGGCATGTGTGGGTTACATTTTTTTCATTCTCTGTTTTAGTAATAATTCTTCCAAAGCACAATTACATGTGTAATAATAATTTTTTATCAATTACAAATATACTCTTACTTATAAAATATATTTCAGTTGATGCATAAAATAAAAAGTTGAGCATAATAATGGGTATCAGGCAATATCATTAAATGTATGCAATAAATGATGCTTAAATCATGTTGAGCATATTTATAGCCATGGATATTAATCTTTTCCACATGGGTACAAAGTTATATAACTCATAATTTCTGACATTTGAAATTTATATTACATTATTATCTATAGTCCCTCTACTGTGCACAATAGCATACCAAAACTTGCTTCCAGCTAACTTTGTACCCATTGACCCTTTTTCCATTTCACACTTCCCTTTTCTCTCTGGCAACCACCATTCTAGTCTTAATTCATGTAAGACCAACATTTTAGATTCTATTTATGAGTAGGATCATGTGTCAGTTATATTCCTGGGTTGTTTTATTTAATATATTATCCCTGTTTATTGGTATAGTAGCAATTTTATTCTTTTTATGGCTAAATAGTATTCCATTGGGGATATATTCCACATTTTCTTTATCTGCCCATCAGATGATAGATGCTGAGGGTGTTTCCATTTCTTGTCTACCATGAATAGTGTTGCAGTGAACATGGGGTGACAAACGTTTCTTCAACATAAAGACTATATTGTCTTTGGGTATATAGGTCACATAATCATTCTATTTTTAGTTTTTGTGAGGCACCCCCATACTGTTTTGAAAAGTGGCTATACTGGTCTACCTTCTACCCAGAGAATGGATTTAGGAGTTTCTTTTTCTTCCCTTCTTCACCAATACATGCTATCTTTACTCTTTCTGATAAGATCCTTACAGGGGTTTGATGATTTGTGCTTTCCTGACATTTGGTGGGATTGAATAGTTTTTCATATACTGCTGGCCAAGAGATGTATTTGTACATATGCATTTTGAAAGGAGGATAGATGGATAGAATGGTGCACAAAACTTAGATCAAATTAACATCTCAAGGCTTTGTATTCCCAAACTCCAAATAATTTTGTTTTCCTCCACACTTGGAGGACAGTCAGCCCTTTCGGCGCTCAACTCTGTATTTGTGAATTCAGCCATACTCAGGCTGAAAATATTAAAAAATTGGTTACATATGTACCCATGTGCACACATTTTACTCACTGTGTCATTATTCTCTAAACAGTATAGGTGACAGCCACTTATATCCTAGTTACATTAAGTTCGGCATTATAAGTAATGCACAGATAGTTTATATTTTGTAACGCATATAGGGTTAATTAATTGATCTTTTTGTATAGCAAG
This sequence comes from Rattus norvegicus, assembly GCF_021556685.1. NCBI lineage: Eukaryota > Metazoa > Chordata > Mammalia > Rodentia > Muridae > Rattus > Rattus norvegicus. The sequence goes on along the minus strand of NC_141551.1, from coordinate 44,394,783 downwards.
ATGGTCTTGAACTAAGGATACTCCTGCCTCTACCTCCTGAGTATTAGGATCATAGGCATGTACTATGACCAGAAATGAATTTTAGCACTGTATTACTGAGTAACAAATCTTGCATATGCTATAGAAGTGCTCTAGTATAAACAGATTCTGTGACACCAGAGATAATTTTAAAACCACACAATAGGATGTGACATTGCATGTGACTACAGTAGCACTCATATAAAAAACTTAACCAAAGGGGAGTCTGAAACCAATCCACTATAGACACTGAGGTTAGACTGCATTAAACATCAATGCAGTTTTAAGATTCATTCTCATTTGTAATGGATGAAAGTCTGAATCCTCTAAAATCCCCTAAAATCCCTGTGTAAATTCCTAATACCCAATATGAGAGAATTTGGCTATTATATAAATAATTAACATTGAGATTGTAAGCATGGGATCCTGGCCTTACAAGAGTAGTAGTCTATTCATAGGTATACAGTTTTTGTGTGCCCATGCTTCTCTCCATGTGCTTCTTCTCCACTGCCCACTCAGCAACTTCTTTACTTTGGGTCAGAAAGCTTTTCTGAGCTTGGTTCACATCTGTTCCTCTTCTTACTCTACAGTCTCAGCTTAGAAATAGCATTTATGCTAATACATTAATCACTTTCTATAAATGAGGGACTTGGAAATGTCTCTCTATTGACAAGATCCTTTGGGATTCCACAGTGACTCCCTCCTCTTTTTTCTTAACTGCTATTGGCTGAACTCAAAATGAACATATAGGCTCTTCAAACCTGTCTTTCTTCATGGGCTTTCAGTTCCTTCATGACATCGCCATCCTTCTAAGACATGCCATTTAGAATCTTGTGAATCCTTGTTATGTCAGCCCTCTCATCCTTGTTTTTACCAATTCCAAATATTGTTTATTGCACAATATTTAAGTACTGTGATGTGCCAGCCCCCATTCTTAGTGCTGCTAAGAGAAGACTCAGTTGGATCCATCATCTGTTACATTCATTGTTGTTCCGTTATGCAACCTGCTGCTTTAATGCCATCCATTCCACGGCAAGCTCTCATCTCTCACTCTGTATCAGTAATCTGCCAGGCTTCACCAAATTATTACTGGAGCAGCCTTCCTAGGAGCTGAAACTTACAGTCTACTCTACTGACCACAGCTATAGCTTCAGCCTCCTCAGTATTCATTTTCTTTACATAGACACATTTTATTGTCTGGTCTTTGAATTTCTAGTATTACCCCATACACTCTCATGTCTAGATGTGTCCTGTCTTCCCTTCCTTAAGGCTTCCTCATTACCTCTCTGATGCCCCCTTTTTATCTTTAGGACCTTCCTGTGCTGCAGCTGCTCTTGGCCTTTGCTCTAGCTTCACTGCCAACCACTGCCACTGCTGCTCCATTCCATTTATACGAGTACTTCACACATTGTTTCCCTGTAGTACTTCACAGCTCCATGAGATGCTCTCCCTTATACTCAAATACTTTCCTCATATTTGCAGACTGGATCTAGTTCTATTTCTACACAGACTCATGGAACAGGGCCAGGCCTTTAATTTCTTTCCACAGAATTTGCAATGCTATAAGCAGAGCCTGATACACATTGGAAGTTAATTCATATTTATAAATGGACAAATAGTTTAATCTCATTTTTATGAAAATGAATTGCACAGGACTTTAATTATTGGCTTGTTGTGAGCACACTCTGGGTTTTCTGGGGTTTTACTGACCGTTCTCTAGATGATTATCGTTGTCCCAAGGTGACCTCGTATCCAGTTCCATGTAGGCAGTGCCCTTTCTGGTATTTAGGATGCAGCCCAGAGCCTCAGGCTGTTTACCTGAAACCAATGATAATCATCGAGGAACATGTAAATTAACACCAATTACTTGCATTTATCAAGATTTTCATTTAAACTCATACTTGAATTGCACCCGGCTGTATAAATTATTTTTAAAACTGATTTTCACAGTAGAAAACCTTGTAATTAGACTGGGGTTAAAGATGACTGATAGAGAGGAAGGTGGAATTATTTCTGTTACTTGATTTAGCAAAGTGCCCAAACACTTTGGTTATGGTCTTGTGAGTTTGCCAAAATCAGATTCTAAAATTTGGCATGCTTGACATGTGTGAAATTACACACACACACACACACACACACACACACACACACACACACACACAAATACAAATGGGGTCACATAAGATTGTAGAACCTTGATAATCAAAATAAAAATAAAGATTATTAAAAATAAAAATCCCATCCAGTTGTTATTTCACTTATGAGTGACATATGTTAGACACATGATACTGGATTTCTTTTCTCCCTGATTAAGTTAGGTCATATGGAGATCTGGAAGAATCAAATAAATTAATTCCTATACTTTGAAAAATGGTATACTACTATTAATTTATGTGATTTAAGAAAATTATTATTTTAAATTATTTGTATGCACGTGTGCCTGTGAGTATGTACAAGACTCTACATGACTGCAGGTGTCCAAGGAAACCAAGAATATCAGATCCATTGCAGCTGGAGTTAACAGTCAGTTGTTATTATATATTATAACTACCCTAAGGCAGGGGAAGGTCAAATAGTGTTTGCAAGATGAAAGTTACATGATTAGCAAGCAATGTCTTATATTTGGAAAACAACAACCTCATTCTAGAAAGTTCTGGCTCCTAGTTTGAACTGTACATTAATTTACCTTCCACCAGTGGAGTGTGCCCTCTCATCTAAACTGTAGCAACTAGGGGACAAGATGCTTTCCTGTATCTTTGGAGTATCCCACTGTGCATCTCCTGTCAATGTTATGATATAGGCTCTTACCTCAAGATGGGATTTACTGTGCTACTTTAATTCCTTTCATGATACCTTGACAGAGTACTTTTGAAAATTTGCTTTTTTCTGCATCAATGATTTGCCCTTTGAAACAGAGAAATAGCATTTGTCATCTTGGCATTTGGAGATCTCACTGTGCCATGTGTCCCTTCTTAGCTTCCTTTTAGGTAGTAAATCAAGAAAAGTATTGGTTTGCCTTGCTCGGGGAAGAAGTCATGCCATGATAGGTGTCTCTCAGTGTTAACTGGTTGTAAGCATGAGAGTTTTCTTTCCTGAAAAAAATATTATTTTTACATAATATTTTTATTGATTATTTGGGAATTTCACATCATGACCCCCAATCACACTCACTTCCCAGTCCTCTCAGGTCTACTGCCCCCAATCCTCTGACCTATTAAAAAAGAAGAAGAAGAAGAAGAAGAAGAAGAAGAAGAAGAAGAAGAAGAAGAAGAAGAAGAAGAAGAAGAAGAAGAAGAAGAAGAAGAAGAAGAAGAAGAAACAAAAATACAAAAGAAAGAAAAACAGAAAGCTAAAAACCGAAAGAACAAAGTTCAATTTGTAATGTCTATATACTCACTGGAGCTTGCTCAAACTCCCAGCTAGCCCTTAAAGAAAACTGAGTCTCCAGTTGCACCCCAGCCAGAAGCCATCAGCATCCTCATCACATTTTTAAAAAGAGTTTTCTGTAATGGTTTTCTGCAGTCATTGATACTGCTGCAGAAGTAATTTCCTTTCTCTTTATGGTCAGTGGGAACATGGATCACTTCCACATGGTCTCTGTTGACAACATATGCCATGAACCTCAGCATGGTCTCTGGTGGTAGTACAGAAAGACCATGAACAGTGACATGGTCTCAGATGGTAACATGGGCCACAGATCTCAAAAGAATACCCCATCTGCAGCAGCACCACTGACCTAGACATGACCCTCAGTGGCAGCACAGACCACAGACATCAAAATGGCCTCAGACGGCATTGTATCCACTCATATCAACATGGTCCCTTATGGCAGCATGGTCATAGACATGAACAAGACATCAGGTGGTGGCACAGACCACAGCCATATGCATGGTCTGAGGTGGTAAGATGGGCCATAGTCATCTACACAAGCCCTGGATGCTATAGGATCATAGATATACACATGATCTGGTGAAATAGACCACAGACACCATCATGGCCTCCAGGAGCAGCATGGATTATAGAGGTCTTTAACAGAGGTCCAGTCCAAAAAGTGAACTGTTCTTCATCTTGGGCATTTTATCATTGTTTAGAACCAAGGTGATTGCATGGCTGGGTAATGTGTGTGGGGACTGAGTGTACAAAACTTCAGGCAGCTGCTCACACCCTGTCAGTCATTCTCAGCTAGGACATATTCCTCTGTCCACAATAGCTTTCTCACACCTATCACTGCCTCTATAGTTCTGCCTCTCACTGATCAGTTCCTCCATCTTTCCCACCTCTCCATCAGATATTCATTTGTCCTTGTGGCCTTGGAAACTGCACATAGTATTGTGTTCTGTTTTGTTTCTTTGTTTTTTTTTCCCAAGCAAATCCTCCATGCAAATATTCTTTGCCATGAGTCATTGGTCTGGTACAAGGTTTCTGGTGTCTGACACACTGTAAATACTGGACCATCACTGACACTTGTCTCTGATAGCCTATTGGTGCCCAGGGGCAGGGGAATGTTGGGGCTAGGCAGGGCAAATGAACAAGTTCTGTGTGAGCTCCTACCTGCTACACAACTCCCCAACCTTGATGTCTGTCACTCTGAGGCTCACTGGGCTCAACCTCTGTGCTTGTAGCCTGTAGGCAGCACTGCTATACCACATTCTCTGTCTCTCAGCAGGGAAAGCAGCATGGGCTGCAGCCAGGGTGGCTCCATGTTGGGGGCCAAGGGTCAGGTGACAGTGGCCCTAGGGCTATCTCTATTCAGTATTGACCTATTTCTAGGAACCTCCAGGCTACACACCTCCCTGTCTTTTCAGTGCTGGTCACCCGCAGCTCATCCAGGCATTACTTCTTATGCCAAAAGCCTGCTGGTTGGCACCTTGTGGCTAGAGGTATAGAAGAGTGTGGGTTAGTCATTCTCCTCAGCACTTAGCTCTGTTCTGCCATGTTTTAATTTTCTTTTCAATTTTGTGAGTCTACTCTTCAAAAGTATCTTCTCATAAGGCTTGCCCTTTTTACTGAGTTGTTCTGGAGCTCTGCAGAATCCTTTTGGAGCCTTGGTGCCCTCAGAGGTGCAAGGTGAGTGCTGACAGATGCCTTCATCTTTGCTTTTTTCCTGATTCTGAAAGTATGTTATTTCATGTAGAAATAGTCTTTTGACTTTCTAGATTGTTAGAATGTATTTATTATTTTTTAGCAGTCTTTCCTACTTTCCAAACAGGAAAAGGTTCAATTTGTCATTCTCGTATTTAATATTAGGTTGTGGCCTTCTCAAGCGATACAAGCAGTATCTACCTGACTAATTTCCATTATGTTTCCAAGGTGACATTATGGGTAAAAGTCCAGATGAAAGGATTTGATCTGATGTTTAGGTGATGGATTAACATACTTTTTGATTAATCTTTGCTGTATGGACTACAAAGTTATTTGTTGTATGTATACGTATGTGGATTGTCTAAATTTAGTAAACCATTTTCATTTTTTCAACTTAAATTAGAGATCCCAGATCTCAAAGCAGAATGCCAGAGGTCTGAATGAAAGAATAGTTTTTAATGTTAATTTCGAACTGCTACTAAGAGTCATATTTTTAGTTATGTAGAGAAAAACATGCTATGGAATGGGAAAAGTTTGATTTTCTAGCTCTTCGAATACTTGTAGGTTGTGCTATGTTTGACATAATTAGGTTAGTGAACATAACAGGAAGCAGTGTTTTCGAGTTATATATGAAATCAATGAGAAGCAATGAAGGGTAAACAAAATGTTGATATTTTAAACTTTCTGAGGGCCTGAGCTAGGCTTGCCCTGTAGAGTAAGGTACTTAGTCAAATCTGAATCTTAGCTAACAAGTGAATAATTTAAAAACCCAATTATGTGCCAGATACCACATGGAGTAAATTTATACTGACAGTCTTGTTTGCCATGCATTTTCATACAAGGGTACCTTACATTTTTATTTGCTAAATATGTCAACTTTATCCTAGCCCTACTTCATAGATTTCCTCTTGGGGTGCTGGTTTTGCAATCAGGCATCATAATTCTAGCCAAGAAGTCTAGCATTTCTACAAGTCAAGTGAGTTTAGAAATGGGATTTAATGTTCTTATGAAAATGATCAGATAGATAAATACTTGAAAGGGACCATGCAGGTACCCATATGAAGCCATTTATGTCAAGTTAAGGCCCATAATGAAAAGCAATGTAATAAAACCTTGTGCCAATTTTCCCTGGAGACAGGCAAGCAACCTAGCAGGGAGCCCCAACCCTTGTCATAGCAGCAAGAATGATGTTAAAAGCTTCACTCCATCCTGTGTCTTTCAGACTGAGTTAAATCTATAAAAGTTGATAGTAACACACCACAGGGTTAAGAGCGATTTAGAGATGCCACATTGCTACTTGCAAATTTTGTAGCAAAGCAGTCTCTGCCCTTTCTCTACCTGGTACCCCTGCCTCTTTTTTTTTCTGATCCAGAACAGCACATTCTGCCTCAGCCACAAACACTATGAGGGGATGTTCTCCAATTCAACCTCAAAGTAAACTGCAGGATTTTAGACTTCATAGTTATTAAGTTATTATATAAATTAAAAAACACAAACCAAGTACAATTTCTACCCTGGTTCTTCAGCCTCAACAATAGGTCTCACCCTGGTGTAGAACTGGTAGATATCCTGGATCCAAAGCTTCTACTGATACCTCTGGGAGATCTTTATACCCACAGATTAGAGCATTTCTCAACTCTCATTATACAGGCTTCTTTTTGTAGTAGATGGCAATTAACACAGAGATCATCAACTGGTCAACCTTAAATTGTACCTTTATCATATCCCCATCATAAGTCTTGGGGATCATCACCAAAGAAGGGGTAGAAAGATTATAAGAGCCAGAGGAAGTAGACTTCTGCAAGAAAACAGTGCTTTCTGGGAATGACAGAGCACTTGCACACATAATCTCACAGTATTGGTGACTTGTGTGACCTACACAGGATTAAGCCGAATTCTCAGCACAGGTGGTGAGGGGCCATGAAGCCCCACCCCTATATGAGGGAACTATTGGCAATTGATGTATGTTGGTGAAGGCCAAGTCTGTTTCTTCAGAAATGCGCTCTCTGAGTAGCTGCCCATGCTCCAGTGGTGGGCCCCATACCCATGCACACACAGGCAGCATTAATAGGACTCTGTGAGTTAAAGACATGGAGTTGGAAGGGGAGAGGGTGGACAAGGTGGGAATTGAAAGAAAGAGCATGGATGGTAGATCGCATCAAAACACATTATGCACATCTATGAAATCCTCAAACCATAACAATAATTGTAAAAGGGAAGTGTTACTGGAGAAAAAAGGACTTGGGAAGGGCTATACACTGGGCTTGTGATTGTATTTTCAGAGAGGAGATTGAATTCTACTGTGGGAATAGCTCTTTACACGGAAGCTTAAATCAACTCAGGCAGACCCATGGTAATTTATGTAAGCAGTGGCATTATTAAAAATCTTGATAAACATCCATTTTCCCTCTTAAGTGCAAATAGATGAGAGTGAATGTGTCTCCATTAGGAGGCTGTACAATGTAAGAACTTACTTAATTTACTGCCCCCATTTTCTTTGTTTCCATAGCACTTTTCTTAGTTCTTACATTCAGGCTGTTTCTCTCTCTCCCTCTCTCTCTCTCTCTCTCTCTCTCTCTCTCTCTCTCTCTCTCTCTCTTTCTCTCCTCTTTTCTTTTCTTTTCTTGGATTTTTTAATTTACATTTTAAATGTGATCCCCTTTCCTGGTTTCCCCTCCAGAAACTGGCTATTCCCCCCGCCCCCCACTTCTAAATGAATATAGGGATGGACCCATGGCTCCATCCACATATGCAGCAGAGGATGGCATTGTCAGGCATCAATGGGAGGAGAGGCCCTTGGTCCTGTCAAGGCTTGATTCCCCAGGGTAGGGGAATGTCAGGATGGGGAGGTGGGAGGAAGTGGATGGGTGGAGGCTTTTTCTTGCAACTTCTCTAGTTGTTCCCATAAAACCTTACTGTTGAAAGCCAAACCATTCTGAAATTAGTCATGATAAAAAAGACCTGTAATTTCATGCAGGTGCCTGCATGTGAATATACATGCACATACATGTGCACACATGCCTGTATAGGCCAGAAGTTCTACCTCTTGGGTTGAGATAGGGTTTCTCACAGAAGCTGGAGCTCACAGATTGGCTAGAATGACGCTCTATTAATACCCAGGGACCTTCCTATCTCTGTCTTCCCGGTCACACATGTCCATTACTGTTCCCAGATTTTTATGAGAGAATTAGTGATTCAAACTCAAGTCTTCATCTTTCTATCAAACTCAACCCACTGAACCCTTGGCCGTGAGCTTTTGTGTTTCATGAAGTATGCATCTTCCTACGGTTGGAACAAAATGTCAGTGACCTGAGTTTTGATTCAGAGACATACTTGGTCACACTCTAGGATTTTGTTTCAGTGCTAGAGATCGAATGCAGATGTCATAAATTCCAGGCAAGCACTAGACCGCTGAACCACAGCCTCAGCCCATATGTTGTACGAAATCCTAAATTCTAGTTGTCAGCTCCAAAGGAGACTACAGTCCCTGAAATTCTCCTTTTGTCTGTCAGAAGGGACAAATGACTGTCTTTGGTGCCAATTAGCATAGCAAAGCACATGTTGGCCTCCAGGCAGGGTCACTCAGTACTGTGGCTCTTCTCACTTCTACTTATTTCACTTTGTCTCCTACCCTGATTTCTGCAGACCATGAACTTTGCTTCCCTTGGCATCTCATTCCCATACCCTGCCATCTTGGCTATGTGCTCTCTTTTGTCTAACACTTTTTTTTGCCTTCCTCTCTTGGCCTCTTTTAGTCTCCCTTGTCAGCACTCTTTCCTCTTCCTCTCTCTCTCCCCTCTTTCTGTCCTCTCATGGCCCAGTCTATTGGCCATGCTCAATCTATTACTTTCTCTCCGCGCTCTGGCCCTTTTCTGATGCTCCCGATTGCGCTCTCCCTCCCCTTAACTGTACCTGGTTGTGGTGCCTCAGTTTACATAACTGGGCCCCAATCCTCCATTTATATGCTAACTCCCATAAACTATCTAAACAGATGATTGCTAATCTCACACATTTAATCATCATCAAGAATACTGTTGATACAGCTGTTTGAAACACCTATAACCTTTTGATGAATACAAACAGGTTTTTGATAGAAGAAACTTCTTAGGAAACTTGATCTCCTTTAGCTCCAGAAATAACTATCCACTTAATGGTAAAGCTCAAACTAACGGAAATATATTCAGAACACTGACATTTCAGTCAAAATTGTTATTGTAACAAAAAATATTTGAACTCTAGGCAAGGGTTTTGACCTCTGTGCCCTCCTGCCTCAAACAGGCTGTCGGGCTGTCAGACACTCAGAAGACTATGTCTATCCTGTGACAGCTTCTGCAGTGGAAATGACCGGCTGTCTGTAGAGGGACAACATGTGGCTACTTGATGTACTGTAGCAGGAGGGAGTCTCTGTTTTCCTATGGCGTTCCTGTTTGATTGGTTAAATTAATAGTGAGAGCCATGTATATCCTATCACTCCCTGGAGCTCTGATTTCAAGATGAGAAACTTCTGTTCAACACTTCTGAGGTTGAGGCAAGCATGATGTTTTTATTACTGTTATTACTATAGTTAAACTTAAATTCCTCCTCACAGGGTTATCTCCTGCTGGGCATCCCCATGAGTAGTGTCTCCCTCCAGAGGCTCTAGGGAAGCAAGCGAGGATCAGAGAAAGTCAGTCATCGAGGTCGCTATTCTCAGCAGTGCTTTTGGAGGCAGCAGTATTCAGAAGGTTTTACAACTTTTTCTTCTTTTATACTTACTTTTATTTGTTGTTTGTTTGTTTATATTTAGGGTATGACTCTGTGTAGGTCTGTCTGTGTCTATGTCAGAAGTGTACTGGTATCTTTGGAGATCAGTTGCTGGCTCCCTTGAAGTTAGTTACAGGTGGGTTGTGAGCCCCCTGATTTTGGTGCTGGGACTCAAACTTGGGTCCTCTGCAAGAGCAGTAAGTGCTCTTAACTGCTGAGCCATCTCCCCCGCTGACAGTATTTGTAAACTGTACAAAGCTTATTGCCAGGTACCCTCGTTCTTATCCACACGTGCATAAAAAGAATCATTTGCATAGAAAACATTCTCCTGATTTCTGTTTGCACCATCCTCAAGGAGCTCAGGTTCCAGTCGACTGTCTTGAGCTGTCTTACGGGTCTTAAGTGGAGATAGATCAAGTCATCCCTGGAGCCTCACCTCGCAGAAGATCACTGAGGGATAGATCTAGTCATCCTGAATTCTGACCTTACAGTAGATTACTGAGGTTCTTGTTTTACTTTTGTTACACAGTTGTTTTTAAATCTGAACAAATTATTTAACAGGAGCTGGGGATTTCTTCATTACTGAGCAAGCAGGGTTAACTAATGCTATGTAGAGACCTTCCAGTGCGGCAATTTTAGTGATAACAGCAGACTTTCAACTTTTCCTGTTCATCAGACTCAAGAGATCTTCACTCTGGGCCCTACTGCTAGGTATTCTTTTTCTCCCCTGTCATGATCTTTTGGAACTTGTTTAAGCTTTCTTGTAGAGACACTATGATCCAATCCAGATATTTGTGTTAAATTCTCAAGCACAAAAGGGTAACATTATTCAAAATGGTCCACTAATAACTGGGTTAAAAGTTACTCCCTGTGATTAAGATGCTCCGAAGTGTTTAGATACTGACTGGTTCTTCTAGAAAGTGTCCATTACTTTCTTGCTGCTGGTTGAGATAAAAACAGCAGAAACAGTTTTTTTTTTCTTTTTGAGGGAAAGAGGTACAGAGAGAAGGGTGAATAAGTATATGTGTTTGCTTCTACTCAGAGAGGTTCAGGGAGCAGGTATCATTTCAGAAGTGTTTTCATTCAGGAGCAGTTTAGAATTTGTTTTGGTATAAATTGAGCCAGAAGTTTGAAAATAAGAAGAGACTTCATAAACACTTGCTCTCTGTATAACCACCTTGTTAAATAAATGCAGCATGTGGACCAGTTCCATTTTTCTAATTTCGTTGTACACTTGGGAAAGCAGAAGGTGTTTTGCGTTATGCAGAATCTGGTGTTTGGTTGTTTGGAAAAGAGGGCTGCTGTCCTTACCGGGTCACAGTGAATGACTGCAGACGCTGAGCGTAAGTGACAGTGTCAGCAGTGAAACCATTGCCACCCGGATTGTGAGACATTATGGGAGGCAGGAAATAATTTATTTTGCTAACCCTCTATTTCCCATGTGCAATTTGTACCTGTTGAAGCTGAAAGTGCATGCCTTGTTTGAGCCTGTCCTTGCTTCCCCTCCACACAGTCTATCTCCTTTATTTGACAGACGTGCAATGCTTGAAGTCTTAAGTTCAGGTGAACATTATTAACAGCAACCTTTACAGTCCACTGGGGATTAATTTCATTTTCCTTGCCTGCGTTTTTATGATAGTTTCAAGATGGTGGAATGTAGATTCAGTTCTTATGGAGAAAAAAAAAGGAAGAGAAAAGAGGGGGAAAAAACAGTTTAGAGAGGTTGATTCATTTAGCTACCCAGTAGAAACTGATCACTCCCCCTCCTCCTTTAAAATTAAATCCCAAAGATAATCAAAACACATACTCCTATCCCCATTTACTGCTACCACCATTATGCATCATGCAATACACGAATAAAACATGGTGGGAACAATTTGCAGATCAGACAACAAGTACTTTCTTATGTATAAGTACATGGAGTTTCAACAAAATATCTTAAGGCACTTTTGCTTTGGCTAGCTGTCCCCTTGAATAGAAATATTAAATAAATATCTAGACTGTAACATTCTTACAGAACTGTAATGTTTCATTGGTTAAATCCTCCAGGTTCATGGACGTTAGGAGACTGTTTACTGTCTGTGCTGGGCCTGGCTGCTTGCATTTTTCTAAACCTTTTTGGTGCCAGTCTCTATAGTATGAGGTTTGTTCTGTTTGTCCAAGCTGCCTGGGACCCCATTTCAATGTTGCCAAGGCAGGGAGAGCTGGAACTCAAATGCGTTGTAGATATACTTCTAAGAATCTGTTCTTTTTCGTGTGGAAACACATATTCCTTTAATTAAGATTGTTCATTGTCAGTCAAATAAAAGTTTGAGATGACAACACTTCTCTTCTGGTAACATTCCTTGTAGCTATTTCTTCAGAGAGAACATTGTGAATTAAATCTTGCTGTTTGAAAATTTTGTTAGTTTTCTCTTTTTATACATTTGACATTTAATTTAAAAGCCCAAAATTTGAGGATAATCATCTTTATTCCTGTGGTATTGACTTTCTCTATGGCATTATCAGTTTTGGCAATAGCATAGCCACTATCTATGATAAACACTGTCCAGTTCTCAGCTTCATGAAACACCACTGTCTTAATTGGGCTTTTGCTTACTGTGATAAAACACCATGACCAAAATCAGTGTGGGGAGGAAGATTTTTTTTTCAGCTTCCAACTCCCAAGTCATACTTGACCACTGAAGAAAGCCAGATTAGAACCTCAAGGTAGGAACCTGGAGACAGCAACTGAGGCAGAAGGCCTGGAAGACTTATGCTTACTGGATTGCTTCCCCACGGTTTTCTCAGCATGCTTTCTTATAGTTCCCACTTGCTCAGGGAAGGTTAATCTGAAGAAAGGTCTCTCCTTGAATATGTTCTTTTTTTTTTTTTTTTGGGTTCTTTTTTTCGGAGCTGGGGACCGAACCCAGGGCCTTGCGCTTCCTAGGTAAGCGCTCTACCACTGAGCTAAATCCCCTGCCCGAATATGTTCTTTTTAAAGCGCCCTTTGAAACCAGAACTCATTCAGGAACAGAGGCAGCGTAGAGCATATCTTAGTATTTTAGAGCATGCGTGCAGAAGATAATTGATACCCAGAAGAAAATGAAAAGGTTTAATTTTTACACTTTCACCTCAGCTTGAGATGCGGATAAAAGTTGAAACTTTATTTCCAAGCTTAAAGGCTGGCAGGACTTGATGACACATCATAACAAAACATGGAACCCCCAAGGGCAAATTCAATCATTTGTCATTTATTAGATACATACTGGGGAGAAAAACCTTAAACAGGTGAGACCCTTGTATTCTACACAATGCTATTTTTTTAATGTATTATCTGACTACTGGAAGAACACAAAGCCCTTGGACTCTTTTTGATTAAAGAGCAGTGCAGAGAAGCTGAGTATTAGGAACACTTTTTAAAAAGTATCAAATATATTGACATTACAGAGCTTTTTCTCTGATACTATAAATGTGCATTTGGACCATGTGAGAACCCAAGCTTTTCATAGAAAAATAAGGATCAAGAATAGGGGTAGGACATTGAGCCACTCTACTTGCTGGGCTGGCATCCAGGTTAGAGGGTGACCTCAAGCTTTCTCTGATAGCATTACTGCTCTATAGCATGAATTTAATTTCAAACAGGCACACTTCAAGAAGAGAGTAAGGTAGAGGCCTTTCCAACACCTCATGGCTATCTTGTGTCTTTTTTCCCATCTCAGAAAAGTGTCTGCAAGTTTCACCCCATCTACAAGAACTCAGTAACCAAAGAGACAGACTCCCGCCCCTATTTGTGTTTGGACTTGAGATCTCCCAGGTTTTCTGGGTCACTATTTTTCTCCTATCTTTCCGTGTTAATTGGCATTAGTCAGATATGGAAACCATTTCTTGGGGTGGCTGGATTGCACTAGAGTATGAAGAAGGGATGGGAGTGGGATGGGTTCATTGTGAGCTGGGGTGGATGTGACTTTTAAAATGTGATCACACACAGTCGCCCTCTTGGGATCAATGACAGCATCGCTACAATGGAAACATGGTAGAGAGAAAAGATAAAAACATCATAGGTTTTCGCTTCATGGATTTAATAAAGTATAATCAGTATATTATAGTGCAGGATTGTTTCTTTTTGTCTTTGTTTTATAATTCTTCCTTTTCAGAAAGCTATACTTTTTTCTACATATAGTATTAGAAATTACATGTTAAATAACACTCTAATAGAATGATTTGATGTAGTTTTAAGAAGAAAAAAAAAGAAAAAACAATCAGGTGACAAAAATCACTTCCCCAGAACAAATTATTATTATTATTCTAAAATCAACTTTTTTCTTTATTAATTGAGTATTTCTTAATTACATTTCGATATTTATTCCCTTTCCCGGTTTCCAGGCCAACATCCCACTAACCCCTTCCCCCTCCCCCTTCTATGGGTGTTCCCCTCCCCATCCTCCCCGCATTACCGCCCTCCCCCCAACAATCACGTTCACTGGGGGTTCAGTCTTAGCAGGACCAAGAGCTTCCCCTTCCACTGGTGCTCTTACTAGGCTATTCATTGCTACCTATGAGGTTGGAGCCCAGGGTCAGTCCATGTATAGTCTTGTAGTGGCTTAGTCTCTGGAAGCTCTGATTGCTTGGCATTGTTGTTCATATGGGGTCTCAAGCCCCTTCAAGCTCTTCCAGTCCTTTCTCTGATTCCTTCAACGGGGGTCCCGTTCAGTGGGTTGCTGCTGGCATTCGCCTATGTATTTGCTGTATTTTGGCTGTGTCTCTCAGGGGAGATCTACATCTGGTTTCTGTTGGCCTGCACTTCTTTGCTTCATCCATCTTGTCTAATTGGGTGGCTATATATGTATGGGCCACATGTGGGGCAGGCTCTGAATGGGTGTTCCTTCTGCCTCTGTTTTAATCTTTGCCTCCCTATTCCCTGCCAAGGGTATTCTTATTCCCCTTTTAAAGAAGGAGTGAGGCATTCGCATTTTGGTCATCCTTCTTGAGTTTCATGTGTTCTGTGCATCTAGGGTAATTCAAGCATTTGGGCTAATATCCACTTATCAATGAGTGCATACCATGTGTGTTTTTCTGTGATTGGGTTACCTCACTCAGGATGATATTTTCCAGGTCCCTCCATTTGCCTATGAATTTCATAAAGTCATTGTTTTTGATAGCTGAGTAATATTCCATTGTGTAGATGTACCACATTTTCTGTATCCATTCCTCTGTTGAAGGGCATCTGGGTTCTTTCCAGCTTTTGGCTATTATAAATAAGGCTGCTATGCACATAGTGGAGCACGTGTCTTTGTTATATGTTGGGGCATCTTTTGGGTATATGCCCAAGAGAGGTATAGCTGGGTCCTCAGGTAGTTCAATGTCCAATTTTCTGAGGAACTTCCAGACTGATTTCCAGAATGGTTGCACCAGTCTGCAATCCAACCAACAATGGAGGAGTGTTCCTCTTTCTCCACATCCTCGCCAGCATTTGCTGTCACCTGAGTTTTTGATCTTAGCCATTCTCACTGGTGTGAGGTGAAATCTCAGGGTTGTTTTGATTTGCATAAAATCAACTTTTCTAATGTAGCAAATGTACTTAGTGACAGTCAAATAAAATTCCCACTTCACTAATAATGTTCAGTGTTATTAAAATAGAGCCTGCATTTCAGAATCACTCTCTCAAAGAATTAGCACATGAACTATGATTCTTAAAGTGTACTTTTTAGTTATTTTCTTCAAGGCTTCAAAAAGCATTTGAACAACTAGATGATGCTAACTAAATTAGAAAGATGTTAAATGTTCATTTGTATGGCTATGGTATAATTCATTGAGTGGCAGTGACATTTTATAAGAATAGAATACTGAAAACAGATAACTTTGACTCTTAGTTTCATGTTTTAGTTGCTGGGTGACTTTGAAAAATGAAACCAACCTCTCTGCACTTTCCCGTTTTGAAATGGAAACGTTGTCAAACAATCCTTATGAGATGGTGTGTGTGCAAGTCATATGAATAATAAGTCAGTGCCTGGATGTTAGATACCATTAATAAGTAGTTTCCAGAAGGTTCTAAGGAAGCATTGTTTATAGATTAATTAAAAATCTATTAGTTGTGATATGTATAGTGGAAAACAAAGTGGGCAGGAAGTAGCAAACAGACTTCTGAAAGATGGGGACAATTATTTAAATAGCTTGAATATATTGATTTAATGCTACTTATTTTTATCTTGAGTTAGTCTGTTAGACATTTAATGTCACATTATATCTTAGCTGGTTGGATTGCTTTAATTTTCCATGTAATTTTCAAGTCAGTATTAAACAGCCAATAGCTATGATACGGGATAGAATCAGTTATTTTACACTAAGGAGTTATCATTTGGGGCAATAGTTTTAGAAAAATGTACAGCAATAAAATAATCTTTAGATTTATATTGTTCCAGCCCATTAGGAAAAGATGCAGAGGAAAATAACAGTGGTGCTCACAGCCTTAATGATGTGAGGATTCTGAGACTTGCTAGTGTAACTTTCTCTCTTCACGCCATTGTAAAGGAGATCAGTGGCTCTACAGTTGACTGAGGAAGGGTATTAAAGCATATAATGCTCTCAGTTGGAAACAGAAGAATCATTCTGTATATAAGGCTGGTGGTCAGAATATTGTTGTCTAATAGTCATAGATACTAGGGCAGAATTTCATTGCTCAAATACATAAATTTTTAATAAAACTTCTAGAAATCCCTCAGCTGACAAGGAGCACATGTAGCCTAAGAAATAAGACACACAAAGAAGCTGTTTCTTTGGACATTTATGAGAGGGATTTTAGGGAGGCCCATGAAGGGCAGCAGTGCTTCATGAAACCTACAGAGAGGGCCCTAGGGGCTGTTCTTGCTGAAACCCCAAATGCAGACTTGTTTATTTCTACAGAGGAAATTCCAGTCACCTAGGCTCCAACAGAAGGAGGAGAAACAGCATCCCCCAACCCAATCCCCATTAGGGGCTTTATAGAATCTACGTTCCTCAAGTCCACAGAGAGCTGGTGATCCAGAAGCCTTTCACAGCATCTGGTTTAACCTCCTTGGTTTTGGTCAGTGAAATAAATAGACTAGAGTTGTTTATCACAGTTCTATAAATATTTAATGTCCCAAAGAAAAAGGGTAGGGGTAAGGAGCATATGCTGAATGTATGTTTTTTTTAAATAGGAGATTACACTTCCTACCTCATAGGTCTCATTTGGTTATCAGTACATCCACTTTACACGTGGGAGGAAGAAACAAAAAAAAAACAAAGCAAAAACCTCAAACTTCCTGCTAAATATTTGTGCTTTTTGAACTTAGAATGATTTTACTTTTCTGGTATTCAACACTCTTTGGAACTATAATGATTATGGTAAATTAACCTTTAGGTAACACATTTCTTTTTCTTTTTCATTAAGATTTTTCTACTTTTTGAAGTGCTGAATATGTCCAGATAAGAAAAAAGTTAAGAAGGGAAACAGGTGGAAGATTCAAATATAAGGAAAGTGGAATGTGTGCCAGGATGAGAAAATGAATCACCAGAGGAACAGAGGAAAGTGAGTATGGGGATTGGGGCACTGTGAATGTCCAGGAGACTAGAAAATGGAGTCATACCTTCACTGGAAGTTGCAAAATACTTTATAGACTAGAAGAAAAATCCTAATGATGTAAGAAGGAACGGGTTAAATATGAAAATGACCATTAAGTGTTAACAATGGCTAGCACCTTAGGACAGGGGAGTCCAGTTGCAAAGAAAACACCCAACACCAAAACCAAACTGAAGCACCTATGCAGAGAGAGAGAAAAAGCTGGCTTTGTAGGCCTATAGATCTAAGCCATAAATGAGGCCTGCTTAGACTCATTAAATCACAGTAGTCAATTAATTCCAGCTGGGACTCAAGGTACAACATCAACAAACTATATCCAATAATGTTTCAAAGAAATGTCCAAAAGAAGGTAAATACACTCCCTGTGGAAATAATCCCAGCTTTGGTCATGGAGAGTGTCAAAGAAGATGTCTACTAGCTTCTGTGTAAACCCCAAGGCTTTAGAGATTTGTCTAGCGGACCTTTCAGGTACCATGTGTATTAATGTATGACACAGAGCTCATCAAGCCTCAGCATTTGATTACCCATTGATATTAATTGGTCTATCATGTGATTTTATGTTTATAAAAAAATGAAGGGAAGAAATACTTTGGTTTGTATGCATTTCACAATGTTAAGGTAGAAGATTAGTTGTTCAATCTTCTGGAGTGGCCTTGTACTCTTACAATCTCAAATATGCTACAAGTATACAAAATTGATTGTACTGGCCCACACTCAATGTGTTTGACTGCAGTGTTTATACATCATTTTTTATTGATTAACTGTTCTCATTCACACCAGTTTTCACAGTTGTTTCAAATTTTGGCCTACTTCTCTAAAAATATGTTAATGGATTAAAATGTTTAATAAAAGCAGTGATAATTGCAGAGTAAATGAACCTCTAAAGTAATGTTAATTTAGACTATAAATATGTACAGTCTCAGAAAATACTTAACTACAAACAAACAAACAAACAAACAAAAACTAGGATATTTAGAGGAATGTACAAATGACCTTAAATCATATTTGAAATGGGGTTTCACTTTGTGGTTCTGTCTGTCCTAGAACTTCCTTATCCAGACCAAGCTGATCTCAGACTCACAGAAATTTGTCTGTCTGTGCCTATTGAGTGCTGGGATCAAAAGCATATACTCCATGCCCTGCTACAAATAAATCTTACCTTTAAACAATATGTAAATAACTGTGTAATGTTTGATATCACATTCTTAAAATTATGTTATAGTATCACTAATGCTGAAGACAGAAAGAGGTTATTGGCAAACCATGGTTTTAAAGTCAAATAACACAGTTCGATATCATGGCATATGACTTCAGAAGTAGTTACTATCATGTGTTTACTAAATATTCAGCAACTTCAGAAATGTAGTACTACTGATGAATGCATTTACGAAGAATATGTGGAATATCTGAGAGAAAAGGGTTCAGAGACTGTGTTTTGTTCAACACTGACACTACAGGAGATAGTTTTGAAGGAACTCATCTAATGATTGATTTCTAGGGTGCTACTGCACAAGAGAGGTGTTCAGGATTAGTATGTTGAGGTAATAGTGTTACTGGTTGGATCAAAGAGATCCTCTTCAATGCTAGGAGCAGGCTGCTTTGTTCACAAGATACACTTGACTGGATGTTGTTTCTCTTCATTCAGTTAATGAAGCTTTGGAAATTATCAAATGGAACAAAGTTGCTGTCAGGGTTTGCCTTCTGTTCAGTGTGCTTTGAAAAAAAGAAAGGCAACTTGCAAGACTAGCTTTGCTCCAAGATAAACTGGCCGTCCTTGGGAAACAGATATTTTCCAATGTTTTTGATATGAAGATGATGTAAAGTATTTTGTTATTCATTAATATATCCATAATTTCAAATGATAAATCTTTGTGAAATTCACTGCTTAATAATTAAATAACCAATACTTTGGTTTTATGATATTGTATACTAGGATTTAAATGAAGAACTGTGGAGAAAATGCCTCAAACTATGAGTTAGATTCCTACACAGAAGCTGATGACGCTATTTACTCATTCCAATAAGTCATTGATCACCATGGTTAGATTAATACACTTATATTTAAGTGATATTGCCATGTTGACAGACACTAGATATTTTCTAGGACCAAATGCAATGAGAAAAAAATTTATATCATATTTTTCCAAATTAAAATATTTGTAAGGATGAATACTAAAGACTATATCATCTTTAGGGTCATGGGAAACAGTGTTCCATATGAATGTTCTTAACAGTTTTTGTATCAGTGTTTAACCTTTTATCCAGAACTATCTAAATTTTATGCCATTTTTGTTGATCTTTAGACTGAAAAACAAATCATAAATCAACACAGATGGGCACTTAACCTATACCTAACTATTTACCACTGAGATTATTCAGAAAGCTTGGTAAAATAGTATAAATTGTGTTTTTCCTATCTTGACAGAAAATTAATGAAAATACTATCTGTTAGTTTTTGGATTGGCATACAAGGTACTAGGTTTTCTTATGTCACTTTCAAACACAGTTCCCTGCTCAGCTCTTTCTCTCTTCATCTCAACCTTCCTGTGCCTTCCTGTACAATTGCATTCGTTTCCATAGTAAGCAAAGATACTAAAAGCCTCAATAAAAATATCTGCAAAGCAAATTCAAGGTCATGTTTAGAAGACCACATACAATGACCAAGTTAGCGTCATCTCAGGGATTCAAGGTTGGTTTGATAGATGCAAATCAGTAACTGAAGTGCGCCACAGAAATAAGGTTAAGGATAGGATGTTTATGGTTGTTTTGATAGATGCAGAAGAAGCAGGCGTTGATGTTGAACATACCTGCATGATAAAGCGTCCTGAAGAAACTAGAAATAAATAGACTATACTTCAAAATAATAAAAGGCACATATAACAAAATGATAATATTTTACTAAGTGGAACACAAAAGAACATGTGTATTTCAACTTTGTAACCTTAAATCATGATGTTTCACACCCAAATTAGTGAAAACATTTTATGCTGGCTGATTAATAAACATTTATAGATAAAATGTCTGAAAAATATTCACATTTGATAAATATGATGAAAAACACTAAATGAAATATTTGAATGAAAGATCCTCTGCAAAGGGAATATGGTGGGTTTTATCAAATAATATCAAAAGTGAAACAAAAAAGGAGTCAGGATGTTCAGGAAATTTTATAAACAGAGCTTTGCTTACTAGAACAGATGTAACAGAAAGAAAACACATAAATGAGAATTAAGAGATTGAATAACACAATTCAATGATTGTTTTTGTTTGTTTTTCTGATGCTGAGGACTGAACCTTGGGCTTCATATGCAAATACTCTACTACATGGCTATATTCCCAACCTTTGAGTGCTTGACTCATTAACCCAATTAACAGTTGTTTGGGTATTTTAAATGTTAAGTGAATAGTTGATATGGTTGTGAGCTAAGCCTAGAATCTAGACTTATCTCAGTCATAACTAAGACATGGTTCCTCACTGAAGGCTCCTGACTGAAGACTGTAATATTAATACATTTTAGAAAGAAGTGTTTTAGTTTAGATCCTGTGTTAAAATAAACAGTGGTGAAATATCTCTTTAGGGTGAAAGTTCAGCAGTTAAACCTGAAGGAACTTTCTTGGCTTGATAAACCAAGTAAGTTGTCTCTGTATGGCATGCAGATTCTGTAATCAATGAGTTTCCTTAGGAAGAACTTCAAGATGACAAGGAGGAAAAGAGCCTTCAAAAAGTGCTTAAGAATTTAAATGTGTGAATGTCAGGGAAACTAAGGAAAGGCATTTAGTAAGATAAGAATGCCCCACAGGCAGGGATGTAATAGAAGTTAAAAAAACAAACAAAAAAAAAAAGTCATGCAGAAAGTGATTCAACTTTGCTGAGAAGTCAAGAAAAACAAAAACGGAAAATTCCACAGGGGTGGGTTTCCATCACAGAGGTGTTCTTCACATTCTCCAGTCAGTGGAGTCCACAATACAAAACAGTGACTATGGGTCATTAGGAACAAATGTAAATTTAGACTAGATTTTATCAGAAGTGCAAAAAAATCCCAATATAGTTAGACCAAAATGAGTTGGACTAGCTCCTAGACCTTCTGGGATCTCACATAAAGAGTGGTAAGAGGAGTGTTGACTAGCTGAGGCACCATCTTTCTTTGTACAATATCCACCATTTTTTATTCTGGATGAACAAATCCAAACTCCAGATAAGGTATCTTTAACCTTTGTTTTCTTCTCTCTGGATTGTTTGCTGTACCATGTGCTCTAGTCCTAGAAGCTGGTTCTGTCATAGAGGGGCACATGCATAGAGCTATGTGTGGGAAGATTTCAGTATGCTCTGCAGAGTATGAATGTTGGAATACAGAAGTAAGAGGAAAATAGTTAACTTATTTTGTGAGGCAGAAGAAAAATGTGTTATTTAAAAGCAACTATTGCTGTCCCTTACTTTATTACTTCATCAATAAAATATTCAATTTTTTTCTGATGAAATGTTTATAACATTTTTTTTCTTTTTTTAAAATAAATTTAAATTTCAGACTGAGCAGGTTGTATTTGTATATTTAGGAATACACACACATGTGCTTGCATGTGCACACACACACACACACACACACACACACACACACACCCATACACCCACATAGTATTTAATTATTTGTTCTTTTTTTGAAACTAAGATTTTTTCCCCTGGGCTGTAGTTAGACAGTGAGTTAGTTAATAAATATCTTTAAAATTTTTCATTAAAATATAATTATAGAGTTCTCTTTTCCCTCTTGCCCTCCGCATGTCTAACCCCTCTCCCATTTTACAGTTCTTTATAAGTTGCCATACCAAGCTCGCTTCAAAAAGAAACATATTTTTAGAAAAAAATTCTTGAAAGCCTATTTCTGCAAAAATGTCATGTGGGGAAAAAAACTTAGTCAAACAGAAACCTTTTTCACTGCCTAACTTGATCTGTCAATAAGTACTTACTTAACATTGGAGTAGCAATGGGTGTTCTCCAGAGACCCCAACCCAATACATGGCAAAATGGACCAATGGAGGGTGAAGGACTGTAGAGAAAGGTATATAAGCAAGGGTTGTCTGGAGTTGTTTTGTGTCGGTTTGGAGAACAGAAATTCCAGCATCAAAGTAACTGCAGAGTCTGTGCCTGGTGAAATTTTAAGAAAGGATTTTTTTCCATCCATTTTGTAGGATGCTCATTGACTTCATAAGGCAGAATCCTTTTGACCCAATTACCCCTTATGGTTTTCTTTAAGGGATTAAGATCAGTGTGAATTTTAGCAGTTACAAATACCTGTACAAGTTTGGGCTTTCCAACTTTCTGTCATGACTTGGGGGAAGTCCGCATGATGCCTCATCCCTCTTGGAGGAGGTTGTAACTGCTAATGGTTGCTAGAGGGAGGAAGTGTCATTTTCTCTAATGATAGAGCCACACTGGGAGAGCAGCTAGCAAGAAGGAGTCCTTGTAGCCAGGAAGTCGGTTGTCGGAGGTAATAGGATGCAGGTGAGTATAATTACAATAGACTGTACATGTGCATGAAGCTATCAAAAACATCAACGTGAAGTTTAGAGAGCCACATGCATTCAAACCATTACTGTTGTATCACTAGTCCCGGTCTCTACACAATCTCGGCTATGGAGTTTATAGTTTATCATGTGGTTTTATCCAAGGTTTCAACAATTTTGTTTATGATATGGATAATATGATAATATGGATTTTAACACATTCATGAGTAGGTCTGAGTTAGCAATAATGCATCAGTGTTACATTAAGGAAAGAAATAACTTCCTTGGAGACATCTAACTGAGAGTGAGTCCAGATAAATGCCCTACTTCATGTTCCCTGTTCTTCCACAGTCCTCTGTCTGTTTCAGGAGTCTGAACTTGTGTCTGCTTGAAGGCTGTCTTGTGAAACATTTTGTCCCTGTGTCTTTCTGTTGTATGAGATGTGTATGAGTGGTGTGTGTATGTGTGTGTGTGTGCCTATTATGTCTGTGTATGTATGTGTATTTGTCTGTCCCTAATGAAGAGTAGCAAGTATCACATGGAATAGAAATTGGATACTTTATAGAAATTTTTAATAGAGTTTTTACAGGGAATTAAGTTATTGGCTCCAACTCATCTCAAATCACCCAAATAAGAAGCACCATTGTTTATCATCCAATATTCATAGGTGGTTGCTTCTAAGTTTCATGGCACTTTTCAGGACGTCGCTATCACGACTGTGCTTGTTGCTCTCAGCAAATGATAGACATTGTCTGGATGAGGGCAATGAGGCATGCATGTAACTTAAGACTATAGCTACACATCAGCTTAGGTTTCAAAAGTTGATTACCTGTGAAATCCAAGGAAAGAAAAGGTCAACTGTCACATTGCTCTCTTAAAGACAGGCTAAAAAGACAGTAGGCTAGAACACCTAAGTGATCAAGGTACATTATCAACTCTGGCTGTGAGGGCCAGCAAAGTTCCAGTCTCTTAGAATGTAAAAATATACTTTTAAAAAAAAATTCTGTAATCCTTTTTTACAGTCCAGTATTCATCCCCATCCTGGTCCTTTTCTGACTGCTCCCCATCCCATACCTTCCCCTTCCCCCATGCACTATCTCCCCTGTCTTCAAGAGGATGTCCTCACCCCCCACTCTCATCCCACCAGACCTCCCCTGGGGCCTCAAGTCTCTCTGGAGGGTTGGGTGCATCTTCTCTCACTGAGGCCAGACCCGGCAGCCCTCTGCTGTGTCTGTGGCCTCATGTCAGCTGGTGTATGCTGCCTGGTGGGTGGCTCAGTGTCTGAGAGATCTCTGGGGTCCAGGTCAGTTGAGACTGCTGGTCTTCCCATGGTGCTGCCCTCCTCCTCAGCTTCTTCCACTTTTTCCTCAATTCAACCACAGGGGTCCCCGGCTTCTGTCCATTGGTTGGGTGCTAGTATGTGCAGCTGACTCAACTGCTTGTTGGACATCTTGGAGGACAGCCATGTTAGGCTCCTGTGTGCAAACACATCACAGCATCAGTAACAATGCCAGGCCTTGGGGCCTCCCATTGAGCTTGATCCCAATTTGGACCTCCTTGCTCTCAGGCTTTCTTTTTTTTCCCTCTGCAGTTTCTTTAGACAGAGACAATTCTGGGCCAGAGCTTTTGACTGTGGGATGGCAACCCTATCCTTCCACTTGATGTCCTGTCCACTGGAGGTGGACTCTACAAGTTCCCCCTCCCCAGTGTAGAGCACTTCTTTTAAGGCTCTACAGTCCTGAGAGTCTCTCATCTCCTAGGTCTTTGGTACATTCTAATGGGTCCCCTACCTCCTACCTCCTGAGGTTATCTGTTTCCATTCTTTTTGCTAACCCTCAGGGCTTCAGTCCTGTTCTCCCCCTGCCCCCTATGGTCATTGTATTGCCACAATTGTATTATATGATCTACTTTCTAAGAAGTGAGTATAACAAGTGAGTTTTTGGTTTCAAAACAGAAATCCCATTTGTTATGTTTGCATAGAAATGTTATTCTTGAATAATGCATTCATTTTGTCCCTTAAATGTTCTTAACATCTAATGTGCTAAGTTTCATCCTGGGCTCTGGGGAGGAAGGAATAAGGGATACCATCCAGGTCTACTCTGAAGTTGCTTACATTTGTACTAGGAAGACGCATTAGTCAAATGTGTCATATTCTAAATGGTAAAAATTGTTATACAGGAAGGACAAAAAGTGAAAATTAGAATTTATGAGAAATTTATAAATTAGGATCCCATAAAGGGACTCATGGGAGGCTAAGCAACTGTGGCTAGAACCCAGTGGTCTGGGCAGGGGTCTGCAACTGTACCTTTGGACTGAGCATGGGGACTTTCACGTTGACTTGTACTGCCGTGTCTCAGTTTGTGTAATTACTCCAGCGTCACAGCCTGGGCAAAGGCCTGTGAGAGCTCAGCCCAGATCCTGTGCCTATTCTTGGGCTCTGTAGAAAGATGGCCCTCTGTTCCTCGCTACTTCTGAAAGCATGGTTCTGATATCTACTGATGTTCAGTTTCCCTCAGAATTGGGGTTGGCAGATAAAGCACAATGCAGTCAATCATATTTGAATTTCAGATTAATGAAATAAATGTTCTGTGTGAGTATGCTCACATTTAACTTGGTCTCCAGGATTTATCTTTGCTACATCTGACCAATTTTCTCCAAACAGGAAAGTTATTTTGATGCTGGACATCTCAAAATAAAACATCCTCATTTAAACCAGTTAAGTGTGGACATTTAAGCAAGAGCAATGCACAAGCCAGTACTGTTATCCTCTGTACAGTATTGGAATAGGAGTATGTAGAGAGATCCACAGAAGAGAACATCTGTGATTGCAGCTCGCTTTCTAACTAGACACAGGATACTTTTACAAAGCTGCAGTGTTAGTGGTTTGGGGCTAAGTTTTGAAAAGAGGAGTGGTTGATAAATAAGAAAATGAAATTTGTTAAAAAGAACACTGTGAAACATGTCGCAGAGTCATGAAGCGACTGACAGGAATTGGGTCTGGTTTGCATAAAGCAGTTACTTGTGTGTGAAATGCGGAGCTTGGAGCGAGACTGAGTAATTCCATGTAGTAGGATAAACAGGGATCTTTTGGATGTCTCTGAATCAGGGTGATACTTTGAAAGTGTTGTTTTGCTCTAAGGCTGCTTTTGACGGACTTAATCCTTGCTGTATATGCTGTTAAGGCATCTTGATTCCCTAAGAGAAGACACAATCACTTTAAGTCCAGAAGTTAAATTCACTGCATGTCACGGTGTGAGTATGTTCTCAGAAGAAAAGTCCCGGCTTGTTTGGCAAGAGTTTGGTTGTTAAGTCTTTGAGGAACCTTCAAGCCATTTTTGTAATGGCTGCCCTAATTTGCATCCTCATCAATGTACGCAAGCGTGCTTCTTACCACACATCCTTTTCAACCTTTATCCTTCGCTTGCGCTCTGCTTTTACTTGACTTTTGTAACGAAAGGTATCGAGTAGGTTCTTAAATATTAATCAACTAATTAATTAATTAGTGTGCATGTGGAGGTCTGAAGACAACCTGCAGAACACTGGTTTCTCCCTCGACCACATGACTCTGAGAGCTTGAAGTGAGATTATCAGCCTTGGTAGCAGACACTCTTGCCAAGGAAACCCCTTTACCAGCCCCTCTTTGGTTGGATTTTTTTTTTTATTAACTTGAGTATTTCTTATATACATTTCGAGTGTTATTCCCTTTCCCGGTTTCCGGGCAAACATCCCCCTCCCCCCTCCCCTTCCTTTTGGGTGTTCCCCTCCCAACCCTCCCCCCATTGCCGCCCTCCCCCCAACAGTCTAGTTCACTGGGGGTTCAGTCTTAGCAGGACCTAGGGCTTCCCCTTCCACTGGTGCTCTTACTAGGATATTCATTGCTACCTATGAGATCAGTGTCCAGGGTCAGTCCATGTATAGTCTTTAGGTAGTGGCTTAGTCCCTGGAAGCTCTGGTTGCTTGGCATTGGTGTACATATGGAGTCTCGAGCCCCTTCAAGCTCTTCCAGTTCTTTCTCTGATTCCTTCAACGGGGGTCCTATTCTCAGTTCAGTGGTTTGCTGCTGGCATTCGCCTCTGTATTTGCTGTATTCTGGCTGTGTCTCTCAGGAGCGATCTACATCCGGCTCCGGTCGGTCTGCACTTCTTTGCTTCATCCATCTTGTCTAATTGGGTGGCTGTATATGTATGGGCCACATGTGGGGCAGGCTCTGAATGGGTGTTCCTTCAGTCTCTGTTTTAATCTTTGCCACTCTCTTCCCTGCCAAGGGTATTCTTGTTCCCCTTTTAAAGAAGGAGTGAAGCATTCACATTTTGATCATCCGTCTTGAGTTTCATGTGTTCTAGGCATCTAGGGTAATTCAAGCATTTGGGCTAATAGCCACTTATCAATGAGTGCATACCATGTGTGTTTTTCTGTGATGGGGTTACCTCACTCAGGATGATATTTTCCAGTTCCAACCATTTGCCTACGAATTTCATAAAGTCGTTGTTTTTGATAGCTGAGTAATATTCCATTGTGTAGATGTACCACTTTTTCTGTATCCATTCCTCTGTTGAAGGGCATCTGGGTTCTTTCCAACTTCTGGCTATTATAAATAAGGCTGTGATGAACATAGTGGAGCACGTGTCTTTTTTATATGTTGGGGCATCTTTTGGGTATATGCCCAAGAGAGGTATAGCTGGATCCTCAGGCAGTTCAATGTCCAATTTTCTGAGGAACCTCCAGACTGATTTCCAGAATGGTTGTACCAGTCTGCAATCCCACCAACAATGGAGGAGTGTTCCTCTTTCTCCGCATCCTCGCCAGCATCTGCTGTCACCTGAGTTTTTGATCTTAGCCATTCTCACTGGTGTGAGGTGAAATCGCAGGTTTGTTTTGATTTGCATTTCCCTTATGACTAAAGATGTTGAACATTTCTTTAGGTGTTTCTCAGCCATTCGCATTCCTCAGCTGTGAATTCTTTGTTTAGCTCTGAACCCCATTTTTTAATAGGGTTATTTGTCTCCCTGCGGTCTAACTTCTTGAGTTCTTTGTCTATTTTGGATATAAGGCCTCTATCTGTTGTAGGATTGGTAAAGATCTTTTCCCAATCTGTTGGTTGCCATTTTCTCCTAACCACAGTGTCCTTTGCCTTACAGAAGCTTTGCAGTTTTATGAGATCCCATTTGTCAATTCTTGATCTTAGAGCATAAGCCACTGGTGTTTTGTTCAGGAAATTTTTTCCAGTGCCCATGTGTTCCAGATGCTTCCTTAGTTTTTCTTCTATTAGTTTGAGTGTGTCTGCTTTGATGTGGAGGTCCTTGATCCACTTGGACTTAAGCTTTGTACAGGGTGATAAGCATGGATCGATCTGCATTCTTCTACATGTTGACCTCCAGTTGAACCAGCACCATTTGCTGAAAATGCTATCTTTTTTCCATTGGATGGTTTTGGCTCCTTTGTCAAAAATCAAGTGACCATAGGTGTGTGGGTTCATTTCTGGGTCTTCAAATCTATTCCATTGGTCTATCTGTCTGTCTCTGTACCAATACCAGGCAGTTTTTATCACTATTGCTCTGTAATACTGCTTGAGTTCAGGGATAGTGATTCCCCCTGAAGTCCTTTTATTGTTGAGGATAGTTTTAGCTATCCTGGGTTTTTTGTTATTCCAGATGAACTTGCAAATTGTTCTGTCTAACTCTTTGAAGAATTGGATTGGTATTTTGATGGGGATTGCATTGAATCTGTAGATCGCTTTTCGTAAAATGGCCATTATTACTATATTAATCCTGCCAATCCATGAGCATGGGAGATCTTTCCATCTTCTGAGGTCTTCTTCAATTTCTTTCTTCAGTGTCTTGAAATTCTTATTGTACAGATCTCTTACTTGCTTGGTTAAAGTCACACCGAGGTACTTTATATTATTTGGGTCTATTATGAAGGGTGTTGTTTCCCTAATTTCTTTCTTGGCTTGTTTCTCTTTTGTGTAGAGGAAGGCTACTGATTTATTTGAGTTAATTTTATACCCAGCCACTTTGCTGAAGTTGTTTATCAGCTTTATAGTTCTCTGGTGGAACGTTTGGGATCACTTAAATATACTATCATATCATCTGCAAATAGTGATATTTTGACTTCTTCTTTTCCGATCTGTATCCCCTTGACCTCCCTTTGTTGTCTGATTGTTCTGGCTAGAACTTCAAGAACTATATTGAATAAGAAGAGAGAGAGGGTGGGTAGCCTTGCCTAGTCCCTGATTTTAGTGGGAGTGCTTCAAGTTTCTCTCCATTTAGTTTAATGTTAGCAACTGGTTTGCTGTATATGGCTTTTACTATGTTTAGGTATGGGCCTTGAATTCCTATTCTTTCCAGGACTTTTATCATGAAGGGGTGTTGAATTTTGTCAAATGCTTTCTCAGCATCTAATGAAATGATCATGTGGTTTTGTTCTTTCAGTTTGTTTATATAATGGATCACATTGATGGTTTTCTGTATATTTAACCATCACTGCAACCTGGGATGAAGCCTACTTGATCAAGGTGGATGATTGTTTTGATGTACTCTTGGATTTGGTTTGCCAGAATTTTATTGAGAATTTTTGCGTCGATATTCATAAGGGAAATTGGTCTGAAGTTCTCTTTCTTTGTTGGGTCTTTGTGTGGTTTAGGTATAAGAGTAATTGTGGCTTCATAGAAGGAATTCGGGAGTGATCCATCTGTTTCAATTTTGTGGAATAGTTTGGATAATATTGGTATGAGGTCTTCTATGAAGGTCTTATAGAATTCTGCACTAAACCTGTCTGGACCTGGGCCCTTTTTGGTTGGGAGACCTTTAATGACTGCTTCTATTTCCTTAGGAATTATGGGGTTGTTTAACTGGTTTATCTGTTCCTGATTTAACTTCGGTACCTGGTATCTGTCTAGGAAATTGTCCATTTCCTGTAGATTTTCAAGTTTTGTTGAATATAGGCTTTTATAGTAAGATCTGATGATTTTTTGAATTTCCTCTGAATCTGTAGTTATGTCTCCCTTTTCATTTCTGATTTTGTTAATTTGGACACACTCTCTGTGTCCTCTCATTAGTCTGGCTAAGGGTTTATCTAGCTTGTTGATTTTCTCAAAGAACCAACTTTTGGTTCTGTTGATTCTTTCTATGGTCCTTTTTGTTTCTACTTGGTTGATTTCAGCTCTGAGTTTGATTATTTCCTGCCTTCTACTCCTCCTGGGTGTATTTGCTTCTTTTTGTTCTAGAGCTTTTAGGTGTGCTGTCGAGCTGCTGACATATGCTCTTTCCTGTTTCTTTCTGCAGGCACTCAGCGCTGTGAATTTTCCTCTTAGCACATCTTTCATTGTGTCCCATAAGTTTGGGTATGTTGTACCTTCATTTTCATTAAATTCTAAAAAGTTTTTAATTTCTTTCTTTATTTCTTCCTTGACCAGGTTATCATTGAGTAGAGCATTGTTCAATTTCCACGTATACGTGGGCATTCTTCCCTTATTGTTATTGAAGACCAGTTTTAGGCCGTGGTGGTCCGATAGCACGCATGGGATTATTTCTATCTTTCTGTACCTGTTGAGTCCCGTTTTTTGACCAATTATATGGTCAATTTTGGAGAAAGTACCATGAGGAGCTGAGAAGAAGGTATATCCTTTTGCTTTAGGATAGAATGTTCTATAAATATCCGTTAAGTCCATTTGGCTCATGACTTCTCTTTGTCTGCGTCTCTGTTTAATTTCTGTTTCCATGATCTGTCCATTGATGAGAGTGGGGTGTTGAAATCTACTACTATTATTGTGTGAGGTGCAATGTGTGGTTTGAGCTTTAGTAAGGTTTCTTTTACGTATGTAGGTGCCCTTGTATTTGGGGCATAGATATTTAGGATTGAGAGTTCATCTTGGTGGATTTTTCCTTTGATGAATATGAAGTGTCCTTCCATATCTTTTTTGATAACTTTTAGTTGAAAATTGATTTTATTTGGTATTAGAATGGCTACTCCAGCTTGCTTCTTCCGACCATTTGCTTGGAAAGTTGTTTTCCAGCCTTTCACTCTGAGGTAGTGTCTGTCTTTGTCTCTGAGGTGTGTTTCCTGTAGGCAGCAGAATGCAGGGTCCTCCGTTGTGTATCCAGTTTGTTAATCTATGTCTTTTTATTGGGGAGTTGAGGCCAGTGATGTTGAGCGACATTAAGGAATAGTGATTATTGCTTCCTGTTATATTCATATTTGTATGTGAGGTTATGTTTGTGTGCTTTCATTCTCTTTGTTTTGTTGCCAAGACGATTAGTTTCTTGCTTCTTCTAGGGTATACCTTGCATCCTTATGTTGGGCTTTACCATTTATTATCCTTTGTAGTGCTGGATTTGTAGAAAGATATTGTGTAAGTTTGGTTTTTTCATGGAATATCTTGGTTTCTCCATCTATGTTAATTGAGAGTTTTGCAGGATACAGTAACCTGGGCTGGCATTTGTGTTCTCTTAGAGTCTGTATGACATCAGTCCAGGATCTTCTGGCCTTCATAGTTTCTGGCGAAAAGTCTGGTGAGATTCTGATAGGTCTGCCTTTATATGTTTCTTGACCTTTTTCCCTTACTGCTTTTAATATTCTTTCTTTATTTTGTGCGTTTGGTGTTTTGACTATTATGTGACGGGAGGTGTTTCTTTTCTGGTCCAATCTATTTGGAGTTCTGTAGGCTTCTTGTATGCCTATGGGTATCTCTTTTTTTAGGTTAGGGAAGTTTTCTTCTATGATTTTGTTGAAGATATTTACTGGTCCTTTGAGCTGGGAGTCTTCACTCTCTTCTATACCTATTATCCTTAGGTTTGATCTTCTCATTGAGTCCTGGATTTCCTGTATGTTTTGGACCAGTAGCTTTTTCCGCTTTACATTATCTTTGACAGTTGAGTCAATGATTTCTATGGAATCTTCTGCTCCTGAGATTCTCTCTTCCATCTCTTGTATTCTGTTGGTGAAGCTTGTATCTACAGCTCCTTGTCTCTTCTTTTGGTTTTCTATATCCAGGGTTGTTTCCATGTGTTCTTTCTTGATTGCTTCTATTTCCATTTTTAATTCCTTCAACTGTTTGATTGTGTTTTCCTGGAATTCTTTCAGGGATTTTTGTGTCTCCTCTCTATGGGCTTCTACTTGTTTATTTATGTTTTCCTGGAATTCTTTCAGGGATTTTTGTGTCTCCTCTCTATGGGCTTCTACTTGTTTATTTATGTTTTCCTGGAATTCTTTCAGGCATTTTTGCGATTCCTCTCTGTAGGCTTCTACTTGTTCTCTAAGGGAGTTCTTCACGTCTTTCTTGAAGTCCTCCAGCATCATGATCAAATATGATTTTGAAACTAGATCTTGCTTTTCTGGTGTGTTTGGATATTCCATGTTTGTTTTGGTGGGAGAATTGGGCTCCGATGGTGCCATGTAGTCTTGGTTTCTGTTGCTTGGGTTCCTGCGCTTGCCTCTCGCCATCAGATTATCTCTAGTGTTACTTTGTTCTGCTATTTCTGACAGTGGCTAGACTGCCCTATAAGCCTGTGTGTCAGGAGTGCTGTAGACCTGTTTTCCTGTTTCCTTTCAGCCTGTTATGGGGACAGAGTGTTCTGCTTTCAGGCGTGTAGTTTTTCCCCTCTACAGGTCTTCAGCTCTTCCTGTGGGCCTGTGTCTTGAGTTCACCAGGCAGGTCACTTGCAGCAGAAAAGTTGGTCTTACCTGTGGTCCTGAGGCTCAAGTTTGCTCGCAGGGTGCTGCTCATGAGCTCTCTGCGGCGGCAGCAACCAGGAAGATCTGTGCCGCTGTTTCCGGGAGCTTCAGTCTGGTTGGGGTTTTAATATGAATTTTCCTATTGCTTAGAGGAGGTGAGAACCTCTCCATAGGCTGTTTCAATTTGTCGGATTTCTTTAGAAAAATGTCCATTCACATTTATTGACCATCTTAAGAGTAGGATTCTTTGCTGCATATTTATTGGCTCCTTAGGTATTTGTGGGTTTTAGCTCTGAATCGTGGGAATTATCCTTTCAGTGTGTGTGCTGACTTCCTTCGCATGCATACTTTGCCCTGCAGAGCCTTTGGCTTGATGTTCCACTTGTTTTGCTTTTGCTGTGTTTGGGGACAAAGATGAATGTAGGGGAGATTTTTACCCCGCTTCCATTTAGTTTGACAATCTCAGGACCTAGATTTAAGTTTGATAACCATTGTGAATTAACCGTTGTTTCTGGTAGAAGATAAGGATTCCTCTAAGAGGCGTCTCAAAATCATGAGTAAGAATTGAAGTTTGTTAAATGGTTTGGAAGCTTCCATTGAGATAAATATGTAGGCTTTCTCTCTTAATGTGATACAAAATAATGGATCTATGAATTTCTTAGTGTTGAATTATTCTTATATCATCACCTGCAGAATGGATTTGATTTGGAGCCACAAGTTTGATTTTTACATCTACTGTCAGTGAAATGAGTGTGTTATCCTTCTTGTAAGATGTATGCTGTGTTATATAATGATGGTGTTTCTGCCTTCATAGAGAGCCTGAAGTTCCAGGTGTTATTTCTATTGAATGCAATTATGGTTTTTAGAATATTTAGTATACATTTCTCATAAAATTTTCTACGCATCATGTTTACATTGCTGTAAGAATCTTCTTCAATGGAACTGGACATTTTATGCTTTTTATTAACTTTTTATGCACTAATAAGCTCTCTCTAAGATGTGTCTGTTTCATCTTACTGTGTCATATCATAGTTTATGGTGGTTTTTTCCTGGTAGGCAATTTATTCTATTGTTTTCTCTCAATATTTTTGTGCCATTCTGGCTTTGATACGTCAGTTAGAAGCAGCTTCTGCCTGTTAAACTTTATATTTTTAGCTTTTTCCCAATTTAGTATGTTTATTTTAATTCTTGTTAGGTCTGCATATATTTAAACCAACTCAACCAATCAACAGAGTTAGCTTTTTTATCTTTTAAAAAATTTATGATTTGAATTGATATTTATATCTCTATCTTAAAATGAAAAAGGACTTTTATATTCTTTCAAAAACATTTCAACCTTAAACTCAAGTGAAAGTACTTATATTATGAGTCTATACACACATACACCCCCACACAAATACGTGCATATAAATACAAACATACGAATTTGTATATGCACAAATATACACATATAAATACTAGGTCAAAATAAATCTTTATTTAAAAATATCAGGCATTTTTCCTCCTTTTTAATTAATCATTTTATTTGTTTACATTTCAAATATTATCCTTTTTCCTGGTTGCCCCTCCATGTACCTCCCACCCCAACCCTTAGCCTCTAAGAGGGTGCACCCTACCCACCCACCCACCCACTCTCTTCTCACCCCTCTAGCCTTCCTCTTCTCTGGAACATCAAGCTTCCACAGGACCAAGTGCCTCCCCTCCCATTGATGCCAGATGAGGCAGTCCTCTGCTACATATGTAGCGGGAGCCATGATGGGCCCATGTGTATTCTTTGGTTGGTGGTTTAGTCCCTGGGAGATCTGAGGGGTTTGGTTAATTGACACTGTTATTCTTCCTATGGGGTTGCAATCCCCCTCAGCTCCTTCAGCCTTCCCCTAATACTTTACTTTATGGTTAGTCTGGATCAAAGGATACAACAGCTTTACTTACTGTCCAAACCAAGGCCATATTTTTAGAGTTGATATTTAATTTTTATCAATTGCTAATTACAATATTTGTAGTTTTGATTAAATAAGATTACTTATAACTGGTCAAAGTATTAAAAAGAAAGTAAACAATAAATAATCATAAGCTGATTATAAAGGACAATTAGAAATTTTAATATAGTGACCCTATTAATGTTATATTCATGTTAGGTACAAATTAGGAAAAGATGCTTCTAGCAAGTATGCCCTATGAAGAATAAGAGAATGGAGAGAATATTAATAAAGGAAAATTAGCATTTTTGTAATAAAAGGTAAAATACTCCTAACGTTTATAAAATGTTTGTTTAAGGTTTAATCGTATTTATATTTGGAAGCAGGGGACCAGATCAACTTCAATTATTTTAGCTGTGGATGCAAATGATAGAGCATGGTTAGTGGTTATCATTCTTAAGAATTTAGAAATTTATTCTTATAAGACTTGATTTTGACATATTTTTAATTTATAGTGACCAGCAATGGAAAATAGTTTAATATAAATATAAAAACAGTATCTTAAATTTTTATTGTATATAATGACCTTCAGTTCTTATACCTGTTTCAGTTTAGAAAGATTTATCTTTCTCATTACTCTACCTCTGAATCTTGTAATATTTAAAAAAAAGGAGTGTCTACTTGTGTTTGATGTATAGTTACATTGTTTTAATGTGGAAATACAAAAAATTGATAAATCTAAAATAAAAGAAAAAATAAACTTATGTTTTGGTTAAAATTTAACATGCTTCTTTTGTAACGTTAATTTATTTCTAAATTCGAGGATTTATTTATTTATTGAAAACTGATTCTTCTCTCATACAATACATTGTGACTGAAGTTTCTCCTTCTTCACTCCTTCCAGACCATCTCTTTTTCTCTTCCCAGATCCATTCCTCCTCTACTTCTTTTGAGAAAAGAGTAGGCCTCCAAGAGACAACAACAAAACACAACAAACACAATACAGTAAGACAAAAGACCCTCATACTGAGGCTGAACCAGGCAACCCAATGGGAGGAAGAGTCCAAGAACATGTAAAAGAGTAGACACACACTCCATCCCACTGTTAGGTGTTCCACGAAAAAGAACAAGAACAAAAGCAAAAGCCCACAAGCTAACACCCATAACAGGTATGCAAAGTAGTACAGCCCCGTGCAGGCCTTGTCCTTGCTGCTTCAGTCTTTGTGAGCTCCTGTGAGCCCTGTTTAGTTGGTTCAGTGTTTTGATTTGATTCTCATAGTGTTCTCCTTTCCCTCTGACTTTATAATCTTTCAGCACCCTCTGCTATGGTTCCCTGGGCTTCAAGGGAAAGGCACCAACAGAGACCTCCACATTATACTGTCTCTACATAATGTTTGCATATGGGTCTCTATACCCACACCTATCTGCTGCCAGAGGAAGCCTCTCTGATTATGACTGGACAAGACAAGAATCTATGAGTATATAAAGTATCATTAGGAATAATTTCATTGATTTTTTTATATATTTATTTTCATTTATTTAATTATTTATTTTTACATTTTGAGATTATCGGTTGTTCACTTAAAAAAATGACAGTCCCCCCCCCTTTCCTATTTTTCAGACATAGGCTTCACAGTAGCTCTGGTTGTTCTGGAACTTGTTATACAGACCACACTGATCTTGACTTTATGATGATCCTCTGTCCCCAGGCAGCTGGGATGAAAGATGTGCCACTTTTTTAAATATTTTTTTACTGGATATTTTTTCATTTACATTTCTAATGTTATACCTTTTCCCAGTTTCCCAGATACAAGGCCCCTAACCCATCCCTCACCCCTTCTTCTATAAGGGTGCTCCCCTACCCAACCACCCCACTTCTTGCCTCCCCTGCTATTCTCCTAGAGTGGGGGTCCAGCCTAGGCAGGACCAAGAGCTTCTCCTTCCATTGCTGCCCAAACAAGGCCATCCTCTGCTACATATGCAGCTGGAGCTATCGGTCAGTCCATGTATAGTCTTTGGGTAGTGGCTTATTCCCTGGGAGCTCTGGTTGGTTAGCATTATTGTTCTTATGGGGTTGCAAGACCCTTCACCTCCTTCAATCTTTTCTTTAACTCCTCCAACAGGGACCCATTCCCAGTTCAGTGGTTTGCTGCTAGCATTCACCTCTGTATTTGACATGCTCTGGCTGTGCCTCTCAGGACACAGCTATATCAGGCTCCCATCAGCATGCACTTCTAAGCTTCATCAATCATATATATATATATATATATATATATATATATATATATATATATATATATATATATATATATCTCCATGTGGGGCAGGCTCTGAGTGGCAATTCCTTCAGTCTCTGTTCCAAACCTTGCCTCCATACCCTCCTATGAATACTTTTTGTTTCTCCTTTTAAGAAGGAGTGAAGCATCTACATTTTGGTCATCCTTTTTCTTGAACTTCATGTTATCTGTGGATTGTATCTTGGGTATTCCGAGCTTTTGGGCTAATATCCACTTATCAGTGAGTGCTCATCATGTGTGTTTTTCTGTGATTGGGTTACCTCACTCAGGATATTTTCTAGTTCCACACATTTGCCTATGAATTTCATGAAGTCATTGTTTTTGATAGCTGAGTAGTACTCCATTGTGTAGATGTATCATATTTTCTGTAACCATTCCTCTGTTGAAGGGCATTTGGGTTCTTTCTAGCTTCTGGTTATTATAAATAAGGCTGCTATGAATGTAGTGGAGAATGTGTCTTTGTTGTATGTTGGAGTATCATTTGGGTATATGCCCAGGAGAGGTATCCTCAGAGAGCTGGGTCCTCAGGTGGTACAATGTCCAATTTTCTAAGGAAACTTCAGACTGATTTCCAGAGTGGTTTTACCTGCTTGCAATCCTACCAACAATGTTCCTTTTTCTCTACATCCTTGCCAACACCTGTTGTCACCTGAGTTTTTGATCTTAGCCATTCTGACTGGTGTGAGGTAGAATCTCTGGGTTGTTTTGATTTGCATTTCCCTGATGACTAAGGATGTTGAACATTTCTTTAGGTGTTTCTCAGCCATTTGATATCCCTCAGCTGAGAATTCTTTGTTTAGCTCTGTATCCCACTTTTAATAGGGGTATTTGGCTCTCTGGAGTCTAACTTCTTGATTTCTTTGTATATTTTGGTTATTAACTCTTCTAGATATAGGATTGGTAAACTTTTCCCAACCTGTTGGTTGCCATTTTGTCCTAGTGACAGTGTTCTTTGCCTTACAGAAACTTTGCAGTTTTATGAGGTCCCATTTGTTGATTCTTAATATTAGAGCATAAGCCATTGGTGTTTTGTTCAGGAAATTTTCTGCAGTGCCTATGTGATCGAGATGCTTCCCCACTTTTTCTTCTATTAGTTTGAGTGTGTCTGGTTTGATGTGGAGGTCCTTGATCCACTTGACTTAGGCTTTGTACAGGGTGATAGGAATGGATCGATTTGCATTCTTTTACATGTTGACCTCCAACTGAACCAGCACCATTTGTTGAAAATGCTATTGTTTTTCCTCTGGATGTTTTTAGCTCCTTTGTCAAAGATCAAGTGACCATAGGTGTGTGGGTTCATCTGGGTCTTCAATTCTATTCCACTGGTCTATCTGTCTGTCTCTGTACCAATACCATGCAGTTTTTATCACTATTGCTCTGTAATACTGCTTGAGGTCAGGGATGGTGTTTCCCCCAGAAGTTCTTTTATTGTTGAGTATAGTTTTTCATTATCCTGGGTTTTTGTTATTCCAAATGAATTTGCAAATTGCTCTTTCTAACTGTGAAGAATTGAGTTGGAATTTTGATGGGGATTGCCTTGCATCTGTAGATTGCTTTTGGCAAAATGGGCATTTTCACTGTATTAATCCTGCCAATTCATGCACCTGGGAGGTCTTTTGATCTTCTGTGACCTTCTTCAATTTCATTTTTCAGAGACTTGAGGTTCTTGTCATACAAATCTTTCACTTGCTTGGTTAGAGTCACATCAAGTTATTTTATGTTATTTGGGATTATTGTGAAGGGTGTCATTTCCTTCATTTCATTCTCAGCCTGTTTATCTTTTGAGTAGAAGGAGGCTACTGATTTATTCGAGTTAATTTTATACCCAACCACTTTGCTGAAGTTGTTTATCAGGCTTAGTAGTTCTCTTGTAGAACTTTTGGGGTCACCTAAGTATACTATCTTATCATCTGTAAGTAGTGATATTTTGACTCCTTCCTTTCCAATTTGTATCCCCTTGACCTCCTTTTGTTGTCTGATTGCTCTGGCTAGGACTTCGAGTACTATAGTGAATAAGTAGGGAGAGAGTGGGCAGCCTTGTCTAGTCTCTGATTTTAGTGGAATTGCTTCAAGTTTCTTTCCATTTAGTTTAATGTTGGATACTGGTTTGCTGTATATTGCTTTTAATATGTTTAGGTATGGGCTTTGAATTCCTGATCTTTCCAGGACTTTTATCATGAAGGGGTGTTAAATTTTGTCAAATGCTTTCTCAGCATCTAATGAAATTGATCATGTTGTTTTGTTTCTTTGAGTTGGTTTATTTAGTGGATTACATTGATAGATTTCTGTATATTGAACCATCCCTCCATCCCTGGGATAAATCTGACTTGATCATGATGGATGATTGTTTTGATGTGTTCTTGCATTCGATTTTCAAGAATTTTATTGAAAATTTCATAAGGGAAATTTTTCTGAAATTCTCTTTCTTTGCTTTTTTTGTGGCTTAGGTATGAGCATAATTGTCACTTCTTAGAAGGAATTGGGTGTTTCTTCTGTCTCTATTTTGTGGAATATTTTGTACAGTATTAGTGTTAGGTCTTCTGTGAAGGTCTGATAGAATTCTGCAAGACCTATCTGGTCTTGGGCTTTTTCTTTTGGTTGGGAGACTTTTAATAACTGTTTCTATTTCTTTAGGAGCTATAGGACTGTTTGGATGTTTTATCTGATCCTGATTTTTTTTTTAACCTGGTATCTGTCTAGAAAATGTCCCTTTCATCCAGATTTTCCAGTTTTGTTGAATATAGGCTGAGGTAATAGGATCTGATGAGTTTTGAATTTCCTCAGATTCTGTTGTTATGTCTCCCTTTTCATTTCAGACTTTGTTAATTTGGATACAGTCCCTGTGCCCTCTGATTAGTCTGGCTGATGGTTTATCTATCTTGTTGATTTTCTCAAAAAATCAGCTCCTGGACTTGTTGATTCTTTGTATAGTCCTTTGTTTCTACTTGGTTGACTTCAGCTCTGAGTATAATTATTTCCTGCCTTCTACTCCTCTTGGGTGTATTTGAGCCTTTTTGTTGTAGAGTTTTTAGGTGTGCTGTCAAGCAGCTAATGTATGCTCTCTCCAGTTCCTTTTTGGAGGCACTCAGAGCTATGAGTTTTCCTCTTGGCACTTTCATTGCTTTCACTGCTTTCACTGCTTTGAGACACTGCTTTCATTGTGTCTCATCAGTTTGGGTCTGTTGTGCCTTCATTTTCATTAAATTCTAAAAAGTGTTTAATTTCTTTCTTTATTTCTTCCTTGATTAAGTTACCATTGAGTAGGGTGTTCTTCAACTTCCATGTATATGCAGATTTTCTTGGTTTTTTTTTGTTGTTGTTGTTGTTATTGAAGACAAGTCTTAGTGTGTGGTGATCTGATAGGATGCATGGGATTATTTCAATCTTCTTGTATTTGTTGAGGCCTGTTTTGTGACTGATTATATGGTCAATTTTGGAGAAGGTACCATGAGATGCTGAGATGAAGGTACATTCTTTTGTTTTAGGATGAAATGTTCTATAAATATCTGTTAAATCCATTTGTTTCATAACTTCTGTTAGTTTCTCCGTGTCTCTGTTTAGTTTCTGTTTCCATGATCTGTCCATTGATGAGACTGGGGTGTTGAAATCTCCCACTATTATTGTGTGAGGTGCAATGTGTGCTTTGAGCTTTAGTAAAGTTTCTTTTATGAATGGAGGTGCCCTGGCATTTGGAGTATAGATATTCAGGATTGAGAGTTCATCGTGGTGGATTTTTCCTTTGATGAATATGAAGTGTATTTCCTTATCTTTTTTTGATAACTCTTGGTTGAAAGTCGATCTTATTTGATATTAGAATGGCTACTCCAGCTTGTTTCCTTGGACCATTTGCTCAGAAAGTTGTTTTCCAGCTTTTTACTCAGAGGCAATGCCTGTCTTTGTCTCTGAAGTGTGTTTACTGTGTGTGGCAAAATCTGGGTCCTCTTTACATATCCATTTTGTTAGTCTATATTTTTTTATTGGGGAATAAAATTGAGTCCATTGATGTTAAGAGTTATTAGGGAATAGTGATTGTTGCTTCCTGTTATTTTGTCAGAGGTAGAATTATGTTTGTTTTTCTCTCTTCTTTTGGTTTTGTCACAAGGAGATTACTTTCTTGTTTTTTTCTAGGGTGTAGTTTTCCTTCTTGTGTTGGAGTTTTCCGTCTATTATCCTTTGAGGGCTGGATTTGTGGAAAGATATTGTGTAAATTTGGTTTTGTCATGGAATATCTTGGTTTCTCCATCTATGTTAATTGAGAGTTTTGCTGGATATAGTAGCCTGGGCTGGCATTTGTGTCCTTTTAGTTTCTGTATGACATCTGCCTAGGATCTTCTGGCTTTCATATTCTCTGGTGAGATGTCTGGCATAATTCTATTAGATCTGTCTTTATATGTTACTTTATATGTTAATTTTCTCTTGCTGTTTTTACTATTCTTTGTTGTGTGCATTTGGTGTTTTGACTATTATGTGACAGTGGAATTTCTTTTCTGGTCCAGTCTATTTGGAGTTCTGTAGGCTTCTTGTATGTTTATGGGCATCTTTTTCTTTAGGTTAGGGAAATTTTCTTCTATGATTTCCTTGAAGACATTTATTGACACTTTAAGTTGGGAATCTTTACCCTTTTCTATACCTATTATTCTTAGGTTTATTCTTCTCATTGTGTCCTGGATTTCCTGGATGTTTTGGCTTAGGAGTTTTTTGCATTTTGCATTTACTTTTAATTTTGTGTTAATGTTTTTTATGGTATCTTCTGCCCCTGAGATTCTCTCTTCTATCTCTTATATTCTATTGGTGACACATCCATGACTCCTGATCTCTTCCCTAGGTTTTCTGTCACTAGGCTTGTCTCCCTTTGTGATTTCTTTATTGTTTCTATTTCCACTTTTAGATCCTGGATGGTTTTGTTCAATTCCTTCAGCTGTTTGGTTGTGTTTTCCTGTAATTCCTTCAGGTAATTTTGTGTTTCCTCTTTAAGGGCTTCTACTTGTTTCCCTGTGTTGTCCTGTATTTCTTTAAGGGAGTTTTTTTATGTCCTTCTTACAGTCCTCTATCATCATCATGAGATGTGATTTTAAATTCATATCTTGCTTTTCTGGTGTGTTAGGGTATGCAGTATTTTCTTTGGTGAGAGAACTGGGCTCTGATGATGCCAAGCAGTCTTGGTTTCTGTTGCTTAGGTTCCTGCCCTTGCATCTTACCATCAGGTTGTCTCTGGTGTTAGATTGTCTTACTGTCTCTGACAGTGGCTTGCCCCTCCTTTAAGCCTGCGTGTCAGCACTCCTGTAGACCCATTTTCTTTTAGCCAAATCTGGGAACAGATAGCTGTGGGACTGTTGCAGCTTCGGGGACAGGCAGAAACTGGAAGGATCCTGTCCCAGACTACTCCTTGGTTTGTGTGTCCTGAAGCCTCTAGGATTGTTGCTTGGAGTAGAAGACTTGGTCTTACTTCTGTTCTCAAGTGTGTCAGCGCTCCTGGGAACTGGCTTTCAGCTTGGTGTGCAGACACAAATGGGAAGGGTCCTGCCTGTGCCTGTTCCTAGGTCCCATGGCCAGAGGGCAAAGAGGGTACTAGGCATGTTCTCTTGGGCCAGGAATATGAGCAGAATTAGTTGTTTCCTCTGAGCTTCCAGTACTGTTGCAGTTCTGAGAGTTCAGCTCTCTCCCTCACAGGATTTGGATACGTTCAGCTCTGGGTGCAGGCAGACACCAGAAAGATCATGTCCCTATCTGCTCCTATGTTCCTGTATCCAGAGGGCACTAGTCAGGTTCTTCTTGAACCAGGAATGTGAGCAGAAGTGGCAGTCTCCCCTGAGCTCTCAGGATTATCTGCACTTCTGAGAGTCCAGCTCTGTCCCTCACGGGATTTGGTCATGTGATTTTTATGACTACAACTCTAAAGTAGAGCTTGAAATCAGGGGTGGTGAGACCTTCAGAAGTTCTTTGATTATAAAGGGTCAATTTTGCTATCCTGGGCTTTTTTGTTTTTCCATATAAAGTTGAAAAAAAATCCTTGAAGTTCTGTAAAGTATGGTGCTGGAATATTGATGATGAATGTGTTGCATATGTAGATTGCTTTTGGTAAGATGGCCATTTGCACTATTTATATCTACCAATCCATAAGCATGGGAGATCTTTCTATCTTCTATTATCTTTTTCAGTTTTTTTTTTCTTCAAAAACTTGAAGTTCTTACCATAGAGCTCTTTTACTTGCTTGATTAGAGTTACACCAAGTTAGTTTATATTATTTGTGTCTTGTGACCTGCATTGTTTTCCTTATTTCTCTTCTCAGTCTGTTCTCCTTTTTTGAAAGAGACCAAGATCTCCACATCTCCTTCAGTTGCTTTTTGCTCTAGCTAAAACTTCATATTGAATAGATACAGAAAAAGTGGGCATCTTTGTCTTCTTCCTATTTTTAGTAGAATTGCTTTGAATTTCTCTGCATTTGCTTCAATGTTGGTTACAGGCTTGTTGTAAATTACCTTTAGTATGTTTAGCCATGTCTCTTGTGTCCCTAATCTCCATATGACTTATATCATTAACAAGTGTTAAATTTTGTCGAAAGCCTTTTTAGCATACAAAGATGATCATGTGTTTTTTCTTTCAGTTTATTTACATAGCAAAAAATAAATATAAAAGTGTAAATTATAAAAAATACAGTTACTGATTTTTGTGTGTTAAAACATCCCTGTAGATATTTGGGTGCCACATTTTTTAGATTTATGTAGTTAAAAAACTTATTAAGAGTATAGTGTCAGACCTTCCCCAAGTAATATAGAATATATTGATACACGAGTTTGGTTACTCCTATCTTTTAAATGACACACTAGACAGTGACATCCATATCCTTGAAAACTGACTACATAACAATGACAATTTGAAATTTGTAAGATTCTCACATTTGCGTTCCCCCTGGGCATATCATCATAATCAACTGCTAGTTGGTGTGCATAGCGTAAGAGGACATGGTCAATATAATAAATTTAGACTAATGCATATGTACAATAATGCAGAGTGCCATGTAAGTTGCTATTTCTTTTCCCTTGAGCAAAAATACAAATGTG
Organism: Rattus norvegicus; assembly: GCF_021556685.1. Classification (NCBI taxonomy): domain Eukaryota; kingdom Metazoa; phylum Chordata; class Mammalia; order Rodentia; family Muridae; genus Rattus; species Rattus norvegicus. The sequence goes on along the minus strand of NC_141551.1, from coordinate 44,350,913 downwards.
GTCCCTGTTGGCATATAGCATAAGAAATCTTCTCAGGTAGAATCTTTCCCTTAGATACAAGCGAGTTCTTACCCAGTCCTGTTGGCTTTGGAATATTCTGTTTCATTTAGCTATTTTGAATTAATTCAATTAAATCTTTTTTTCCTATAAGATATTTTTAACTAGTATGATTCTTAATATCTAAGCTGTTCAAGTGTCGGGGGAAGAAACTTTACAAGTGCAGAATGTAAATTTATTTTCTTCTTTATGCCAAAAGTGCTCATAATTTCAACCAAGCTTATAGGAAATCTCTCTCAGAGAGTGCTTTTAAAGTTTGTTTTGTGTTATTTTGGTGTTGATAGTGTACTTTTGTCTGTCAGTTTTGAGTAAGCTGTTAGAGTATGTTGTGTAGTAAATTCTTGGTATGCACTTTAGTGAGAAGACATTTACAGATATAATAGTTTTGCACATGAATGTCTCAGAAGTAGAGTAAGAATTAATATATGCAAACAGATACTAACTTAGTAAACTGCAATGAAGACATTGAGAATAGAAATCTTAGGAATAATGCTTTAGTAATTTCTGTGTCCATCTTTATTTTGGCATTTTTTCTTTAATAGGGTAATGCCTGTGTTCCAGGGGTTTTATTAAAGAAAAAGTTATGCCAGAGATAGGGTCAGGACACTGGGGCTATGAAGGTACCATAAATTTTCTCTTATGATATCTGTTTTTAAAAGGCTGAGAATATGAGTACATTTGGCATACAGCAAGTGTAGCTTTATTTCATCCAACTGAAACCACATAGGGAACAGTACTGGGAGAACATTTGCAATGCTACAAGCAGTGGTTAAACTGCCAGGCTGTCCCTTGACTGAGTGTAACACCTGATGCATTGAATGAAATTAGAGCCTCAAGAACACATGAAAACAGATAAAGCTGAAGCCAAGTTATCAGAATTTAATAGCTAGACTCACAAGGCTCCAAAGTCAGCTGGGCTAAAACTCTAATTTTCCCTCACAAGTGGACTCACTGTGCACATCAACTTTAGTGGTAGATCAGAAGGGAAATTGGCTTTTCTCTGCATGAGTGTACACGTTATGGGATTTCACATAATGGGGAATTTTCTGAAAGGTATGAAATTGATATTGGTGTTCGTCATTTGCACTTTCTAGAGAAGCTGGAGGGAAGACACAAAGTAAAACAAATGAGCAGGGTCTCCTCAGACAAAGACTGCTGAGAGATTGTGGAGGGAACGGCACCCCAAAACTACAACATCAGCATCTCCTGTTGGAAGTTATCTCAGTGGTTGACTTTGGGGCCTCAGCTCTTTTCTAACTTTTGTGCTGATGATTTATTGGTAAGCCAAGCAACCAAAATTCAGTCTAAATGGAATTACTTGGTCAAATGAGAACAGCTGTGGGTGCCACAAAATGCAGAGGTGGGCTGGCTGGTAGAAAACTCAGCACGAACTGTCAATCTTTTGTCAAGCCAGGCAGCCTAGGCAAGGGGCGAATTCTAAATTTGCCCCTTTTAAGATAAGGTGTGTGTGTGTGTGTGTGTGTGTGTGTGTGTGTGTGTGTGTGTATTACTTGCTTTCATTTTCTTTACACATATGTATATATATATTATGCATATATATATAATGTGTATACACACACGAATACAAAAATGGTTATATGGAGAAACATACTGTGTTTGTAAAAGTTATAGATCAATGAAAATAAAAATAAGAGAAACAGAATTTATACATTGTCTTTCAATACTACCTGCCTGTTTACAGGATAAAGGTGATATATGTACACATTCACTTTAAATTCTACAGAGATGGAGGTCATGTGATTTGTGTTTTCAGGAAATGATTTGTGTGTGTGGATGCTGTGCACTGTGAATGGAATCTATAATGTTCTTCAATCAAAATTGTCCCCTAGTCATGTTGAACCTGAACGATCTGACATCCAGTCATTTGCTCTCCTAGATTAAGTCTCTAGGGAGAGCCGGCACCTTGTAATTCATGGCTGCTGTCTATAGAGCCCATCTTTTATCAAATGTGTCTTCTGTAAAGCTGGGAGAAAGCTTACTGTTCAACCACACACACAGAGTTCTCTCTATGCCTTACAGTTCAGGGAGTTCTAGCTCCATAGCCATTTGAAGAAGCTAGCCTAACCATCTGCACTTACTGTGGAGAATTCAAGAGTAGGAGATGCACGAGACATATTTGACAACGAAGATGAATGCCACCCGCTCACCATACTTCCAGTGTCAGGAGGAATGGAGATGAGACAACTCTAAAAATGTAGTGACTATGTAGAAAAGAATGAGACATGATCGGTAATTCTTGTTCTTGAGATGGAGAAGGCTGTCATGTATCAAATGAAGGATGACCCGTGAGATGTCAGAGCCACTGAAGTAGAATCATGCTGAAAGAAGCCAAGAAGAAACCTGGCTCACTTAAATGGGAAATCTCAGTCATGAGAAACATGGGCAGAGAGCAAGGCCTGTCATTTATGATATTATAAGCATCCAAAAACTCCTTCAAGGCTGATGGAGTCATGAAAATGGCCTGTAATTACTTTAGGCTGTGGTTGCTGGGCCACTACTGCCTCCCTAGGAGAGTACAGCAGTTGCTCTCTTGGGGCTGTATAGCAAAGATTAGTGAGATGGTAGAAAACCCCAGGGTTCTCCTACAGGTATGGACCAGATAGAAGCTCTAGGAACTAAGTTCCTTTATCTCTTGTGTGTCAGGGGCATTTTGGACCCATGCCGAAATCTGTTGAGAATTGTTGGTTGACTTTGTTCAAACACAGTATTTTAGCTTGGGTCACAGGCACTATCATTTGTTTTTAAAGACTATTTGTCTGGTGTTCATCCTAAGTTAAAGATAAACTTAATCATAATTCCTGGCTGGTTTGTTTGAGTCTGTTTTTATTGATAAATTTGTAAACTTTAGTGAATGCTTTCTAATAAAATAATCCCTATGATTGTTTAAGTCTTCATTTTCTTTTGTTATTAAATAAACCTAGGTTAAACCTAGTTGAAATGGTAGATCTCCTTAGAGAATAGATTATCAGCTGAAATTTCTGACAGGAGACAATGTTTCTTAAATTAATATTTCTATAAAGAAGGGAAGACTTATGTCATGGGTCACAGGAACAACTTTTATCTCTTGACCAGGGTGTCACCTATGCTTATTGTTCAATTATTAACTTCCTGAGGCACTATTTAGTTTTCCAAATGTAAGTTCTCTAATCATTTTCATAGCTTAGTGTCTGTTGTTACCACACACTGGAGGAAGGTGAGTATTCAGGAACCCATATACAACAAATGGGGCATCCTGCTCCTCATCTGTTGGTGGCAGCATAGGACAGCCCAACATTGAGTGCTGTAGCCTGAGAGTTCTTTTACCTACTTGCTGTCTGCCCAGCTATGACTAAGATTTAGAGGTAAGCTGGAGAAAAGAATTTCAGGGTGAGTTGGTTGCAAAATTAATAGAGTTTATTTATTTTTAAAACCCAAGACAAAGACATAATGAATACTTACATTTAAACAATGGCGTTGGAAGGAGAGAGAGAGAGAGAGAGAGAGAGAGAGAGAGAGAGAGAGAGAGAGAGAGAGATATGAATGGATGGACAGATGAAGGAAGGAGAGAGAGAAGTAAAGAGAACCAGATCCTAAAGGGTTGAACAATATCTATAAATATGATTTTTGTGGACTTTAAAGTTACATTATTCTAAGGATATAATTTACAACCAGATTCAACAATTAAGCAAAGCTCAAGTGAGTGAAGTTTTAAAATTAATTAAAGGATTATGAACTGGTTTATAACTGATACATAAAGGATTTCCTTTTATCAGAGAAAATATAAAAAGGTTTTCGCATGCATTGCTATACATTAGAGATGAAATAATGTTCATAATGCCAAAAAAGGGGCCACAGGCACATTAGCTGTTTTGACACTCTTATTTGAGTTATTTCTCAGGAAACAAAACAAAACGAAACCAGAGTTCTATCTTTAGACAAATTTCATGGGGATTTTTTTCTAGTCGTGTTAAAAACTTGAAAGTATCTGGTAGGAGAAATATGAGCTCTTGAAGCGAGAGCTCCTGTCACTCACTTCTCCTCTCCCTTTTCCGTCTTTCTTTGTCTTGTCTTCTATGTGCACCGCAGCACTACACTGCGGAAGAACAGCTAGTCCCCCATTGTTTTGGCAGATTGGGCATTTGCGCCCTCGGAGCTGCGATTTCTCATTGTATCTTTTACCTTTAAGTATGTTTACATATTACCTGAATATTTCCTGAGTATTTCAGTTTTCAAGGATTGCTTGATAGTTCTCGATAGCTTTTGAGAAGTCTTCATTTAAGGGGGCTGTCATGGCTTTAAGTAATAGATACTGTCTTTATCAGAGTCTTGATGGCATGTAAGCTCACCCAGCCTTGTTTTATCTAAATTCCACAAACAACATAGATTTTGTTTCTCTCAGTAAGTCAATTTTAATGGAATAGGCTTAGTTTCTAACAAAGTCTAAGTGCTCCATATACATATCTGCTCTTACCCAGTTTTATTTTTATTATGTTTTGGCATTCTTCTTAAATCTGATTAGTGGCATTATCCACATTAGCTGCACTTCTCCAAGGAAGGGGGAGGTCCAGTTAAGAAATAGAACTGGGAGCTAGAAGGACCAGATGGCCATTTATCTTGTGAGTCACTTGCATTCTGTTCATGTCTCCATTTCCTGGATTTCTTTGAGTACACGTGAGCTGAATTGGCATGTCGTCAGTAAACAGCCACAGGAATATAGATGCCATTTCCATTTTGTGTCAATAGAAATAAACGTTCCAGATTAGTAGTCAGCTGTCTAGAATCAGATGGTGCTCTTTTAGGACTGACATCATGGCCTTCCAATCAGACAATTTCTGTAAATGTTTAGCCTAGACCATTGTAAGAAGTTAGAGCATGTCCTACTTAGTATCTTATTTAGGGAAAATCTCTCCCTCTCCCTCTCCCTCCCTCTCTCTCTCTGCCTCTCTCTCTCTCTCTCTCTCTCTCTCTCTCTCTCTCTCTGGTGTGTGTGTGTGTGTGTGTGTGTGTGTGTGTGTGTGTGCATGTGTGTGTATTTATGCATGCACACATGTGCCCTTACCAAAAGAACAATTTTGTCCATAACTGGATATTTTATATCCTGTGAAACCCCTTAATCCACCCCATGGTAAAATTTGTGCTTGGATTTATTTAGTATTTAGTAATGTTGTGTTTAGCCTTTAACTAGATGACTACAAAGATGTTTTATCTGCAATCTGATTCTTTAATATATTTCTGATAGCGATAGAAACACAAGGCTGAAAACATCTGTTAGTTCAAATTCTTCTTCCCAATACCACATTATGGGTGTTGAAAAGAGATGGACTTTTAGTCTTGTATTTTTGATAAGAGATTCAATAAGATTGGCAACAAAAAGTTTTAACTTATTAATTTAAATTTTATGTTGATTTCAAATCATAATAGAAAATTTTTACTTTTTACTTTTTTTCTTTGCTTCTGTTTGAAATATTGCACAAATGTGAGGGCATACATTTTAAATATGTTTTGTGTATTTTCTTATTAGATCCTTAGCCATTTTTAAAACAAACTCCACAGAAAAGAACTAGCAGGGCAAAATTGTTTGTCCTCAGTGATATTTATAGAAAAAATTTAGTATTAGAAACAAAAAATTAAATATTCATAAATAATGTGGGGTTTTTTTTGTCCCTGGGAGCTCTGGTTGGTTGGAATGCTGTTCTCATTGGGTTGCAAGCCTCTTCGGCTCTTTCAATCCTTTTTCTAATTTATTGGGTGTTTTTTTTGGAAGTATCTTGTTGTGAAGAATGAAAGTGTTAGAAAATGTGACTGCTGAGGAGTGACTTTGAACTATTCTTTTTAGGCTCATGTATTTGAGTACTTGGTCCTCAGGGGGGAGGGCACTGTTTTAGAAGATCTCCTTGAGAGATTGGAGAGTTATTAGAGGAACTGAGTCAGTAGGGGAAGATCTTGAAGTTTGTGTCCTAGTTCCTTTGTATTCTCTGCTTCCTGACTGAGGACACAGATGTGATTTGTCACCGTGCCTTTATCACCAAAATCGACTGTATCCACCCAAACTGTAAGCCAAATAAGCCCACTTAGTTGCTTCTTGTCAGATGTTTGATTTCCTCAACAAGGAAGGTAACTCGTACATGCTTAAGTGAGCCACTGACAGGAGGATAAGCACAGACTAGTGACACAATCTTGATGTTGCCAATTTGTAAAAGACAGAAGTGAGTTAATAAAAAAATGCCAACTTCATCAACTCAAGGACAGTTGATATGCTTCAGATTCTACGACCCTGTGTCAGAATTTGTCTAATGGATTTGTGTACTTATGATGTCTTTTCTAGGGACTGCAATCATATTTTGATAATATTAAGAACAGCCTATTGCAATGAATTGATATGCTTCTTGATTTATGGATCTTCAAAAAATTTGTTTTCTTTGATATCTCAACTTTATACTTTTTAAACATTTTTTATTTTTATGAAGAATGGTGGGGGGGAGACCAGGGCGTTATGTATGCCTTCTAGGTGAGCAGTCTTCCATTGTGCGGTATTTCTAGTCCTTTAAAACTTTTAAATCATTTGTTGCTTCAAAATTCTCTTTTCTGTGCTGGGATGACAGATAATATTTGCCCAGCACTTGCCACAAACCACAGAGAAGATTAAAAATTCTGAATACTTAATTTAGTCTTTGTCCATGAATAGAGAGAAAGGGTAGGTGAAATTGGGAATTTGATCATTAAAAATATTGCTATCCTACAGACTACAGAGTGTAACAGATCATGTAAGCTAAAGCCAATTACCCTTCAGTTCACAACATTGCTGTATAATACCTAGCCATTCAGGACCTACTTAATGATGGACAGATGAGCCTGCTATAACTTACAGTGTTCAACAGACATCTCAAATAATCTCTATTCTGTTTTTAAGATTTCATCTGTGTTCATTTCAGCAGAAGAAATCTAATAAATCTTATGACTTGCCCTAGCAGACCTTGAAAATCAAATTGGGAAGCAGGACTGGGTGATGTGTGGTTCCAGGGTCTTGGGGCTACAGAAAAATGATTGAGAGTGACACCTATCCGTGTTTCCTACTTATTTGAAATTTCTCTAATCTTCATCTCAAGGGATGTGCTTAACTAATAATTACATAGACCTGTGTTAACCAGTCTACTCACCTTTAAGCTCATCAGTTTGGCCAATCATCTAATCTTTCACTGGTAATCAATGAGTCCAGTTAGACTACCTGGTTGCACAATTGATAATAAGCACTCTATCACTTTGAGTGTTCATTTACATGACCACCACAGACTTTTCATTAACCTTTATGCTACACTAGCCATTGTACACTGTAAACTGAAAAAAAACCCACTATATTTCTAAAGTAAATTGAGTTCATCATGTACCTATTTTATTTTCTTTAGATGTTCAGAGACACAGCAATGGCAATAGCTTTATTTATATATATTATATATTATCCATATATTATTATTTATTAGTATATTATCTATCATCTATCTATATATCTATCTCTCATCTATGTATCTATGTATCTATCTATCTACCTATCTATCCTTTCAAGTACAGAATCTTCACTAAATGTTATTACAATAGAGCATTTCTTCCAGATCATGTTTTACCCTTCATCTTGAACTGCTAAAGACAGGAGACAGCATCTGAAGGGTATTTACACAGCTGTAACTGTGATCATTGTCATTTTTCTCTCTGTTCCTGCTGAGCAATCAGTCTTTCTAAAGGAACTGCAATCACCTCCTGCCTTTTGATCAACATGCAGCATAATTTGATTTCTAGTTAATGAAGTAAAATATACTATCTTAGTTTAATAACACACATGAAAAGTATGATTCTGTGTATTTACTGAAAATGCTTTCAGAATAAAAGAAAAGGAAAATAATTAGAAGACAAGATGCATTTTAGAACTTCAGAGCTCTTTCCTAGAGGGCTAACTAGTAATATGTCAGTTTCTGTCAAGTCTAGCCCAATATGAGATCAAAGCAGTAAGTAAGGCATTGATAATGGAAAGAAATGACCAGATTTAGATGTAAGTTTTCTTATGTGCTGTGTTATCTGGAAAGTTTCTAAAATTTTCCAAATAGACACTATAATGGTCAATGAGTCTGTAGTTGACTTATAAAAGCACATTTGGTGGGGCTGAGAATGTTTGAAAGACAATTTGCAAAAGTATAGAAGACCTGAATCAGTGGTAAATTCATTTTCGGCACAGATTGATGTGAAGAAATGCTTACTCCTCATTATGTCAGAAATAAAGGATGAAAACACACACTTTGAGTCTCTTGTTCTGCACCCATCATCAGACAGAGTTGTTTGAATGGAGATGGTGCTGTTTGATATATTTCGTGTTGTTGAAGAGTTCCTTTCCCTGAAAACACAATGTCTATTTACTTTATGTTTAGAAAAATTAATTCTAATAGGCTTTCATGTTCTACAAACTTGGCATGCGCTTTGAAGCAAGAAACACCATAATTCAAATATTGTTTGCAATTGCGTAGAGTACATATTTTATTAGCACAAATACTACATACAACAGATCATTCACTTAGTATTTTTATTTATTTTATTATAAAAATATTGATAATAAATATCTACAACCCGCAAATTGTCCAGATGTTGGATCTATATAATTTAAATAATTTGTATACTGTTAGAATTGATATTTAAATGAAAGATGTAAAGCTTCATGTTCAACTGTACACTTCTAGAATCAAATATATTTTAAAGGCTTATCCATTATCAAACACCAAAAATGTTTCTTTGTATGTATGTGTTTGTTTCTATGTGCAGCTGTATGGTCCCAAGGAGTCACAAAGGGCATCAGCTCCACTCCTGCTGGAGTTATAGGTGGTTGTGAGCTGACCAATGCGTGTTCTGGACAATAAACAGCAGACTGCTACAAGAGCATCACTTTTTAATTGCTGAGCCAACTTTCTAGCTCTTAGCTAATTAATCTTTTGTTATAGTTACTTATCTGGAAAATGAGGATAAAAACAGAGCTTGGCTTATCAAGTTGTTGAAAGGATTGAGATAATTTAATAAAGGCATTTCTTGGTAGAGTATAAGTTAGAAACAAATATCCATCGTTTCTCTATCTATAGACTCATTCATTAGAGATTTTTCCCTATTACCTTCTGGACATTAGGTCAGTGTTTTACTAACCGTGTACTAAAGGTTACGTTAGAATATATTTCAGAGCTCTTTATGTATAGTATCCCGTTTAACCAAGACTCTACAGTTGAGGGCACAAGCAATAATAACACTGGGTCATGAACATTTATATATATGTGGTAAGGCATTAAAGAGTGATTGGTTAAATATTTAATCTCCCTCCAGAGTGGGTACCACAAATACTTAATCAAAAGTTATTAATTAAATACTTGCTATGTATCAGTTACTGCCTGTGGTTACTTTATATCTGTTCTTTATCTCAAGTGACTCTCAACAACTATCTTGAAAGGTAAAGGTCTAGGACTCAGTAAGGTAAAATAACCTTTATTATGCTAATAAGTAGTGAAGTCTGAACTCAAACGTAGATCTTATGGATTTTACGAAACCCATTTTTCAAGGAAAATCCCATATTCTGTTCTCATTTGAAATTACATACCTTACATGCTCTCTGGAAAAACGCAAGTTGTTTAGTATATGTGCAGCTCTAAGAAATGAGCTGGCTCTCGTCTGTTTATACTGTGAACAGATTTATAGAGCCAAGCTTAAATCTTAGAACGCGTCAGCAGGTCAGTTCAGTTTTCAATTCTCTTCTTCTCTTCAGTGCTCTTTGTAAGTAATGTCCTGTATTAAAGTCTCAGAAAGTAACTCTAAATTTAATCATTTAATCATTTAACCTGTTAAATTAGAAAATTATTAGTTGTGCTTTGAAAGAAATTTTACTCAAAGCTGGGATAGGTTTTGTTTTGCTTTTCATACTTTGGGTGTTCTCAGCCTAATAATCAGATATAAAAGTTAGATATAAAAATTTAGATATTAAATTTTAGTACATATATGTGTGTGTGCATGTGTGCATGTATGTTGTGTGTATGACTCATTTCTTTTCACCTCCCCCCCCACACACATGGACATGACACAGATTTCTTTGTACAAGTGTACATGTGTTCTTTACTTCCAAGTTTCCAAATGTAAAGTGGGTCTGGGAAGCTGGGAAGATAGTCTGCTCTGTGGCCTGATTGAAGAATAATCATGTGCTTACAAATCATACCACTCAGCCTACTATGAATACAGTATGTATGTACAGATGTACATTTATCCACATAAACATGTACACATACATACATCAGAAGCAAAATTACATTTATCTATAAACTCTTAAATTTTGAAGACCAAATCATCTTCTTTCTTTGGACTCTCTTTGTTCCTTTCATTACTGAATAACAACCATGTCACTCATGTAACCATTCATGTGGCTCTATGAAACGGCTTCAGGTCACTTAGAGAATTGTTACCTAGACTGAAGGAGAGCTCAATCCAGAAAGGGAGTTTTGATTTAGCAATGGGCATTCATCTGCCTGCGCCTTCACTCCGAAATGCTCCAGTGTTGCAGCCAAAGCATGCATCTGCAACTTCCTTTTGACAGCAGATTATAAGGAATGCATGTGAAATTACATTTTCTTGAGCTCATATAACCCTTCTTGCCGTCTGATCTACAGTCTGATTTCTTGTACTGACTTACTTCTCAATAGAAAAAGTTCAGTTTTATGAAAGCCCTGCCCAATTAGGGATATATGAAAGGGATATTAAGCAATTAATATTCAAGAGCCAAGTGATACAGCAGGAGGGTACCTGTTCAAAGAAAAAGTTTGGTATCTTGAAAAAAATAAATGGGAATTATATTTAAATAAGTTTTCTAGCTTTGTCTTTGATATTAACCTGATGAGGTAAATTGCTTTCAGAAGTTAAAATAGAGATCTAAAGGTTGTAATAATATCAATGCAAAAATAGCCCAGAGAGGGGAAAATGGAAAGTTTGTGGGGATGTAATGGCTCTATTAATATTAATTACGCCATTATCCTTCACTGTTCTCCAGATGGAAACTTGCCAGCTTACATCTTAGTGACAGACACACTGAAGTGTAAATAGAGGTCAACAGCACTGCTTCTACACATCTAGGTTGTCTGTAGCCCTCTCTTTTATGAAATTCTAAAGTACTCTTGCCAACAGCCTAATAGGTTAGTCTTCTGTCACTCTGACAAGATAACCGGGATAAACAACTTCAAATGGGAAATCTTTATGTAGGCTCCTGGTTTCAGGAGGTTTGCTGGGTTCTATTGTTACTGAACCTATGTTAAGGCAGAAGGCCTCTTAGCAGCAGCTCTGGCTGAACAAAAACTCTTTACTTCATGGAAGTTGGGAAACACAAGCAGAGGAAGGGACTGATGTCTCAATGTGTCTTCATGAGTATGTCCCAATGCCGTACATTTCTTTAATAAGTCAAATCTTCTCACCGTTCCACAGCTTCGCGGGGTGGGAGTAGGGTAGTGCATTCTCTGCCCATCTCAGTTTGCTAGGATATTCTGGAAGTGAAGAATTTAGTTTTGAATGTTGCTTTCCATTGATGTCCTGTTCCTGGCTTCCAGTTGATATTTAAAGGGCTGATGTTGCCTATTCTCACAGTCTGATTTAGTCTTCACATCTGCATACATCCCATGGGAAGGGCAGAAGGAATCAAGAGAGTTTTCTCAGTCTCTGGAGATGCTCCTTTTGGCCATCAGAGAACCAGATGGAATGATAGGTTGTTTGGGACTAGCTGAAACAGAGAGCCTGCTTCGATTAAGAGCTATTCCACAGACTAAACATGCTTCTTTATTTAGAAATAGATGGAAGTGGAGAGAAACACTTTTATGTCTAAAAGTCTCTCCCATCATTGAAAGAGATGTCTTTTAACTCCGTATATTGCTTTCTTCTTCTTGAATCAATTGACATTTAATGAGGAGGAAAACAACATTTTGAAGGTTGTATTTATTTATTTTTAATGCTATGACTGTCCTAGTGTTTGGAAGATAATGTTTTTATGTGCAGCTTGGAATGTTTGATATCAATTTGAGTCCCAAACAGATACATTTCATTAAATTCTCACGATGTTTGTTTTACTCCATTAAGTTCCATTATCAAAATTATCAGGGAATATCTTAAAGGCTTAAAAATTGTAACTCTTATAACTGTACAGGTCTCTTCCTTCTTAAATGTAAAGTGCTATTATACATGAATCATAGCATGACTTTAGCTGCCAATTTGAATCCCCACATCTGGGAATCGTCCCAAGATTGCACACTTCCTGTCTGTAGGAGGTAGCATTCTCATTACGAGCATCGACAGCAGTGATTTTGTGCAGCAATAAAAAGAGGCACCCCAAGTGAGTCCATGTGATAAAACAAAAGAAAAGGGGGTAGGAATGTCTTGGCTTCTCAACATATGAAGATAATTAGGTTTCCAAACTAATTTCTTCTCTTCTTTTTATAACTATGCCTGGCCTCAAGTATAAATGAAAAAATAACAAAGAACCAAAAGATTTTAAATACAGGAAGGAGGAGGGTGTGTGGTGCCATATGGTAGCCTAAACCAAATTACCCAAATACTTCAAACCAAGCGGGATCCACTCCTCTCCCTGATCAGTAACCATATGTGAACATCAAGAAGCTGCTTTTAAGTCAATTTAAATAAACCCTTTGTCATTGGTTCTGCAGTGTCATTTTCAAAATGAAAAACCAAACCCAGGGGAAAACAAACAAACAAACAAACAAACAAACAAACAAACAGAGAAGAACCACAATGAGCTTCTTCTGGGGTTGCTATGACCTTTGCCAGGTATGGGAGAACTATTTTTGAAGTGAAAAATCAGGGGAAGTGCTATAAAAGGTAAGTTGTCACCAAGAGACATTGGATATTTCAGGGAGTGGTTTAGAGAAGAGAAGAGAGATATCTCTGTCCTAATGAGATTCATACCTGGAGAAGTACAATTTTGGCTATGGCAAACACAATACACACACACACACACACACACACACACACACACACACACACACACACACACACCCTAAAATCATGGGAACATACTGATTGAGCAATGGGAATGTCCTAGTTAAGCAAACGAAATTACTTTATAGGGATGGTAGTACATGTGATGGGGGTGGGGAGGAGTTGGTGGACCCTGGACTCCTCTTTGAACCTGACCTTTCACTTCCTTCTCTCACAGCCTGTAATTGCTCATATTTTCTTGCTGACTTCCATCATAGCACCTCCTTTGACCTTTTACTTTGAAGTTATCCATTTGGCTTATTTAAAACATACATATTGCTCTAGGGCCAGGAAGCCTTGTGCCATCTGTGGGATTATATATACAGTATATAAACTAAAGGCATAAAATTTAATTGATAATTTAATAGAATTCATAGGAAGGAAATCCCGACCAATATTTATTGGAAGTCAAAGCATGAAACATGTTCTAGGTCTAGAATGAACCTAGTGAAGCTGAGAGAGACAGCTGTTAGATGTTTAAAATGTTCCTGGATTCATTTTAGAGTCCATGTTCCTTGACAGATTTTCAGTCAAGCACAAAACCCTGCTGATTTGAATACTTGGTAAAGGCTTTAAAATGCTACATTAACAAATAACTCATTAACAACAAACAGTTCTGGATATTTAGTAGCATAGGAAGTAAATACTTTCATCACAGCTGAACAGATTGAACTGGCTACCATAACACTGTTGCTGTTATCTGCACAATTATCAAGTCACGTGATCCCATTTGGAGATTTTAGTGCAACAATTTGACATTCTAAGGTTCTTACATTCAACTTCCCAAATTAATATTGATTTCTTTGCACATTTGGGCTATATAATGCCAGGCAGTTTTATTAAAACAATAATCGAATTGGTCTAGTACGTTATTTATTGAGAAGTCAGGTTATAGGCAAATTTACTTATATTTATGTTTTAATAGCTTAAAATTAAAAAAATGCCTACACACAATATAGTATATGCACTTAGTTCTGAAGTTCTACTCACATATCAAATATCTTTATTTGCTTTAAGCTGACTTTATTTTAAACTAATAGCATTGGGCACTTTGATATCTGGTAGCCTATAAAATTAATCACTCAAAATTTAATCACCAAATGCTTATTCTTTTTCTTACAAATTCCTTGTCTATCAGTAGTATCCAATAGTCACTCCTGTTTTATGAATTATTTTGGCTTACTAGCATAACCTTATAACCCTACACGCTTACACGCTGGGGCCACAGAGTGAAGCCATCCTTAATGTGAAATGAGCAAATGTGACTTGGGGTCACTGATGTGTAGCCTAGGATCCAGAAGCAGGCCTTCCATCCCTTGTCTGTTTTTATGTTCCTTATTGAAAATCAAAATATGCAACTGCCAAAATGGTTCAACAGCTCAGTACAACACAGTTCATTTCAATTGATCTGGAAATTCAGGGCATTCAGTTTTCTAAGTGGCTAGCCCCATTTACATGTCTGCACAAATCAGTGTAGATCGGACCAGTGAACCAGAGCTCGAAAGGAAACTCTCTAGATCCCATCTAAACTGTTATTGGAGCAGACTTGCCCTTTGGTAAAAACGCACTGGAATGGAATAATGTCTCCTTTGCCCGCAGACAAGCACTCAAGTGTTGTCAGCCATGCTAGAAGAGAACATTAAAGCATCTTCTACCTAAACAAATGAAGCAACAGATTCTGATAGCAAAATGAATTTGCTCTTCAGCACTCTGATGTGCTTTGTTGATGCATTCAACCTCTTTTCACCCTTAAGATTATTTACTGATACTGCCTTTAGTATGACTTCATGTGTTGATTACATGCCTTTAAAAATTATACATTTTGTACATTGGTTTTATTTTGGAAAATTCAATATGTAAGTTATAAGTTTGTATACCAGTGAGAGATCTGTAGCAGTGAGATATTATACTAAATTGTTTTAAGTCGTAGTCCTAAATAATAGCATGTTGAGGAATAATAATCACCATGAACTCTAGATTATAAGGTGGTTTCACCTAAATAAATAATAATTCCAGAGGCATGAATAGTATATATAAGCTTCAGGCAATTATGGTATTATGTATTATTTTATCTCAAATTTTTTTATCTGAAAATAATTCTTATTGCCAAGCTAAATCAAAGAAATCTATCAAACATGTTTCTTACATCTTGGCCATGTATTGAGGATTCTGAGAGTATGACATGCACTGTCTGGGGAGGTTGTGCTTATCTCTGATAATTCTATCTAGGCTATCACTTCTTTGAAACTCTAGGAGTATGTTTTGCTATTTTTAGCTATAAAATATTAGAAAAGATAAAAGATAAAATATGAATGTTATAAATGATACTCGGCAAAAGGTTTAAACTCTCTGGACCCCTTTCTCCATCTGTCTGCCTGTTGTCCTTTTATGACTCATTTCTGTGATGTTAGGCTTTAAGCTTACAAGTCTGTGATTGCTTTCATGTAAGCAGTTTAATATGTACTGAATTAACCCAATCCTCAGAGCCGCAAGTGTATATTTATGCAGGTGATGGACTGTGATTCTTGTTTCCTCACATCAGGAACTTCAGACTTTCTGTGCATGTCCTTTAGATTCATAAAAATGATTTTGTTTTGTGCTTTGCACAAATGTGTTTTCTTGGAGGAAGAAGAGAGCGCCCACAGATTTTCTCCTATTTACAGGGTCAAAATTGAAGCCCAGTGATTCTTTTCTATGAGGATTATTGAGGGTCAGACTTGAATCAAATAATAAATGATATGACTTGGATAAGTGCCAATCTTGGATAAAGTTATTGTCTCTCATTGTCATACTATTATTTGTTGGTGAGTCACAAAAGTATTATTTGGGTGTTCAGCCCCCGTTCATGAGTTTGGTGCTTATCCAGGCTTCATCAGTAGCCAACATAGCTTCTGTTGACCCAGACACAGACCTGATGCACAGGAACCATCCTGAAGTTCCAAGCACCCAAATATGCTTTTATTCATCTCTGGGTCATCTTCTTGCTATATCCCTGAGTCCAGAGACATCCTCAGTACAACTCTTCCTCAGTGCTTTTGTAGCCATCGTCACTGTGTCACATTGCATTCCTTCTAATCCAACTGTCACAGAGCAAACAGTAACTTTTCAAAAGCTAGTAAAATGTTTTGATTTTTCTTTTTTTTAATATTCGTGATTAAGAAACAATCACATCTAAGACATCCATGTTTGCTTTGTGAAGTCTGGTCGTTGCCCACTTTTGTGTATGCTTTGGATTAATTACTCTGGTCTTAATTTATTTTTCCCAGGAAGTCTGAGTTCTTTCTACCAAGAACCTTCCCACTTGGTTCTTCTGCTCAAAACACCCTTTCTTCTACTTTTTATATACTTATCTTCTTGGTCTCAGGGTAATGTTATTTATTTATTGAAGGGTTGAAGGTATCCCTGAAGGATATGTGTGTGTGTGTGTGTGTGTGTGTGTGTGTGTGTGTGTCTGTGTGTGTGAGTGTGTGTGCATGTGTATGCATCTATGTATGCATGTATGTATATCCTGTTAGTGACTTTTGGGGCATATACTATAAAAACTTATTTAATATGTATTGATCCAGTGTCCAGAAAGTGCTTGAACTATGTAAAGATAGCCTTTATAATACTTTGTTTAATGGAAGCTTTGTTCTTTGTGTTTGTCAGGAATGTTAATGATAAGAAGTCAGGGACAGATGTTTGGGAACTGATTGTCTTTATACATGGCTATCAGTTATTATTAAAACTTCCACAGAAACACGACTCCTTTCCATGTAACTCCACTGGGATAGACATGTGGAAATCCGTACCTCATTCCTCCAGGACTTTGTGCATACACCTTCCTTTTGCTGATTTTTATCTGCATCCCTCCTCTGCCACTAAACCATACCTGACTGGATTACTGCTTTTGGAGTCCTATTAGTCCTCAGGGCTAAACTAAGAGTGATCTTAGAGATATAAAGCATACATAATATCTTCTTTACCTCAAAATTAATTATTTCTCTTCATCACGTATATTTACTCATGCATTTTTGCCTGGCTCCCATATGAACTCGCGAAAATGTGACAGAGCTTCCTTTAGCATCTCTCTCTGCTTACCTGGTCCATGCCATAGCATAGAAGGTATTTACCAGGAAGAAGCTTACAGGACAATTAGCAAGTGAAGGACTCTAAGAATTCCATATAATGAATGATTCCCAAGAGATGATGCTTTGAGAGAGGCAAAACTATGGAGACAATAAAAGGATCAGTAATTTCCAAGTACTGGAGATCTGGGAGTGATGAATGACTGAAGAACAGTTTGATGCTGTCATGGCGAATATGAGCCATTGTTTATTTGCCTAAGTCCATAGAATGCACAGCAGCAAGATCATATATAGTTAAAGACGTGGAGCGATTACATGCCAGTAGAGAATAACCAGCTGTAATAAATATATTACTCTCATGGAGTGGTGGAAATGTGGGAAAGACTATGCAGGTTTGGAGTAGAAGGTGTGTGAAAAACCACACAGTCTGCTCCTTTTTGCTTTGCGAACCTAAGCTTTTCTGGAACACGAAGTATGTTAAAGTTAGATGTATGAAACTTTGTGAAAAGAAATACCTTTGTAGAAAAGTTTTAAATATTTGAAAACACTTTCTGTTCGTGACTTCAGAATTTATGGTTTAGCTCCCTTATCCACATAATTGCTTATATTATCAGGGATACAAATTTATGTAAGTTTGTAGAATAGATTTGTAGTAATCCCAACCACTGCTTTAATTTTTTTTGCTACATTTGTATGATTTTGTTAAGTTTGCTATAGAGGATTTTGTAACTATGACTGCTAGGATGTAAGTGGGGAAGCCAACAAGAGAAGCTTGTCCAAGAAAGTAAAGTGAAGCAACCACTGAGGGAAATGTCTATAGCTATAAAGTACATAATTCATTGAACGGCTTTGTAATGTGCTCTTGACCCACATTTTGAATTGCAGAGCATGAGTAAACTAGGACTAGAATTCCCCAAAGATATAAAATGGAATAGACAATAGCTTTACTTATAAATAGGAAGGATGGGAGTAATGAAAAATTAATCTAGGAGTTTCAAAAATATCTGTACTGAGTGATAAGGAATGTCCGGCTGGGATGTGCATGCCTTTGCGTTGGTCCATGTTCTCAGAAACTCGAAGTCATTTCCCCTTATGTGTTGTTTCTGCCTCTAGCTGATGGAAACTAAATGGGAGGAGGGGGAGTACAGCATAACACTGAAGGGGAACTAGAAACCAGTGACAATACGAGACTGATGACAGAGAAAGGAGTACTCATTTGCAAACACCCCAGTCCAGACATCTTAGGATATACCCTAAGAAGTTAGAATCACCTGTCCTTCTAATTCTGATTTGTTGCAGGGTAGAAATGCTCATTTTCTGTCAATAAGTCATTGACATGGTTTGTCTTTTGCTTTGGGATGGTTGGCATTATTCTTTTAGTAGCACCAAGCTTTTTCATTGAACTACTATCCTCCCGTGCCACAGATAGACTAGTACTGAAGATTCAAATACTTAGTAGCAGCCTGGAACTGTTAGTTGCAGATACTAAGCCCTGAACAAACAACGGCTAAGTTTTGATGGCTCTGCTCTCAGGAATGTCCTCATTCTCTGTCTCTTTGGAGGAAAAATTATTCCTCTGAGTATGGGAGAAACCAAACACCAGTAGAGCTCAGTGAGGTTGAGAAGTATTGACATTTCAGTTTTGGGAAGCCTCACCTGTAGGTTGCAAAATCTTCACATACTGAAAGGCAAATTTCTTTGTTTTAAAAATGTTTTCCTATTTTTTGAGATTATAATATAATTAATTATATCATTTATCACTTCCCTTTTGTCCATCTAAACCCTCACATATACTCCTTTGCTCTTTCAATGCACCTCGTTTTTAAATTGTTGTTACATAAGCATTTGTGTGTGTGTGTGTGTGTGTGTGTGTGTGTGTGTGTGTGTCCTAAATATCTAAATACAATTTCCTCAGTGCTCATAATGGTGTTTATATGTACACATTTTCAGGGCTGACCATTTCATATCAGATAACCATTTGGTATGTTCTTTGCTGGGGAGGGATACTTCTTTTGCTCTTGCTTACTCTTGCTTTCTCTCTTTTGTAGTTACCGTCATCTTAACTCTCTTAATGGTAGCATTCCTTGCAAGTAGTTGCTTGTATAGGGCTGAGGTCTCTGGACCTCATGTTTACATATATACTTGAGTCATCCATGTTCAGATCCTGTGAACTCCATGGATGTAGTTTCTGTCATTTCTAGAAGAAACAATATTATGGCCAATTCCATGTTCCATTGGTTCTTACAGTCTTTCTGCCATGCTCTTCTGCAATGAACTCTTAGTCTTAGGTGCAGGAACTGTGTTTTAGATGTATTCACTGAGACTAGGCTCTACAACTACGTGTTTTGATTGGTTGTAGCTTTCTGGAGTGGTATTTGTTGCAAAGGGAAGTTTCTTTAATGAGGGATGATAACTACTCTTAACTGTGGTTAAAAGGACAAATATTTAGAATGTACTTATGGAT
Organism: Rattus norvegicus; assembly: GCF_021556685.1. Lineage (NCBI taxonomy): Eukaryota > Metazoa > Chordata > Mammalia > Rodentia > Muridae > Rattus > Rattus norvegicus. The sequence continues at coordinate 44,331,284 of NC_141551.1, read as the reverse complement.
TGCACTTGCTTTGTAAAGTGGCAGTTTTAATTTCTTCTTTAAGATCCATGAATTCATTAGTCCTGGTTGGTTAGGTATACTGTACTACAAATAATTTCCATTTTATTGAATAATAGTTAAGAGTATAGTGTAATTAGAGAGTTATTGGTTACTACTAAGTATGGGTGACACTTCTGCACACTTAGTGGTAGGTTGCCGTGCTGGCCACTGATATGGTTCATAGATGTCATAGGTAGGTAGAACTATTTCCTCCTTTGAAAGGGGGTCAGATGCCTCTGGTATCATGAAAACTAATCATTCGGGAAGAAGCTTTCCAGTCAGATTCAGCTTGGTACATCTGGGTCCTGCATCTGAAGTTCGTAGTTTCTAAAGTTTAAAAACTTAAATTTTACATCTAGGGGTCAACAAAGGGTAATAGCTTATAATGTTTGGAAAAATATCTTGGACAACTCCGACTAACAACTTAAAGAGGGCTTCTCATGCCTGGTGTTGAGTTTTTGTGATGTGGTCTATGACTCTTAATGAAAACATGGCAATTCAGATGGGAATGTTTCTTATCATGTATAGTTTTAGGAGTTCTTTGTAGTACCTCTCCTGGGAATGATGCTTTTGTTTTAGCTAATATATGTCATATCACTGAAGAAAATCATGAGTGGTTAGCTTTTCATGGAAAAGAAATCATACTACTATAAGTTGATGGTAGAGTGAACACGGTGAAATAAGTATGAGGATTCTTGTCTGTAGTCTTTCTCATACTCATTCACTGTTGTTCAATTAACAGAACCTATAGCATACTATACTATGCTACATACTACACTCTACCACACTGTACAACACCATACACTGTACTATAATTTACCACGGACTATAGTATAATATACTATACCAGGAATTATACTATATACTATATTTATTATATTTTATTCTACTCTATTGTATACTATACTATAGTATACCATACAGTATTATAAACTCTACTATATATTATCCTACATTCCATACTATACTATATAGCATATTACAGTATATGATGCTACAAAGTCTACAATATAGCATACTATATTATTTGATATGCTATTCTATACATTATCCTATAGTGGATTATATATATATACACATATACACATACTTTTAACTATAGTATACCATAATGTATACTATACATTAGACTATAGTGTATGCTACACAATACCATATTACACACACACACACACACACACACACACACACACTGTATACTACAGATTACTATGTCCTATTATAGAATAAAGCTATACTATTATACAGAGACACAAGAGACATAGAGTAACAAAATTCACATGGACAAAGATAAGAAACTTCCAAGTGTTACTTAAGGTAATTCAAGAAATTGTTGTCCTCAATTGCCTCCAAGAAGTAGAATATCAGACTATTTTGATTAAGATACCAAATAACCTCAGACATACATTTTTAGATGTTTTAGAGCTTCTCAGTAATTTTTAGATGCTCTAGAGTTTCTCAGTACAGTCTTTTACTATGTATAACTTATAAGGGTTGCTTACTAACATTGATTTTTTTGCATAAACGCATTCATCTTTCTATCACTGTGCCTAAGGAATGGTGGATTACCTACAATAAGCCCTCTTGCAGCAGAGAGTGTTAGTGGAAAATTCCTTCATATAAGATAGTGCAGCTATGGAGTCACTCTCAGCCATCTTTTACAGGCTAAGTAATTCAATTATGTTAACTTTATACCATAATTAAACTAAAGATTGTTTTAGAAGAATTTCATCACAATTACTGAAATAGTCCCCAATTAAATCAGGTGCCTGGCAAAGATGACTGTGGTTAGTGGCTTTGATATACCCAGGGGTTCACATTTTGCCTTATTCTGTGCTGTAAATTTCCATCTGGCCATGGCTTGGAAGAAACAAACAAAAACAGCACATTCAAAATGATCAGCTCATTGAGCCTTGATACGTGAGTGGATGACTCAAGAGAGGAATGAGTCATGTTCTGCTGACCTGAAAAACTCCAGAGCACATGGCAGTCGGTTTTCTGGAATTATGTGAGAGAAAAATCAGCCTCCAAATCCAACACAGTTGAATGTCACTGGCCCTAGGAAAATGCAGTACAGGCTTGAAGCCCCTAGGCTGTCATGTGTTTGTAGATCACTTTCTCCAGTCTCTGCCTTCTGGCAGGGTATGTGGGATAGAGAGTTTTGATTCTTTGTGGTCTTTAGTGTTTTTCTCATCTCTCTGATTTTATTTCTCTTCATTTAACTGATGCTGCTGTTATAACCAACTGCTGTGTCACATTACCACCTTGCCATGATTTGTGGAAGTGTTTTCATCCCCTCTTTGGTCTTATTTCATTTACATAATTCTCTCTTCAAAAATAACAGGTGGAACGCAACACACTTGGTTGATACCTTAGATAAAAATATGTATCCATGGGAACTCAGTGCCCAACAGTGTCCTGTTAACTACCTTTTAATTCTTTTTTTTCCAGAGCTGAGGACTGAACCCAGGACCTTGCGTTTGCTAGGCAAGCTCTCTACCACTGAGCTAAATCCCCAATCCCTAACTACCTTTTAAATGTCCTCTTCTATGTACTCTAATGCTTTAGACAGGGACGATGTGGATCATTCCAATGGTACCAAGCTTCCTTCATATCTGACAGGAATCTGGAATGGACTGGGGATATGAATCAGTAGATGGATGGTCTCTCAATTTCAACTCTTCTGGTGCTAGAGTCCTAGCTCTTCAGTGTCTTAAAGGTTAAGACTAGGGTGTGTCAAGGAAAGTATCAGGGTGCAAAATATAAGGAACCTTCATCCTTAGTGTTTTTCAGTGCTCTGTTTTGAGCTCTCTGATTTTGTTCCTCTTCTTTTAACTTATGCTGCTATTATGACCTGAATTTTATTTCCTTCAAACTCCTAGGTTAAAATAACAATGCTTCATATCTCAGAATGTGAACATAGGGTCCTTGAAGAGAGACCCTGTTATTATCTATGTAGAAAATATTGACTGAATGTCTTTCTTGAATAGACTATGCTTTATTTTTAAACAAAGGGTCTAATTTTCATAACTTATATTTAATTATTAGAGCTAATTATCTGCCACCTTAATCATTTTACTCAACTTTAGCTTAAACCATATTTTTCTCTTTCCTCTTGAACATGCACACACATATATATATATATATATATATATATATATAGTGTATCATATATGAATTCCAGTAACAACAAAATATTTAAGAATAGAAAAAGGAGACTTTTTAGAGAAAAAAGCTGTTCTCAATACCTATCCAGAATATTATTGATTGTTGAGAGCCAGTGATATATGAAGAAATCAAGAGGTTTTAGTGATGGAGGCTCTAAAGTCTTCTACAGTGCCACCAAATTAAAAAATCCATGTTTATATAACAGAAAGATTGACTTAGACCATCTCTAGTTCTTTCATGAAAACATTACAAAGGTAAAGAAAATTAATTTAAAACCACATATTCAACTCTTAGCTGGTTGTCTACATTATGTAAATCTCAACTTTCTCAAAACTAAGTCAAACTTCCAAGAGAACTTGTTCTGATGTAGTAGTGGTCCCAGCCATTTTTCTGTGCAATCTGTATGTAGCTTTTAAAATATGTTTTCTATATAATACTTTAAAAATTTTTTATCTCTTGGGTAGGAAAATATATGAGTGGGGATGACTGTGGACTGAAGAGCAGAGAATAGAACATCTGAAGGGAACATCATTTGCCAGGTGATGTGAGGTAGCAATGAATATCCTAGTAAGAGCACCAGTGGAAGGGGAAGTCCTGGGTCCTGCTATGACTGAACCCCCAGTGAACTAGATTGTTGGGAGGAGGGCGGCAATGGGGGGAGGATGGGGAGGGGAACACCCATAAAGAAGGGGAGGGGAGGGATTAGGGGGATGTTTGCCCGGAAACTGGGAAAGGTAATAACACTCGAAATGTATATAAGAAATACTCAAGTTAATAAAAAAAGAAGATGGCACCCAGTTTCTAGACCTTATGATGCCCTATCCCCTCCACCCCCCAAAAAAAGAAAGGAAAGAAGGAAGGATAGAGAAACCAAGACAGAAACATACATACAAACAGACAGACATTCCAACTTTAGTACTGAATCTTCTCATTTAAAAATTTTAGCAATTTTTTTAAAAAAACTGTACAGGACAAATAAACACATCTCCTCCCATTCTTTGGTATTCTTATAGTACCCTAGAAGAGCAGTACTAATGTTTCCTGGCATTGGGTGTGTGAGGTCTGCTGTGTGAAACCTGTAATAGTGATTTTCACAACATTTTTCCCAGATCCCAGCTGATAGATTAACCTTGGTTCTTTTGTTAGCTTTCTTATGAATTTGTTTGTTTGTTTGTTTGTTTGGGCATCTTAAATTTTATCTGAAGTTATTTTGGTAAATATATGTTAAGTTATTTAAAACAGTATTTGGCTTATAATAAGCAAGACTTAGATATCAACTATGATTAGTAAAAGATCTACAAGGTATGTTCTGTAGGAATGGCAAATTAATGTTGTAATTATTCTATCATGTTGTCCCAAAGAAAAATCAAATCTTTTATGGTCAGCAAAATCAGCAAAATCACCCTGTTTTCATTTTCAAGAAATTCAAGAAGTATTTGAACGTATCTTTAAAGTTCTTATGATATCCAGAAATAGCTGCATTTTATTTAAGGCTTTAATGTGCAAAAATCCAAAGAGAACTTTGCCAGTTTGCAAACTTATTTTTCCTACTTTTTCGCGTTTATATTTAAATACCTGCACAGCTCCATTTCTTATCTAGGTTGCTCACAGTTGGGCTGGCTTGAGGGATTTTACCTTTGCATCTGAGAGTACAAATGCATCCATCAATATTCTATTTCCCAAAGGCATGTAATACTCATGAATAATCACAACAATCACAGGAATGTTTAGAGGTTATAACTGAGCCATTCCTTCACAACTGCTGTAAAGAAGTTTGTATTGAAAAGTATAGAGCGTGATGGTGACAGCCTAGGCCAAGGCCCACCTTCCTTCCTTTGAACCAGCAATTAAGTTTTTTGCTTCCTTCCTTCTCTTGCATTCATTTCTTCTTTAAGACTCTGTTCTCTCCTTTGAGTGTCAAAATCTTTACCATTTTCAGTGTTAGTTTCAGATCCTGTTTCTTCAAGGTAAGCTTTTCTCTCCTTCACAGTTATAATCATCCTGTGTTAGTCTTAATTTTTCCTTCTTGAAGTCCTTAAATATATTTAAGACTTAATTAGCACATATTAGTCATACATGCTAAGGGAGCTTCATTATGAAAATTGCAAACTTTTCTGTAGTATATTTTGACCATAGTCCCACTGTTCCCTCTTTATCTTGTATTTTGAAGCTATCCACCAAGGTTTTCCTATGCATATAATGTTTACAACTCTCTACTGCACCTTTATGATGCTCTATGGTTAGCACATATATTGTGAAGTTTCTTTCCCATGTAGATAAATCATCTCTATGTCATGGTTTTGAGTACCGGCATAATGCTAACTACCTGATTACTTTTAGGCATAAAGCCCGTCTAGAGCCTTAAGTTACAATGTCACCTCCTAGGTTTCCCTTCTGTAACACCTGAGTTAAAAACAAAAATAATATTAAATTAGCTATTCAAACTTATATAAACGGTTTTGCATGAAATTTTCATACCTTTGATCTCATAAAATTTCCCCTCTGTTTAATTATGTTCTTAGTAATATGTTAAGTTCTTGGTTAGCTCATGAAGTTTGCAGATAGTTTGGAATTAGAGTAAATTCATATTGTGAAATTTGCCATTACCATAGTTTCTCATAGGAGGCTACCAGGGTTTCTTTTCTATTGCTGCGAACATACATACATACATACATACATACATACATACATACGTACGTACATATATACATACATACATACATACACAGAAAGAGGGAGAGAGAGAGAGAGAGAGAGAGAGAGAGAGAGAGAGAGAGAGAGAGAGAGAGATTCATGCATAGTGCCCTAGGAAATGTATTAAAGAGTTCATTTGAGGCTTATAGTTTCAGAGGGATAGAGTTTACAGTCCATGATCATCATAGCAGAGACCATGGCAACTGATAGGCAGGAATGGTTCTGGAACAGCAGATGAGAGTTCATATCTTTGGACACAACCATGAGACTGGAGGGCAGAGGGAGAGCAAGAGGGAGAGGGGGAAAAGCAGAAAGACAGAGAGGAGATAGGAACATTGGGAATGTCAAGAGTCTTTTGAAATCTCCAAATCCACCCACTCCTAATCCACAAATACTTCTACTGATTTGGGACCGACTATTAAAGCACATGAGCCTCCAGGAAGCCACTCTTACTCTAACCACCACAAAGGCTGTGTGAATCTTGATCACTTTGCCTGTGAACATTTGGAAAGATATTTCTGGAGTAAACACATTGAAGAATGACTTAAAATGCTATTGTTCTCTGAAGTCAGAGGTGATTCACAGAGACAAACACTCCCCCAAAGTCAGTGCTCATGTCATGGTGAACTGATGTGTGGTTCCCTGTCTTACCACTCATGATCTCAGATATTGCTGCTTGACTGGTGTTGAATTTATCCATTTTTGTTGTCCCTGTGTGATTATGAACAGTGATTCATTTAACATTTAACAATGTGTCAATTTAGATATTAAAAAATAATTGTCTCTCTGCTTTTGATGTCCTTGTATCTATCATTGTAGAATATTAGTGTAGTACTGGAGACCTGTAAATTGAGAATTTGTAAGTAAATTGTAATGAAGAGCAGACTTCATTTGATGTTGCATTTAGTGGTATTTAATAAATGAACCTCTAAGCAGAGTATGTCATTTTCTTTGTCAAGCATGCATAATGACTCTGTAAAGGTTATTACAGTGTATGTGAGGTGGTCAGATGATTGGTAGGTGTACAGATTGATGTTATTATGGGAACGGCAGAACAATAACTTAGAGCCTAGGGAAGCAAAAGTCTCTGGAAGCCTTAGCTAATAATGAGAATTTCCCGAATAGAACAGTCTAATAAATGGACCTCGTCAGAAACTTTTTGACTCCCTGCAGACCCCCAAGTTCTAGTAAAGTACCTGCGCATTCCTTTTCAGGTGAACTCTATAATTGACTTTGCTCAGATCATCTTGTTAATAACTAACAGGATTCAAGATTTCATGTATTTTATCTGACCTTCACATGACAGGAATGTGAAGCATTTATTTTTCCAATGCTCTTTTCCTGGTTCAGCTATCCCAGGAATTAATTTAAAAAAAAAGCAAGCAAGCAAACAAACAAAACCAAAACCACAACCACAACCACAACCACAACAACAACAACAACAACAACAACAACAACAACAGCCCCTAAAAACAATAAAACAAAACAAAACAAAACCCTGCTAATGGTTGTCATGTTTCAGGCCCTGAAGATATTATTCAAAATACCCAGTATGAAACCTATTAAGCATCTCTCCTCACTCTGTCCCTGAATGCTGTAATAAAGGCTATGTCACATCAATGCAAAAGCACAGCCCTACCTTCTAAAGGAATAAGAGTAGTTATTCTGGAGTGAAATATGAATGACTGTGACCTGGGAACATGAATTTAGAGCACTCCAACTGCCATCTTTCTTTGTGGCAATAATCCCACAATATTCTCATAGTTTTAGAACAACAACAAAAGTCACACATCAAATCTATTGGCGAAGGCAGGTTACAACAAAGTAGAGACATCTCTGCGCTAGTTAGATTCTAATGATATCTCTAGCACTTGGGTTGGTGGAAGAGAAGGGCTTTTTAGTGGATTTAAGTCAAACGCAGGAATTATCCAACAGAATTTGGCTTCACATCTGCAACTTTCTAACATTTCATAATCACCAATCAATCAGTCAATCATCCTCAAATAATCTTTGCATAGGTATGACATCTTCTGGGAATTTCAGTTCACTCTCCATTTCCACTTGCTCCCTCGGCCTCCTTGAATGACCCAAGTGTTTCACTATATGGTTCTTCAGTTTTATAAACCAAAGTAATCAACCAACCAACCAAACAAACAAAAACTCATGTGTTCAATGGCATGTGTCTTCTGTTTGTTCACCTCATCAGACCCTGACAACAATAAGACCTATAATTGAATACACAATCATTAATGCTGTTATTGTCATATAATAGTGATGGAATTTAAAATTGATCCAATATTTTACAGCTTAACGTGTATACATTGATATTTTCATATTGATTATCAGAAAGTACAAATGTTAGAAGCCAGATTTAAATTCTGAGTATAAATATTATATTTTACATGAGCAAATCAGCCTTTTGATATTATGCACTCCCTGCTTTCAAAATAATTAAACATTGTTATTAGATCAGTACAATATGATTATTAGAAGTTTAAAATGGCAATGTATATGAAAGGTTTGGAAGTTTTTATGCTATTCTGAAAAATTAGGGACCCATTTTCTCAAAGACAAAAGAGCCCTCCTCTATCAATAAATAAATATATATCTTCATCATTTAATGCATTAGAAAGAGCAAAGCAAAGCAAATACAGGGACCACATCTAGAGAAACGAATGCTGAACCACAGTGAACAATGCATGTGATGAATTATGCATGACTTTAAATTAGTTAATGAAATAGATTCATATTAGATGATAATGAAGGATGTCTGGTCCTAGTTTTGAATTTGATAATTAAATAAATCACCAAGCTAGAGTTCCCAGAGACAGAACCACAGTATAAGTCTTTCTGGGTCTTATCCAATGCAGCCTTCATAACGAGGAGGGAGGAAGGATGCTGTTGCCAGTATCCCAACATGTTATGCAGAGGTATGTTTTTGGTGGAGGGGGATATCATATCAAATGACAACTGTGATGGGTTGAATATGCTTGGCCCAGGGAGTGGCACTATTTGGAGGTGTGGCCTTGTTGGAGTAGATGCATCACTGTGGGTGTGGGCTTTCAGACCCTCCTTCTAGCTGCCTGGAAGCAAGTCTTCTAGCAGCCTTCAGATGAAGATGTAGAACTCTCAGCTCGTCCTGTACCATGCCTGCCGGAACACTGCTGTGCTCCTGCCTTGATGATGGCAGACTAAACTTCTGAACCTATAAGCCAGCCCCAATTAAATGTTGTCCTTATGAGAGTTGACTTGTTCATGGTGTCTGCTCACAGTGTAAAACCCTAAGACACCAACATTCAGCAGTGGTTTAATATCCACGGGACCTTGCTTGGCCTGAGCTTTGTTTTCTCCCTGGATGATCTGAGGCCTTCATAGCTATGGCTTTCAACTTTTCATCATTTCTTTAGGAATATGGCCTAATGGTTTCCTGTGTTCTACAGTATATTACCACTTAGACCTGCTGATGGCAGTATGGTTTTTGCCAGTCCTAAAAGTGGCAAAAAGTGTTTGGCATTGTGTTTTCCCCCCTCTTTTCTTTTGTCTACTTAGTTACTTTTAGTGGTTAAATCTTGCCTTCAGGCTTGACCAATAAAGAATCATCTGGTTTTTAAATGTATTCACCAAACGTCAGTTGTTTAATGGGTATTATCTACTTAGATACTCATGATTGTCCTTTGAGTAGCATTTACCCTTCAGATTTTCTTAATCAGGTTGAAACATATAGGGCAATGGTTTGGTGAAGACACTATGACTACTAATGATTAAGCTAGACTATGAAATATAATCTGACTTACTCAACTAAACAGCAACACTCTCCAGATGCTGTCTTGTCACAAAGGAACATGAGAAGAACAGAGCTATCTGAGGCAGAAACACTTGTCAACACTGAGACGAAAAGTAACAATTGATCTACTTAAAGAATTTCTATTTTATTTGTATGAGTATCTTGCCTACATGTTTGTATGTGTATCACAATTGTACCTGGTGCCCATGAACTTTAGAAGAGTACATTTAATCTACTGCAACTGGAGTTGCAGAAGGTTGTGGGCCACCATGTGGGTGCTAGGAAGCAAACTCTTGTCTTCTGTAGGAACAACAAGTGGTTTTAACCCTCTCTTCAGTACCTGAAATTTTAATTTTACATACTACATATGCTGTATTCTCATTTGCCACTGTGTATTTATACGTAGATGTCATTCTTTCTTAAAGTTAATTTATATTATTTATTATTTTGGTGTTTGTGTGTATGTGGAATACCTGGGAGTGTGCACATTTGTGGATGTGATAGGACAACTTTCAAGCATCCATTCTCTTGTTCCACAGGGGGATCCTGGAACTGAACTCAGACCATCAGTCCTGCACACTGATGTGCTTCTACATGCAGAACACTCTTGTCATCCCCTGGATAACTTTTCTTAACTTTGGATCAAAGAAGAAGCAACAATACTGATGAACTTACTCCTAGTACCAATAAACCACAAGGAACTTCTCTGAGAAGGACAAGTGTCTCCCACTCATCAGACTTTATTTCTTGCCACTGTTGGAATATTATCTCCATTTTTCTGGATGGTTGCACCCAGGTCATAGATCAGGGACTGATGAATTATTTCTTCAGATACTCTACTAGAACTGAGTTTCATGCATTTACCAATTTCCCTGACTGAAGTTCTGGTCTGCAAGTAGAATTGTTATAACACCAATTGTGTGTATCATGTATTTAGCCAGTAATATTTAGGTAAGACATTGATAGCTAAGCATTGCTGTTTGTTCATTATGTCCTGTAAACACCCTGAAGGCAGGCTTACCTCATGTTCCTCCTCACACAAATAAACTTTTATTTATTCTCCACATGTGCATAAAAAGGATTTTTAGCATATTTACCCCATCCCATTCCCCTGTCTTATCCCATTAATACTTCCCCTGGATTCCTAATTCTCATATTTTCCTATGACTTTCAATGTCTTTATTTCTTTAACCCATTGAGTTTAATTAGAATTGCTTGCATGAGCATGGTGGTGGGGTTATGAACCACAGGCAACTTCCCAGTGGCTTCTTACTTCTCTTTCATAGGAACCGTTAGCTGTCAAAAGCTCTTTCCTCTAGGGGTGGGGTATGCTGTCCCCCACACCCTATACTGGAATGCTGAAGGGCTCAACTTGTTCAAGCCTTGTATGGCAACCACAGCCGTTAGTTCATGTGTGTAATAGCCACACTGTGTGTAGGAGACAGTGTGTAACAGTCACACTGTGTGTAGGAGACAGTGTTGTTCAGCATTTCTTCCCACTGCCTAGTTTTGTATCCTCTACTACAATACTTTCTGAGTCTCTGGGGTGTGGCATGGTACAATGTCCTGTTTAGGTCAGAACTCTCAATAGCCACTTATTCTCAGCAGTGTGACCCATTGTGACCTACTGTATTCATTAGCTGCTGCAATGCTTCCCTGATCTGGGATGAAGTCGACTCTAATCCTTGGGTTTAACCATACCCATTTATTTACAACAACACAAAGTTATATGGCATGTGAGACTTTGTTACCAGAGGGGCTTAAGAACTAGTAAGATTGTGTGAGCTCAGATGCTGGAAATCTCAGAGACTTGAGATTGTCAGAAGAGCCACTCCCTACGCATTTCTCTGTTCTGGACCACATAACCATGACACCCTACTGAGGACCATGGAAATCAGTCACATAGCATAAAAACCTGGTGTTCTCCATGCTAAAGTGGTACCTACATAGCTCATGAGCTCTCAGCCAATGAATGTCCCTTCCTGGGCAGCCCATCCTCAAAAGCTATTTAATCCCTGGTAAAGTGTACACCTTCACATCTGCCATTGAATAAAGCAGTATGAACAAACAAGAATCATGTCTTCATTAGGGATCAGGAGTGGTTGGGGTGGGGGTGGAGTAGAGGCTGGAGGAGAAGTCCTTCATCTTAACCAGCTGTGCCTAAACTCTTGAAGAAGACCTCCTCCATTCCCTCTGTACTCATTGGGAATCAAACTGTGTTCTGTCCTATCCTGTGCTTTGCTTCACCCTTCCTATCCACTACATGGATGCCGGAGGGGTAGCAGGAACCAGGGATCTTTGTTCAGACTCCCAGGGGTAAGGTGGCAGCTCCCAGATATACAGGAGTCTAGGAACTGCAGCATTTGTCCCAGATCCCATTGTTTCTCCTTCCAGTCCAGCAAAGGAAAACAGTGACTGAAGCACCATTAAGGACTCCGCTTTGCCTCCCCTGAGCAGTGTGGGGGGGTGTTTCAGGCACACCAGCATGAGGCACATCGTAGTATAACAGGAAGTTCCCCATTACGGGCACGATTTCTCCAGCCACATTATTTTAAACCAGGATTACAGTACACACTATGAAGTCCACCTGTGGAGGGGCCTCAAATACTATAAGTTAGTGGTTTGTTACCCTTATAAAATTCATAGTACTATTGAACTAGGGGCACCATTGTCAGTATTATATGCCAGGGTCAATCCTTGGGCAAATACCATTAATGAATCCTCTTCCCTTTTAGGCTGTATCTCATCTTCTAGTACTCTAAGAGCCAACAAGGAGGGGTCAATTGTTTAACCACCCTTCCATCCACTCCTCTTCCCAAGCCCTAGTTAAACTCATTCAGTCCCGGTATTTCCTTCTGTATCTCCATCTCACATTCCTTCTATCCTTCCCTTCCACCGTTACAGCCTCTTGACCCCCACTTGGCTCATGTACCTTTCCTGTCACCTTGGTATCTGCAACATACTGTATCATGTTTTGTAGCAGTGGGTCAGTATGCACTGATAACTGTGAGCCTCCGTGCCGGAGTTTTTCCACAGAGATCTCTGGTCCAGCTAGGTTGGTGGGTCCAAGAGAAAAGAGGAGAACTGGGGCAGGTGTTCCATCTCCCTTTCAGGCCAGGCTTAGCTAGAAAGAGACAGACTAACTGGCGAGGGGTGCAAGAGGGCTTCTGGAGGTGATTTTGGGAGAGCAGATTTCTTCCCCAAGTGGCAGTGTTACAGCTCTTATGACAGAAGCTCTCAGATGATGGAGTAATTCTTGCACCTCTTTAATTCTGAACACGACAGTTAAATACAGGTTTTTTGTTTTGTTTTGTTTTGTTTGTTTGTTTTTTGTTTGTTTTTTTTTGGATGGGTCAGACCTCATCTACATATTCAGGGGCGTGGTCCTGTCTCTACAACAGATCAGTCTTGAGTTTATGTGACCTGTGGTCACATGCTCGCCTGTGGAGGAGGGGCTTGGGACATTGCTCTTCATGACTTGATCTGTCTCAAACCTCTCTACAGGGCTTTGTGGGGGGGCTACTGCTAGTGACACCCTGATCTGGGAGGCTGGGAATGCACCCGCAGTCTTTTTAAGGTTCCCCGGGGGGATTCAACCTGTCTTGACCAGGAATCAGGGTACCTTTTGCAACTCGCCACCCCACAGATAATATCGGTTAAGCTGAAAACAGTGGGGAGATTTAAGGAATTCTGCAATTGACCCCTCCTTGTTGGCTCTCAGAGTACAAGAAGATGAGATACAGCCTAAAAGGGAATACCTAACTATTGACTGTTGATTTGATATTGAAACAAATTTTACATTATGGTAGGTTTACAATTCTCAGCACAACTGTATAAGTAATGGAAATGAAGGAAACTGCTTCTGTTGAAACTCAAACAACAAGAAAAGTAGTATTTACATCAAAAAGTTGACAAGAGTTGAGTAAAAGAATAAAAAGGAGTTGTGTTTGATGACCAGAAAGATCTCTCCTATTGTGTCCCCATATGCACTCATCCTTCTTTGTGTCCAACATGCTAAATCTCCTGGGAATTAAGCTAACTGCCTTTGCTTGCATATGCTCAAGTGCTTAATAGCCTGAAAACCAATATTTATTGTGTAGCAAGTGCTTTTAGTTCTTCATTGCTTATATATACAAAAGCATCCAAAGAGCAAATGATGTGATTTTCCCACTCTCTTCCTATTCTGAAAAGATCAGGCCTTTCAAAGATTATGCCAGAAACCCAATCAAACTCGCGACTGTAATTAAAAATATATCCAAATTATAATTATTATTTTCCTTATTAGGTCTTTGAACTCAGAGAAAATTCTATCTTGAAAGCCTTGACTCTGTTTTTAAATTGTTCCCTTGATTTGGCATATGACAATAGATTATTTTCAGAAGTCTTTCTAAATGAGACCGCCTGAGATAGAAGTTAGGCTTTCTCGTTTACTTTATGACTGTGTTGACTGTGCTTTCTCTCTCTCTCTCTCTCTCTCTCTCTCTCTCTCTCTCTCTCTCAAAATGTCTCACAAACATCTATTAAGAGATTTCCCCATTATGCCCTGGTGAAAGAATGTAATTGAAGTAATTTAAAATTTAATGGAACAGAAACACTGACTATACCCCTGTCTCTGTTACCTCCTCCTACTTTTCAGTTGTAAATCCATTCCCCATGCATTATTTCTGGAATTATACATCGTGAAACTTTATGATTTCATCCTGGAATGATTTCTTTAAAGACACTGTATTAGAAACATCTGAAAAAAAAACCTGTGAGAATAATGTTTTCACACAGCATGTATAGCATTAATTCTTGAAAACACAATCTTAAGATCTATTACATTTGCCACTCAGTGATGAAAATCCTTATTCTGGAAATGCTGATAGGGGCATCAAATCAAGAGCTTTCAGAAGCCAAGCCATCATCTTTACCTGTACTAATATCCTCTCCTATCTTCACCTGTACTAATATCCTATCCTGCCACTGGTGTTATCACAGGATTGACACATGATGTGGCAGTTTGAGTGAGATATGCCCAAAGTGCAGTATTTGACTGTTTGGTCCCCAGTTGGTCATGCTGTTTGGGGAAGTATGGTGGTTTGAATATGCCTAGCTCAGTGAGTGGCACTATTAGGAATAGGTGTAGCCTTGGAGTAGGTGTGGCCTTGAAGAAAATGTGTCCCTGTGGGCACGGACTTCCTAGTTTCCTGGAAGCATGTCTTCTAGTATGTTCAGATGAAATTGTAGAACTCTCAGCTCCTCCTGCCCCATGTATGCCTGGGAGCTGCCATGTTACTGCCTTGATAATAATGGCCTGAATCTCTGAACCTGTCAGTCAGACCCAATTAAATGTTTTCCTTATAAGAGTTGCCTTGGTCAGGGTGTCTGTTTGCATAGTAAAACCCTAAGACAGGAAGGAGCCTTAGGAGATCTGGCCTTACTGGAAGAAGTCTGTCACTGGGGCTTAGGCTTTCAGCTTTTAACACATTGCATTCCCAGTTTGACCTCTGTTTCCTTCTTGCTAATTGAGTTGTGAGCACTTAGTTGTTCTTGCTGCCATGCCTCTGCCTGACCATGATGGATTCTTTTCTCCCTGGAGCTATAAGCTCAAACAAACCCTTTATTCTATAAATTGCTTTGGCAAGGTGTTTTATCACAAGAACAGAAAAGTAGCTAATACATATGAGCAAGTCAACGGCAACCATACATTTTGCTTTGCTTTGCTTTGAAGTTAGCATTTTGTATGAACCCACGACTACTCTAATAATTACAACTAAGACACAGGGCCAATATTTCCAAGAAGCATGCCTATGGAGTCAGCTTTGACACTCCCTCTAGGCTTGGCCTCTCCAGGTCTTTATTTTCCAGTTTTCTGTTATCCAACTGGTCTCGACCTATGTTTAGTCTGTTCCATTTACTAACTTTCCTTCCACATTCCTTGTGGTTTTCCTTCACATTTGGATGCCCTTCAGCACACATTTGAAATGACACATATCCCTAGAGGCATTTTCTCATTCTCACAATCAGAAATAATTTATTTATACTCTGGTGTCTTTAATTGGAACCTAAGGCACCCACCATTTTCACCCTGCATGATATCATCACATGCTTGGTACATGGTATGTGCCATTTGTTAGGTGTATAATACACACAGACATAGACATTATAATGAAAATAGTTTTATTATATATACGGTCCCCTAGAAGAGAAGACATCCCTGCCATGCAGGGTCTCATAGGTAAGTGGTAAAGATGAATGGGTAGAGAGAAAGAATGAGTACAGGGATGAACTGAAGACTTGGCTTGTGATGTAACTGTGTGTGTGCAGGTGAGTGTTCACCTGTGTGCACATGTGGAGGCCAGGAGTTGACTCTGGATGTCTTCCTCAACTAACTCCACATTTATTTGTTTGCTTGCTTGTTTGTTTGTTTATTTGTTTTTGATTTATGTTCCTTCACTGAGCCTGTTGCTCTCTGATTGTCTAGACTAAACTAACTAGCAAGGCTTCAGGGTTTTCTTCTCTGCTTCTCAACACTGGATTAAAGACAAATTAGCCTTTAACATGGATGCTGGGGATCTGAACTGGGGCCTTCATATTTGCCCTGCAGTCACTTTACTCGCTGAATGGTCTGTCCAACTCCAACTGAATCCTTAGTGTTCACTCTCACAGGAAGAAGAGCTAAAGCTAGGCAAAGACCTCTGAAATTGGATAGCTTTTGGGCTGTAGGACCTATCTTGGTTGTATTATTTTTGATATTAGACAATGCCTTCCTAAAATTGCTCCGTATTGTTTAGAACAGTGGTTTTCCAGGCTGTGCCTTACACCAGGACTCTCCATTTCACAAGCAGCTTTTGATTTCACTTTGAGGGAGACACATGGGTCTATTAAAATAATATCAGAGCAAACAGGCTAAGAGCTTATTGGTCACATTAGAGCAAGGAAGAAGTAACCACATCACCAGTACACAACCTACAGAGTTTTGGACACTTGCCACAGAAATGGCCTGGTCCTGCAGACCTGTCATCTAATATCTGGCATATGGATCAAGGACCACTAAGCAGAAGACTCCCTGAGTGTCCATGGAGTTTTGCCATGGCTTAGTTCCTACTATTTACACAGCCTACTTGACTGACTGCCTGTCCACTTGTTTGCCTATCTAGATGTGGGCCTGAATCAGAATTGGCTATTTCCTACTTTCTTCCTGGTTCAGCATTTTATAGAGAGCTATGATATCTTTCTTATCAAACCCTGACTCCAAGAGTCCCAGCAGTAACTCCCTCCTAGCATGTGTCTGGTTCATTATCAGTACATACTCTTTCTCGGCCTACTCTGAAACACACTGCACTCCACTGAAACCTCTTTAACTTGTATTCATCCTTTTAGCTGTGTATATACATATACTTTGTACTGTGTTATAGAAGTTAATGCTAGTGGTTAAGACTGTGATAAAACAGACTATGTTTGCCTTGGCCAGTTACCAGTGTAGGCAGACTTATATGACAAATTGCTTTCATTTAAACGGCTAAACCTTGTGAATCTATTGTTATCCAACACATTCTGTCATTATGGACAGACACAAGCATGTACACTTATTTCTGGCATAGCGTGCTCAATTATTTTTCTTGGGGGTGATTAGGTCACTGGACAGTGGTTCAGAAAATGGGCTACATAAAAAGCGTTTCACATTATGGGATGTGGATTGCTTACTGTGTGTATGAAAGGCATGCTCCAGGCAAGTCATTTACTACCTGGAGGCAGCCAAGGGATGCACAATATTTCTTGAATAGCAGGATCCCAGGAATCAGAGCATTAAAAAAAAATAGAAAATCAGAAACTGTAGTTACTACATTTTGTTAGAAATCCTTCATAATGAAGCCAATAATTAGAGTGTTTACTGGGAAGATCAGGCATGAGGATGTTTGGCATATGAAATATTAAATAAAGTAAAATGTCAAGGCTTGGTGGGTGGGATTGCAAAGCTAATCTTGGTCTCTTTTGCTTTCTTACAGAGCAGCCTATCTCACTTCTATTGGGCTGCTCTGTCTTCCACACGAAACTGTCTCCTTGTTTTTTTTCCTTGTGTTTTTTTTTCTCTTCATACTTTCCTTATATCCCCTTATATACTCTGACATCCATACTCTAAGTCTCTCCATGCCCTGTCCTGATACCAGCCTCTGGCAGCTACTGATCGTCTGCTTCTCATCATGTAACACAGTTTAATTTCCTAGAGAGAAACTGTGTTAAGGTTCATAGTCATCTTAGCTCATGGCTGTACAACCGAGTGGGCTGAGGAGTGTCTGTAGCAGAATCTGTGGTGTGGTATGTCTCAGGTCCCATGGGTGATTGGCATGGAGTTTAAGAACAAAAAAGACACACACCTTAACCCTCTGGGAGCTCACAATCTTGAAGACAGCAATGGGTCAGAGGAGCAACACTGTTTCTGTAAAATGGCTCTGTGCAAATAGAAAGTTGGTATGTGGATAAAATCCAACAAAAACATGTTACTAAAAGCCAGGAAGTTGTTCCAAGTGTTTTATACATTTATTTTACTTCTCAAAACAACTCTGTTGTCACCCAAGGGGACTGGAGCTACCTTTGGTGTGGGTCCTTTGTCTCATTAATAAATGAATTTCAAACATACTCAGTAGGAAGATTAGACACTAATTTATTGGAGTTTTGAGAGATGCGTGACAGGGTGGGAAGCTGTAAGTCTTGACAGCTGCCAGGAGGAAGATGAGTACTGAAGAAGATAGCAATGCTTTTGAGTCAAAGACAAGACAGCAGACAGGCTCAGCAACAGAGGTCAGTGAGCAGCTGCGTCACCGTAAGTGGGCGGGCTTCAGAGACGGAGGATGGATTTCTAGAGTGCTTCTCAGGATTTTGGCTGGAGTAGGAAAAATATTAAGAAGAAGAAGAGATGTTACATTTTTTTTAGTTAGAACTCAGAAAATCAGGCAGGCTGAAGGGGTGGTCTTCAAATTACATCAGAGATGGGTGACTGGAGAAGGGTATTAACCTCATTAAGGAAATAGTTATTCCCCTCTTGCCTCAGCATGTTTTCAGGTGAGTCAGGTGATTGACAGGCCTAGATGGATTAACTCTTAAGAAAGGGAAAAATAATATGGGATGTTCTAATCTCTGGGAGCAGATGAGAAAGTCTTGTCTCTACTTAGGCATTTGGTAGAACTATTCTTTTGTCCAGGCAAGAAAAAAAGTTCATTAACGGGCCTCATCAAGACCCTGATACCTCCATTTTTTTCCATATAGAATAGTTTTAGGTGATTTTTTAAAGTTTTGATAATTATATAAATGACTATTGTAATTACATTATTTCTACTCACCTGCTCCCAACTCCTCCCACATCCTTCCCACTCTCTCTCTAATTCATGTGTTCCCACTGTTGGTTGACACTAAGATACAAGTGCCACTCTTATGCCATTGGAGAGATGTTTATGGCTTGGTTCCTGTTGTAGTTCACAGGCTTCTTAGCTGGGTAGAGCTACTGATTGTTCTTTATCCAAGAAGGAGGCTTTCCAGGAAGGTTCTAGTTCCTTTCCTCCAATTCCTGGATCAGCATATGGCCTTACCTTCAAGTTCTGGGAGGTAAATATGAAAATGACCTTCTAAATCTCACAGAGGTCAATTGTAACACTGTTCTTTCCTGGGCTACCAGGAAAGTGTGAGACTGAGCTCATCTTCTAAGCCTGCTAATTTCGTTCCAGCTACCTAAAGTTGTAAGGGTAGGTTTTGTTATTATAATCATTTTTAGATATTAACATTGAGTCAGAGCTTGAAGTTAAATAACTTACCAAAGGATAAAAAATTGAGATGAAGACCATGAAACTCTAAAATGTCAATAACTAATATATTTCTATTATTTCTAGATATGAAATTTCCTAAATTACATTCTATAGTATTATGATACAGTGACATATTTTATATATGAATAGATGAAAAGCAGTGCATTAAAGGCTTCTGCAGTACGTGATAATTAGTTCATTGGCTTTGTACTTTGTGAATTGAATGTTAGTATCTCTCCAAAATTGAAATTTTGAAACTACAAACTCAGATAAGATTATGTTTAGACAGTGGGCTTTGGGAGGCAGTTTAAGTCATGATTGTATTAAGTCTTGATGGTATTATGAGACTAAACAGAGAACACCCCTCTCCCCCGCTGGACTCCTGCAACCACCACCGTCATGATAACCTAACCAGGAAAGGATGGATCATTCATAAGACAGTCTATTGGCTTCTTGATCTTGAATTCTATCCTTCTGATCTGTTAAAAAATAAATGTTTTGCTGCTAAGACACTGGTCTTCCATGTTATAGCAACCTGTGATGACTAAGATGTCATATATAGATGGTCTGAAATTCGGAATTCTTTAGGGAATAAACTTTGGATATAAAATACAGCGTCTTTGGACACGTGGGCTGACTGTTCTGCAAGTAGGTTCATAATGCTCTTGCCCTGGGACTAGGGCCTGTTTGCTTCTTCTGAGGAAGCAACATAGCTTTCAACACAGGGAAAGAATTACAGTAACATGTAATGGAATTTTTAATTTCGTGAGCTTTGCTGGATGAGGCAGAAATCTCAATCCTCCTAGTTCAAACAAAAGAACTCTCTCCCAGCATTCAACTCAAACAACCAGATGGCAAACTTTTGCTTTCTATACAAGTCGTTGCTCCAGTATGTTCTCCAACATCTTGGCTGTCAAGGGATGCCAATGCTAGCATAAATATGTCATTGATAATTTGTCAGTGTGCCCCACTAATGACAGAAGCTGTGGCTATCAAAATGACTTCAAAGTTGTTGAAGGAGTCACTGACAGTGCAGGCATTTTGAATGCTGTCTTTGCAAAGGGGAGGCTTTAACATGGTGAGTAGGATCCGAACCAATCCAGGCCTTGGCAGACATTAGTCTTTAATTTACATGGAGGCCAGAGAAGGGCTGCTCATGACTTATATAAGGAACTCCATCATGTATTCAATGCCTCCTCTCTGTCTCTGTCTCTGTCTCTGTCTCTGTCTCTGTCTCTGTCTTTGTCTCTGTCTCTGTCTCTGCCTCTGTCTCTCTCCTTTCTTTCTTTTCTTTTTTTACATGAGGATATATTATTCTAGAAGTACATTTTCACTGTAATTTTTCTTTTATACAGGTTCAATTATTTAAAGTCAGAATATTTATTTATTTATTCATTTATTTACTTTTCATCCTAATATCAGCCCCAATCTCCCCCTCATTCAGCTTCTCCCCACAACCCCTTCCCTTCTATTCTGAGACAGAACCCCCCCGACCCTGGGTATCAGCCCACCCTGGTACACCAAGTCACTGATGAACTAGGCACATCCTCTCCCACTGAGGCCAGACAAAGTGGACTAGTTAGGGGAACAGGAGCCACAGGCAGGCCATAGAGTCAGGAACAGCCCCTGCTCCAGTTGTTCATAGTCCCTGGGTGAAGATTAAGTTACACACTCCTACATATATGTGAGAGGCCTAGGTCTATGCTTGCTTTTGCTTGGTGGTCCAACTCTGAAAGCCCCCAAGTTCCAGGTTAGTTGACTCTGTGTTAGTCTAAAGTCAGAATTATTTTTACATTATTGAACTCAGTTGTAATGTGACCTGTTAGAAGAAAAAGACTCCATCACATGTTTCAGAAAAATTATTATTCTTACTGTGTTTGTACACATATGTATGCCACTGTACCTCATATTTATTTAGACTCTGGGGATTAAATTTACATCTTCAATCTTGCTCTTCCAATACCTTTCCACTGAGCCATCTCACCAGCTCCTACTCCATGTTTCGGTCATAGGCTTCTTGTTGGAAATACATGTAACTGTGTGCCTTGAACAAAGTCAGAGGAGTATGTAGTTACCTCAAGAAACAGACTGTGTTGAATCTCAAGGAAAACATAT
Organism: Rattus norvegicus; assembly: GCF_021556685.1. Taxonomy (NCBI): domain Eukaryota; kingdom Metazoa; phylum Chordata; class Mammalia; order Rodentia; family Muridae; genus Rattus; species Rattus norvegicus. Next base: position 44,309,702 of record NC_141551.1, on the reverse strand, counting down.
GGAAAGATGGACTGTTTAATGTGCAATTTCAGAAGCTAAACAAAAAGGATTGTGGAAGAGAAAAAGATGCACATTTGTAGCCAAAATAAATACAAGTGTTCTCATCTTTCAAAAATCCCTCCCACAACCCAGTGGAGTTGATAGAGACTGTCTGATGTGGCTCTCCGTGCGTTCAGCTGACATATCTTCAGAAGACCTCTGAGTTCTGCCAGACAAGTAGTTTCACTGTAGTTCTTCCCTGCTATCCAGATCTCTCTCTCTTACTCATGAGTTTGACTATGTTAATAACAACCTCCAACTAAACCTAAGTAATATGCGGGCCTCTAAAGAAGGTGTTCAAACTGCAAGTCAATGTACTCAGTAAGGGATTAGAAGTACATGGAGTCAGAAGTACATGATAAAATATGATTGCTCTACCCCTTTGAAAAAGAATTTGGTTTTCTTATTTTATTTACCCAATAGGATCTAGTATAAGCCATTTTATATTTTGACAGTTCTATAGGAAAAATGTATTCTGATCCCACTTTGGACTGAAGAATGCTACTAAATTTTCAAATAATGGAATAAAACTGCTTGGAAAACATACATTTATGTGAAGTATGGTTTATCCAGATTGCTTTGGAAGGGTCTTTGCTTAAAAGGAAGTAAAGTACAGTTCCATGGAAGAGTCAAGTACACTTTTGTTGTCTTGGGTTGCTTGTGGAGGAGGGGTTCAAAACAATGATTTTTAGCTTTCAGAAAGGAAGTGTGGCACTCAGGGTGAGCATCCAAAAACTGGAGGACAGGGTGCTGTGATTGACTTCGATGTCTGAGCAGGATGCTGAGTGCCGGCCAGTGGGTCTTGGATGCTGCTCTCTTCCTCCCTTGTCTCCTACATAATTAGTTCTGATTTTAAAGTCTTCCAAATCTGACAAGCAAGCCTTCACCTTCAATTCTTTAACCTATTCTTCCTCAAAAAGGACCTAAAGTCCTCTGATGACCATGAAAGTTCCACTTTAGCAGATACATCCTCTTCTCCAATTCTAATTTTTATTCCAGTGTAAAACCCTTGCTCTGCAATTTTAACAACTGTAATTTTCATGAACCTGTGAAAGCCAAATGTTATCACTTACTGACAAGCAGTGATGACTGTAAATCAAGTAAGCTGAAATTAGTTTAAAAATAAATTTATTTGACAATGAATATATAAGTGTGATACAAGTGACTAAGATTTCTAATCATTATGCTTAATTTTATAGACATGGGAATTCTGGTGAGAGAGGCCTGGGAAGAGCGTGATGAACCGATGAGTTGATAACACCCTGAAATTTACTGTGAATTTCTTTCTCTGAAACCAGACCCTCAGTGCGAGGAAAAGTACTACAGAGCCAAACTAGGCTGCCTAGTTAAGACAGGAATGAATCCTCAATGAATATACTTTCGAATACTATTTAAAAATATGACTGATACTGAAGAGCTCCAGCAGGCAGTAGTAAGGCAAACATGTTGTACCTTTTACCTTTCCTTCTCCCCTGTGCTAAAAACCATTAGATTACATTCCTAAAGCTGTCCACTAAGGTCTATACCATTATTTGGCTACTTCTGTCTCTTGAGGCTGACTACCAAGGTCCAGCTATCAAAGTATTGAAGTCCAGCAATCACAGGGTCCCCCCCCTTTCCCTTTATAACCTGCCATTTGCTCATGGATCTGTCTCATCTCTATCCAAAGGCAGACTTTTGTCCCTCCAGGGCAACTATTCCTTCGGAGTCTTCTTTCTTCCCTTTCCCTTCTCTCTCATCTGGTCTCCTGTGCCTGTCTCTTATTCATTCCTTGTTTTTGTCCAGTTGGAGGAAATAGATCTCCCTTGTGCTGTCACTGGGTCTTGGTGTGTCCTGTTCCAACTCTGGTCCTTTTGGATAGTTACTGTTCTTGATGTATTCAATGTTAGGTCACTGTAATGATGGGTTTTCAGCTCTTACAATATGTACTGTAGTTATACTGGCAAACTTCCCTGCTTCTACTGTGTGTGTGACCTTGAAAAGTATTTGATAGTAGAATGTGGCATGGGAGAAATCATTGAAGGCTAGGTTAAATATACAAATATAGTAGGTTCCATAGTAATTAGTAATAAGTGATTTAAAGACACCTATGCATAGCTGTCTAGACATCATCAAACCCATTTATTACTTGGAATATGAGCACAATGGGCAACTGAATAGCAGGTAATGTTTGCCACAGAGGGGTCAAGACATAGAAAGAACTTAGAAAAAACATAGGAGGTCTGCATTATTTTAGTCAAATTTGTTGATGCTTCTTATACTTTCAGCTACTCAAGAGGAAGAAGCTAACTGCTACAGCAAAACAGAATTATGAAAGATAGAATAAAACATAAAGTTGGTATGCTACATTGGTTGGTTTAGCCAAGCCCTGAGTGACTTGTGTCAGGTGCATAAATGAAGGACACTATGGTTTTCTGCAAAGAAGTTCTCTGAGTGTATATGTCACATCAGAGGTCATGAAACAGAATATATTGATGTTGCTTGACAAATGCTAGGAGACAGAATGTAAAATGTTCTTACCATCAATGATAACTATGGATGGCAAGTCCATGCTGACTCACCAGATTTACTGTTCTGAGTTTGTATGTACTTGAGGCATCATCATCATCTAGGAGGAGAATGCATATGACTTTAATCTGTGAATTTTAAAACAGTGGGAAGAAGATAGGTTATTCTGTGCTTTGTCAAATTTTGGTGGACTTTTGTTGGCAAGTCTTAGTCTGTAAGCTCCTGCTCATCTTTCAAGGTCAGAATGGAGGATGGACACACCCTCTGTAAAGCAAAGAAGGTAAACATTTGCTGGCGATACAAAAGTCGCTCTGCAATTCTCAGAGCTCTTCTGAGTTGATGTAAATGAGCCGATGCTAATTGAAAACATGACTGCAAAGCAGTCCTATCTGGATGAGTTCTCTTCCAGAACCTGCAGTCTTTGGTTCCATAGAACATGAACTGTCCACGTGTGCTATGGTGCATGATCACCTCTGCTAGGGCAGTGAGAGAAAGGTTGACAGCTCCTAGGAAACCCACACTGTTTTGTTGGGGAGCCTAAAGTAGGATCAAAGGGTAGGGTGAGGCCAAGATCAATTGGACCAAGAGACAGGAGAGACTTGATGTGTACATATATGACCAAGAAAGGCTGTGCTAGGGACATAATCTCAGGCCCTTGGATACTCCAGAGAAGCTAGTATGTAACGGTTATAAGATAGTAAGGGATGCTAGCTAGACTGAAGCACATTGGAATAATTACACAGAAGAGATAGTTTTTACATAGTGCCTTAGAGAGTGTCAAGTATTCCAACAGGAAGCTGTCACTGGTCATAACAGCATTATGAGAGAACATTTAAGACTAATAAGGTTATTGGCATATGCTTCGTCAATTTATGAAAAACATCTGTAACAGCACAAAAGATCTGAGAGGATTTGAGAATCTTATTAAGTTCCCTGTGCTAAGTTGAATGAGAAATTTCCTCCATAGTCTTGGCCAACTGAGGGCTTGATTCCCAGTTGGCAGCTTGGGGAAGTCTAGGAGGGATGGCTTCCCTGTGGGAAGTATGTCAGTGGAGACAGGCTGTGAGAGTTTAAACACTGTGCACCATTTCCAGTTGGCTCCAGTTGCTTTGCGCTGTGTGTGGGTCAAGATCTCTTATCTCATAAACGTGTTCCCACTTTTATGCCTGCTGCTTATTGGTATGATGGACTTTATATCTAGGGACCCCTAATCCACCAAAACCCTACTTTCTGTAAGTTGGTCCTGGCATTTTATCACAGCAGCACAAAAGTAGCTAATATGCCTGCCGTTTCCCACAATTTCCAGGAAATTTCAGAAAATTATTTTAAATTGTTCACATTCATATATAGTTAGTATTAACAGTCTAATACATTTTTTCTTTTTAAAAATGCACATTTAAGTTCTTTCCTTAATAGATAGTCTACTATGCAAGTAATTTTATATCCCAAACTTCTAGTAGCCCACATTATCCATGGATAAGTATTTTCAAGTGACTATAACAAGAATTTCCATGCAAAAGTCTAAGCTGTAAAGTAAACAAGCAGGACTGCTGTGAGACCCCAAACAGGAACAACATACCTTGCAAGTTAATTTGTTACCAAAACAGGGAAAATAGACCTTGCAGGTTAAAGTTTCTGTTTGCGGTTAAGGGCATTAGTTAATAATAAGTCCTGTTTGGCCTGTGTTACGCCCTTGCAAGTTAAATTTCTTGTTTGTAATTCAGAATAAATTCTGAGTTTCTTAGCTCTAATGTAAACTGTAAAACACCTTTTTAAACCGACACTAACCCCATTCACATGATGTATATCTTTACCTTGTTCCTTCTTCATTGCATATTTCTAAACTGTGGAACATTTCTAAGATGTATAATGTATTACCGAGAAAACATCCATCTCTGCTCTACAAAGGACCCCAAGAAGCCAGCAGGGGCTGCTCTCTCAAGTGCAGACTTAGGGTGAGATAGCAGGCTGGCTAGCCCCGGCTACACGCAATACTACAGCTTGCTTTAGGTGGACAATGGTGGAATTGGTTTTTCTCCTAGTGATTCTCGGGGTTAACACTACCTTTTACATCTTGACTTTAAAGGTAGTTATGTTGTTCTTGTGAGTACTTTTGCAATTTTTGTTTCATTTTTATCTTTGAGGAGTCTAACTTTCCACGTGTCTTTATAAAGGCAATGCCACCTTATGTTTAGATTTCTTCATATTGATCTAGGTTGTTTATTTTTTCAGTAGTTTAATTTGTCTGAGTGTTTTGCACAATGTATATTCTGATAAATAAAATGTTTCTTTCTCCTAAAGCAGTCTAAAAATGTAATCAGAATGGTTTATTGTCAGTAAATGGGATGTGTCACTCTAAATTATTTGCTTTCTAATGGTAATAAATAAATAAATAATGGTAAATAAAGGAGTATTCAAAAAAGAAAGATTGATAAAGTTACTAATAAAATATCCTTGCCTAGAAAGGAAGGAGATATTAATGCTTCTCTGATTTAAAATAGAAGATAAATTCTTTTTATTGAGGCTGAAATGATAATAAACTTTGAAAAGATATAATTAAACAAAGCACAAAACCCATTCTGTACAATTATCTTTATTTCAAAAGCACTGTATTTTAGGTGGCTTTAGATATTTTCTGATTGAAAAAGAATCCAGTAAAATTTATGGTGGATGTGTGGTCGGATTACATCATCATTTAAAATATCCTCCATTAGGACATTTGTTTGCCTTTTGTCTCAAGTTTTAATCAATTTATGAGTTCTATTAGGAAAATTAAAAATCCTTTCTCTAATTGCTAAATTTGTATTTTTTTTATTAACTTGAGTATTTCTTATATACATTTCGAGTGTGATTCCCTTTCCCGGCTTCCGGGCAAAAATCCCCCTCCCCCCTCCCCTTCCTTATGGGTATTCCCCTCCCAACCCTCCCCCCATTGCCGCCCTCCCCCCAACAGTCTAGTTCACTGGGGGTTCAGTCTTAGCAGGACCCAGGGCTTCCCCTTCCACTGGTGCTCTTACTAGGATATTCATTGCTACCTATGAGGTTGGAGCCCAGGGTCAGTCCATGTATAGTCCTTAGGTAGTGGCTTAGTCCCTGGAAGCTCTGGTTGCTTGGCATTGTTGTACATATGGGGTCTCGAGCCCCTTGCCCCTTCAAGCTCTTCCAGTTCTTTCTCTGATTCCTTCAACGGGGGTTTTATTCTCAGTTCAGTGGTTTGCTGCTGGCATTCGCCTCTGTATTTTCTGTATTCTGGCTGTGTCTCTCAGGAGCGATCTACATCCGTATCCTGTCGGTCTGCACTTCTTTGCTTCATCTATCTTGTCTAATTGGGTGGCTGTATATGTATGGGCCACATGTTGGGCAGGCTCTGAATGGGTGTTCCTTCAGTCTCTGTTTTAATCTTTGCCTCTCTCTTCCCTGCCAAGGGTATTCTTGTTCCCTTCCTCTACACAAAAGAGAAACAAGCCGAGAAAGAAATTAGGGAAACGACACCCTTCATAATAGACCCAAATAATATAAAGTACCTCGGTGTGACTTTAACCAAGCAAGTAAAAGATCTGTACAATAAGAATTTCAAGACACTGAAGAAAGAAACTGAAGAAGACCTCAGAAGATGGAAAGATCTCCCATGCTCATGGATTGGCAGGATTAATATAGTACAAATGGCCATTTTACCAAAAGCGATCTACAGACTCAATGCAATCCCCATCAAAATACCAATGCAATTCTTCAAAGAGTTAGAACAATTTGCAAATTCATCTGGAATAACAAAAAACCCAGGATAGCTAAAACTATCCTCAACAATAAAAGGACTTCAGGGGGAATCACTATCCCTGAACTCAAGCAGTATTACAGAGCAATAGTGATAAAAATTGCATGGTATTGGTACAGAGACAGACAGATAGACCAATGGAATAGAATTGAAGACCCAGAAATGAACCCATACACCTATGGTCACTTGATTTTTGACAAAGGAGCCAAAACCATCCAATGGAAAAAAGATAGCATTTTCAGCAAATGGTGCTGGTTCAACTGGAGGTCAACATGTAGAAGAATGCAGATTGATCCATGCTTACACACTGTACAAAGCTTAAGTCCAAGTGGATCAAGGACCTCCACATCAAACCAGACACACTCAAACTAATAGAAGAAAAACTAGGGAAGCATCTGGAACACATGGGCACTGGAAAAAATTTCCTGAACAAAACACCAATGGCTTAGGCTCTAAGATCAAGAATCGACAAATGGGATCTCATAAAACTGCAAAGCTTCTGTAAGGCAAAGGACACTGTGGTTAGGACAAATCGGCAACCAACAGATTGGGAAAAGATCTTTACCAATCCTACAACAGATAGAGGCCTTATATCCAAAATATACAAAGAACTCAAGAAGTTAGACCGCAGGGAGACAAATAACCCTATTAAAAAATGGGTTTCAGAGCTAAACAAACGATTCACAGCTGAGGAATGCCGAATGGCTGAGAAACACCTAAAGAAATGTTCAACATCTTTAGTCATAAGGGAAATGCAAATCAAAACAACCCTGAGATTTCACCTCACACCAGTGAGAATGGCTAAGATCAAAAATTCAGGTGACAGCAGATGCTGGCGAGGATGCGGAGAAAGAGGAACACTCCTCCATTGTTGGTGGGATTGCAGACTGGTACAACCATTCTGGAAATCAGTCTGGAGGTTCCTCAGAAAATTGGACATTGAACTCCCTGAGGACCCAGCTATACCTCTCTTGGGCATATACCCAAAAGATGCCCCAACATATAAAAAAGACACGTGCTCCACTATGTTCTTAGCAGCCTTATTTATAATAGCCAGAAGCTGGAAAGAACCCAGATGCCCTTCAACAGAGGAATGGATACAGAAAATGTGGTACATCTACACAATGGAATATTACTCAGCTATCAAACACAACAAGTTTATGAAATTTGTAGGCAAATGGTTGGAACTGGAAAATATCATCCTGAGTGAGCTAGCCCAATCACAGAAAGACATACATGGTATGCACTCATTGATAAGTGGCTATTAGCCCAAATGCTTGAATTACCCTAGATGCCTAGAACAAATGAAACTCAAGACGGATGATCAAAATGTGAATGCTTCACTCCTTCTTTAAAAGGGGAACAAGAATACCCTTGGCAGGGAAGAGAGAGGCAAAGATTAAAACAGAGAATGAAGGAACACCCATTCAGAGCCTGCCCCACATGTGGCCCATACATATACAGCCACCCAATTAGACAAGATGGATGAAGCAAAGAAGTGCAGACCAACAGGAGCCGGATGTAGATCGCTCCTGAGAGACACAGCCAGAATACAGCAAATACAGAGGCGAATGCCAGCAGCAAACCACTGAACTGAGAATAGGACCCCCGTTGAAGGAATCAGAGAAAGAACTGGAAGAGCTTGAAGGGGCTCGAGACCCCATATGTACAACAATGCCAAGCAACCAGAACTTCCAGGGACTAAGCCACTATCTAAAGACTATGCATGGACTGACCCTGGACTCTGACCTCATAGGTAGCAATGAATATCCTAGTAAGAGCACCAGTGGAAGGGGAAGCCCTGGGTCCTGCTAAGACTGAACCCCCAGTGAACTAGACTGTTGGGGGGAGGGCGGCAATGGGGGGAGGGTTGGGAGGGGAACACCCATAAGGAAGGGGAGGGGGGAAGGGGGATGTTTGCCCGGAAACGAAAGAATTATTATTAAGTATTAAATAAATTAAAAAAAAAACAAAGTGCCTGCAGAATGACAAAAAAAAAAAAAGAAGGCGTGAAACATTCACATTTTGATCATCCGTCTTGAGTTTCATTTGTTCTAGGCATCAAGGGTAATTCAAGCATTTGGGCTAATAGACACTTATCAGTGAGTGCATACCATGTATGTCTTTCTGTGTTTGGGTTAGCTCACTCAGGATGATATTTTCCAGTTCCAACCATTTGCCTACGTATTTCATAAACTTGTTGTTTTTGATAGCTGAGTTATATTCCATTGTGAAGATGTACCACATTTTCTATATCCATTCCTCTGTTGAAGGGCATCTGGGTTCTTTCCAGCTTCTGGCTATTATAAATAAGGCTGTGGTGAACATAGTGGAGCATGTGTCTTTTTTATATGTTGGGGCATCTTTTGGGTATATGCCCAAGAGAGGTATAGCTGGATCCTCAGGGAGTTCAATGTCCAATTTTCTGAGGAACCTCCAGACTGATTTCCAGAATGGTTGTACCAGTCTGCAATCCCACCAACAATGGAGGAGTGTTCCTCTTTCTCTGCATCCTCGCCAGCATCTGCTGTCACCTGAATTTTTGATCTTAGCCATTCTCACTGGTGTGAGGTGAAATCTCAGGGTTGTTTTGATTTGCATTTCCCTTATGACTAAAGATGTTGAACATTTCTTTGGGTGTTTCTCAGCCATTCGGCATTACTCAGCTGTGAATTGTTTGTTTAGCTCTGAAACCCATTTTTTAATAGGGTTATTTGTCTCCCTGCGGTCTAACTTCTTGAGTTCTTTGTATATTTTGGATATAAGGCCTCTATCTGTTGTAGGATTGGTAGAGATCTTTTCCCAATCTGTTGGTTGCCGATTTGTCCTAACCACAGTGTCCTTTGCCTTACAGAAGCTTTGCAGTTTTATGAGATCCCATTTGTCGATTCTTGATCTTAGAGCCTAAGCCATTGGTGTTTTGTTCAGGAAATTTTTCCAGTGCCCGTGTGTTCCAGATGCTTCCCTAGTTTTTCTTCTATTAGTTTGAGTGTGTCTGGTTTGATGTGGAGGTCCTTGATCCACTTGGACTTAAGCTTTGTACAGGGTGATAAGCATGGATCAATCTGCATTCTTCTACATGTTGACCTCCAGTTGAACCAGCACCATTTGCTGAAAATGCTATCTTTTTTCCATTGGATGGTTTTGGCTCCTTTGTCAAAAATCAAGTGATCATAGGTGTGTGGGTTCATTTCTGGGTCTTCAATTCTATTCCATTGGTCTATCTGTCTGTCTCTGTACCAATACCATGCAGTTTTTATCACTATTGCTCTGTAATACTGCTTGAGTTCAGGGATAGTGATTCCCCCTGAAGTCCTTTTATTGTTGAGGATAGTTTTAGCTATCCTGGGTTTTTTGTTATTCCAGATGAACTTGCAAATTGTTCTGTCTAACTCTCTGAAGAATTGGATTGGTATTTTGATGGGGATTGCATTGAATCTGTAGATCGCTTTTGGTAAAATGGCCATTTTTACTATATTGATCCTGCCAATCCATGAGCATGGGAGATCTTTCCATCTTCTAAGGTCTTCTTCAATTTCTTTCTTCAGTGTCTTGAAGTTCTTATTGTACAGATCTTTTACTTGCTTGGTTAAAGTCACACCGAGGTACTTTATATTATTTGGGTCTATTATGAAGGGTGTCGTTTCCCTAATTTCTTTCTCGGCTTGTTTCTCTTTTGTGTAGAGGAAGGCTACTGATTTATTTTAGTTAATTTTATACCCAGCCACTTTGCTGAAGTTGTTTATCAGCTTTAGGAGTTCTCTGGTGGAACTTTTGGGATCGCTTAAATATACTATCATATCATCTGCAAATAGTGATATTTTGACTTCTTCTTTTCCGATATGTATCCCCTTGACCTCCTTTTGTTGTCTGATTGCTCTGGCTAGAACTTCAAGAACTATATTGAATAAGTAGGGAGAGAGTGGGCAGCCTTGTCTAGTCCCTGATTTTAGTGGGATTGCTTCAAGTTTCTCTGCATTAATTTAATGTTAGCAACTGGTTTGCTGTATATGGCTTTTACTATGTTTAGGTATGGGCCTTGAATTCCTATTCTTTCCAGGACTTTTATCATGAAGGGGTGTTGAATTTTGTCAAATGCTTTCTCAGCATCTAATGAAATGATCATGTCGTTTTGTTCTTTCAGTTTGTTTATATAATGGATCACATTAATGGTTTTCCGTATATTAAACCATCCCTGCATGCCTGGGATGATGCCTACTTGATCATGGTGGATGATTGTTTTGATGTGCTCTTGGATTCGGTTTGCCAGAATTTTATTGAGTATTTTTGCGTCGATATTCATAAGGGAAATTGGTCTGAAGTTCTCTTTCTTTGTTGGGTCTTTGTGTGGTTTAGGTATAAGAGTAATTGTGGCTTCATAGAAGGAATTCGGTAGTGCTCCATCTGTTTCAATTTTGTGGAATAGTTTGGATAATATTGGTATGAGGTCTTTTATGAAGGTCTGATAGAATTCGGCACTAAACCCGTCTGGACCTGGGCTCTTTTTGGTTGGGAGACCTTTAATGACTGCTTCTATTTCCTTAGGAGTTATGGGGTTGTTTAACTGGTTTATCTGTTCCTGATTTAACTTCGGTACCTGGTATCTGTCTAGGAAATTGTCCATTTCCTGCAGATTTTCAAGTTTTGTTCAATATAGGCTTTTATAGTAAGATCTGATGATTTTTTGAATTTCCTCTGAATCTGTAGTTATGTCTCCCTTTTCATTTCTGATTTTGTTAATTTGGACACACTCTCTGTGTCCTCTCATTAGTCTGGCTAAGGGTTTATCTATCTTGTTTATTTTCTCAAAGAACCAACTTTTGGTTCTGTTGATTCTTTCTATGGTCCTTTTTGTTTCTACTTGGTTAATTTCAGCTCTGAGTTTGATTATTTCCTGCCTTCTACTCCTCCTGGGTGTATTTGCTTCTTTTTGTTCTAGAGCTTTTAGGTGTGCTGTCAAGCTGCTGACATATGCTCTTTCCTGTTTCTTTCTGCAGGTACTAAGCGCTATGAATTTTCCTCTTAGCACAGCTTTCATTGTGTCCCATAAGTTTGGGTATGTTGTACCTTCATTTTCATTAAATTCTAAAACGTCTTTAATTTCTTTCTTTATTTCTTCCTTGCTCAGTTTATCATTGAGTAGAGCATTGTTCAATTTCCATGTATATGTGGGCATTCTTCCCTTATTGTTATTGAAGACCAGTTTTAGGCCGTGGTGGTCTGATAGCATGCATGGGATTATTTCTATCTTTCTGTACCTGTTCGGCCCATTTTTTGACCCATTATATGGTCAATTTTGGAGAAAGTACCATGAGGAGCTGAGAAGAAGGTATATCTTTTTCTTTAGGATAGAATGTTCTATAAATATCCGTTAAGTCCATTTGGCTCATGACTTCTCTTAGTCTGTCTAAGTCTCTGTTTAATTTCTTTTTCCATGATCTGTCCATTGATGAGAGTGGGGTGTTGAAATCTCCTACTATTATTGTATGAGGGGCAATGTGTGTTTTGAGCTTTAGTAAGGTTTCTTTTAAGTATGTAGGTGCCCTTGTATTTGGGGCATAGATATTTAGGATTGAGAGTTCATCTTGGTGGATTTTTCCTTTGATGAATATGAAGTGTCCTTCCTTATCTTTTTTGATGACTTTTAGTTGAAAATTGATTTTATCTGATATTAGAATGGCAACTCCAGCTTGCTTCTTCCGACCATTTGCTTGGAAAGTTGTTTTCCAGCCTTTCACTCTGAGGTAGTGTCTGTCTTTGTCTCTGAGGTGTGTTTCCAGTAGGCAGCAGAATGCAGGGCCCTCGTTGCGTATCCAGTTTGTTAATCTATGTCTCTTTATTGGGGAGTTGAGGCCATTGATGTTGAGAGATATTAAGGAATAGTGATTATTGCTTCCTGTCGTATTCATATTTGGATGTGAGGTTCTGTTTGTGTGCTTTTCTTCTCTTCGTTTTGTTGCCAAGACGATTAGTTTCTTGCTTCTTCTAGGGTATAGCATCCTCCTTATGTTGGGCTTTACCATTTATTATCCTTTGTAGTGCTGGATTTGTAGAAAGATATTGTGTAAATTTGTTTTTGTCATGGAATATCTTGGTTTCTCCATCTATGTTAATTGAGAGTTTTGCAGGATACAGTAACCTGGGCTGGCATTTGTGTTCTCTTAGGGTCTGTATGACATCTGTCCGGGATCTTCTGGCCTTCATAGTTTCTGGCGAAAAGTCTGGTGTGATTCTGATAGGTCTGCCTTTATATGTTACTTGACCTTTTTCCCTTACTTCTTTTAATATTCTCTCTTTATTTTGTGCGTTTGGTGTTTTGACTATTATGTGACGGGAGGTGTTTCTTTTCTGGTCCAATCTATTTGGAGTTCCGTAGGCTTCTTGTATGTCTATGGGTATCTCTTTTTTTAGGTTAGGGAAGTTTTCTTTTATGATTTTGTTGAAGATATTTACTGGTCCTTTGAGCTGGGAGTCTTCACTCTCTTCTATACCTATTATCCTTAGGTTTGATCTTTTCATTGAGTCCTGGATTTCCTGTATGTTTTGGACCAGTAGCTTTTTCCGCTTTACATTATCTTTGACAGTTGAGTCAATGATTTCTATGGAATCTTCTGCTCCTGAGATTCTCTCTTCCGTCTCCTGTGTTCTGTTGGTGAAGCTTGTATCTACAGCTCCTTGTCTCTTCTTTTGTTTTTCTATATCCAGGGTTGTTTCCATGTGTTCTTTCTTGTTTGCTTCTATTTCCATTTTTAATTCCTTCAACTGTTTGATTGTGTTTTCCTGGAATTCTTTCAGGGATTTTTGTGACTCCTCTCTATGGGCTTCTACTTGTTTATTTATGATTTCCTGGAATTCTTTTAGGGATTTTTGTGACTCCTCTCTATGGGCTTCTACTTGTTTAATTATGTTTTCCTGGAATTCTTTCAGGCATTTTTGTGATTCCTCTCTGTAGGCTTCTACTTGTTCTCTAAGGGAGTTCTTCACGTCTTTCTTGAAGTCCTCCAGCATCATGATCAAATATGATTTTGAAACTAGATCTTGCTTTTCTGGTGTGTTTGGATATTCCATGTTTGTTTTGGTGGGAGAATTGGGCTCCGATGGTGCCATGTAGTCTTGGTTTCTGTTGCTTGGGTTCCTGCACTTGCCTCTCGCCATCAGATTATCTCTAGTGTTACTTTTTTATGCTATTTCTGACAGTGGCTAGACTGCCCTATAAGCCTGTGTGTCTGGAGTGCTGTAGACCTTTTTTCCTGTTTTCTTTCAGCCTGTTATGGCGACAGAGTGTTCTGCTTTCGGGCGTGTAGTTTTCCCTCTCTACAGGTCTTCAGCTGTTCCTGTGGGCCTGTGTCTTGAGTTCACCAGACAGGTCACTTGCAGCAGAAAAGTTGGTCTTATCTGTGGTCCCGAGGCTCAAGTTTGCTCATGGGGTGCTGCCCAAGAACTCTCCGTGGCAGCAGCAACCAGGAAGATGTGTGCAGCCGTTTCAGGGAGCTTCAGTGCACCAGGGTTCCAGATGGCTTTTGGTGTTTTCATTTGGCGTCCGAGATGTGTATGCAGAGTGCAGTCTCTTCTGGTTTCCCAGGCGTGTCTGCCTCTCTGAGGGTTTAGCTCTCCCTCCCATGGGATTTGGGTGCAGAGAACTGTTTATCTGGTCTGTTTCCTTCAGGTTCCGGAGGTGACTCAGACGCAGTGGTCCTGCCGCTCCTGGGCCCTCCCCCACGGGAACCCAGAGGCCTTATACAGTTTCCTCTTGGGCCAGGGATGTGGGCAGGGGTGGCCAGTGTTGGTGGTCTCTTCCGCTCTGCAGCCTCAGGAGTGCCCACCTGACCAGGCAGTCGGGTCTCTCTCCCAACAAATTTGTATTTTGAATTTGTAAGTCATTTCGAGAAAAGCCTGCTGTCCCGATCTTGTGTGAGCACAGTGTGACTTCTGTGGAGAAGTTAGACTGTGCTTTGAAGACTTTACCTGTAAGGACCAGGAGATTCAGTGCTGCTGAATCAGAATTATATAAAGAATGACATCCAATAGACATACTCAGGCAATGGTTATGCAGAACTCAGGATGCCTGTCTTAGAGAAGATAGCATCCTTATCGCCTGTCACAGTTATGAAGTTTCAAATGGGTTCCATTTCCAAAAATAGAGACTTTTAAAGTGTGGAAATTTGGAAATATTCTTAAAAGAAAGTAAAAACTTAAACATGCCGTGTAACTGTGAAAGATATAAAAGAGGCCAGTATCTTACTGATAACATCTGGGATAATAATTCATTTTGAGAAATGTATGCTGCACTATACTGTGTATGTTTGAAGTAACCAAGGCATGAAACAGGATAGAAGTCTCTCCTAGATCAAGTGAAACCTTCAGGAAGTACACAGCACATTTTTAAAAAATTCACTAAGATATTTTTTTGTCATTTCAATAATATTGTGTTTGTGTTCTTGACATCCTTTTGTCAGGAAAACTCCATGTTCTTAATTAACTTTTACAAGTTCTTGGACATCTGGTCCTACTGGGAAAGAACCAGTAGGCAAATTAATGCAGGATGAATCCTTGACTCCAGGAAAGTAATTTGTAAATTGCATTATTACCACTTTACTTGGTGCTGATTCCTTTTAGCCTTTTTCTGTTGTTGTTTACTACAGTCTACATATTTATTGAGTATGGCACACACTCTATATATTTATTGGGAGGGGCACACATCAGGAGGTCAGAGGACAACATATGGGAATTAGTTTTCTCTTCCCAATATGTGGGTTCTAGAGATCAACTCAGGTAGTCAGTCCTGGCAGCAGATGCTTCTCCTGACTCTATTCGTTTTTCATCTGCCCCCCTCTTCTGGAGTTTAGAGGTATGGGGTATCAGTGTAAAACTCTAGATAGCCACGATGAGGGTGTCACATCTGTAGATAGTAGTGCAAAGGTGATTTAAGGGAGTGAAACCAAGGTCCTGTGGAAAGAAATGCTATGAAGAATTGTAAAATAGTGAACAGAGCAAACATCAAAGATGTTTGGGCCATAGCACTTGTATGTCTGAGTATAACAAACAGGGTCTTTAGAGATTTATTTTTTTAAAAATGTGCCATAGAAAAGCAAGGTCTGCGGTGACTGGATTCTAAGGAGTAGACAGGACATAGTGCAGCATGTTCAGGATATAAGCAGATGGACATTTCTCTGGATTGAAAGCCTGGAAGTTCTACTCCCTGCCAATGCCAAGGGAGGCTCACAGGGCCTACCTCTGATTTCCCTGCTGCTGTCAATGTGCCTCCTCCCAACCTGCTTAGAAACACCCCCTATCTGGCTACTTACTATTAATTAGACCAGGCGGTCCTCACCTAATGTATTCCCTTTCTTGCCAGATATTTAAAAAATTCAAATAACCTGTTGTTCTTGCCTTCCCATGGAGCCAGGTGTTGCCCTACCCTTTGTCAAGGCAGAGTCAGCTTCCCAGGGCTGACTTTACTCCAGTGTAGCTACCATGTGGCCGGGACTGGTATGTGGTGTCCTCCAGGCGAAGGATGTGACTTAGTAATTGCTGATCACCTCTTCTGACCAGAGTTGCGTGTGTGGTTCTCAAGTATTTAGGGCTTGGAATCCCACTCTTGAGGAGTGACCAGGGCATGCTCACAATACCGGTAGACAAAAAAGCTTTGGTGTTTGTCTTATCATTTCCCACATGTGTCCTGGCAGGCCTTTCAGCTTTAGCGGAGGCTGAATGCAGAGTTAATCTCTTTGGAAAGGTCTGTTTTGTTGCCAGGTTTGGTGATTATTTGTGCTAACTTTCCCCAATGCATTCCACCATAGTATTCTTTCTCTGCCTATAAAATATAGTTCATTAAATTCTAACAGTGCAATAAAAGTGTAACAATAGAGACGGGGCAATAGAAGAAATAGCACTTTTTAAAAATAACTTTTTCTTGAATCCAGTCCAAACTGAGTTGGTAAGGCATCAGTTTCTACAAAGGACTACTGTGGAAAATATTTTTATGACCTCTTGTTAGCATGCAGCAAGGCAGAACTCGAGGAAACTGAAGGTAGAAAATAAATCATTCTAATATATTTACCAAAGCTCATAGTTAGCAATGACGAGGACAATGGACTATCAGTCCATACATTAGGGGTTGCAAACTCAACTTGTGACAGGAACCAGGCAGGTAATTAAATGGCCAAATGTGGATGCATGGTGATTTAATTTTAAATGTTGCAACTAATTAAAATGTTGAAAATATAACATATAAGCCAAACAAAACACATCTGTGGACCACATGTCCAAGGGTGACCCTACAGCAATTTCTGAAATCCCACTTATTCCTCAAGGCTTGTATTGTATGCCTGCCCTTTTAAGAATTCTATTACAACAAGCTCGGTTTTAGCATTTCCTGACTTCTCCAAGCTTTCATAGAGCTGGCAATCAGAATTGCATGCTGAAGCGCCTGTACTCATTGTTTATTCAGAGGGGTTTTTATTCCTTTGAGAGTGAGTGTCCTTGGAGATGGACACCATGGCCTTTGCAGCTTTTGTCCTCATGTGAGACATGCTTTGTGAGAATTCAGTAAGCACTGATGTTGTCGATTATGACAGCTAATGTTAATACAGCTCTTAGCAGGAGTCAAACACACTTTTTTCGGCGCATTATGTTATACCTTTTGTGATACTCCGCATTTATTTCAAGACCTTGAAATCCATGGCAGATAATATGTGCTGTATTGCTAAGCTTTATCTCCAGCATGTCTAACACATTTCTGTTCTCCTTAACATGTATTTCATAGACCTCAAAGGGAACACATGAGGCACATGACGGTAGAGCTAATGCTACTCCATTTTACCATTCAGAAAAGGCAGCACAGAGAAGCAGCCAGGACCACCCAGCTGCTGAGGGGTGAAGTCAGTTGATCTTGTTAGCTAATCCTCTACCTTTGCTTTCTTCGCAGCTAATTTACAAACATTAATTTCACATATTGATTCTAGCAAGAATTTCTAATTATTTGTTAACAATCCTAATACATCTTGCTGAAGTATCATCGTTTTACTTTTACTCCTAATCTGTTTCTGTTTTATTAATTTGAATCATAATAAGATATAGGATAGAATTATCAGAGTTCACGTACACAAGAAAATAACTGTAGTTTGTGCAAACTCTTCTCCAAATTAAGTACGTTAACAGTTTAATGTATCAGACTGATAGTTTTGTATGTGCAGTTGACAGTTGGATGATTAGGTGGGATATGTTGACCAGGTTGGTATAAAGAGATTATGAAAAAGCTCAAAATCCTTGATGATGAAGACATTTATTATTATGTAACTGGCTGTTGTATAGAAGCACAAGTGGGACAAATAGACTGGCCATGTCAGGGTACTGTGGTCGAGGGCATAATGTGAGTTTGTATCATCTCTGTGCATTGTCTTCTCTAAAGCCAAAGAGACTACTCCCATGAGGAACCACTGACATACATCCAGGTTCTCAGAATATTTGATAATCACTTATGAGAGTTGCTCTGAGCTAAGTCTAAAAGTAAGTTTTTACTAGTCTTTGCACAGTAATAGATCTGGTGTTGTACGATACATTGCCTGTGTTTTTCCTCTCTGGACTTTTGAGAATCTGTTCTTATGTATTTGCTCATATGTTCTGAAAACATTTGAGAATTGGCTGGTTCTCTGACTTTTGAGAAATGACTTAACTATTTGATTGTTTTTGTAAGAAAATATGAGCATAGTAGAAACCTATTAGCCTATTTCAATAAAGCTAATTCCAGGTCATGTCTCCCGAAGAGAATCCAGGTCCTATCTATCCCACTGCCTTTCCTGGACAGAGCAGTCTCAGTGCATCTGTACAGCGCCAATTGCTTGAGGCATATAGTACTTGGACATGAAAATTGTCATGGATGAAAACATGCCAAAATAGCTACTTAACGTTTGTCTTCAAGGTTTTCCTTGCTGCTAAGACAAAATTTCTAACCCTGTCCTCAACAGCATATCTTTACCCAAACATTTTAATATACCATGTATTGTAGCCCTTTGGCTGACAATCAAATCTTGCCTGTTTTAAGACCTACTCCCTCCAGACTGCATTTTTTAAAATGGTAATCAAACTAGTAAAATAATTTGATAGACTAACTTCTGGTAATGTTACCCTTCTGAGTCAAAAGTCAGTATAAGCCTAGTTAGAATGTGCAGAACCTTTACAGGGTCTTGAAAGAGTGAGAGGAAAAGATACGAATTTTTGGGAATTCAATAGCAGAACCGAAAGTGTACAAAATTTCATCTTGTTTAATTTACCCATTTGTTGTGGGACTGAGTTCTCTGTAGGCCAGGTTGTTCTGAAAATTACTTTGTAGCTCCAGCTGTCTTTGAACTTGTAATCCCCTCAGTTCAGTCTTTTAGATGATTGACATCACATCAATGTTCTACACTCAGTCAAAAAGACCTCATTGAAAACTTACTATAGTCAGTGCATAGATGTTATCCAGAAATACTTATGGAATTAAAAAATGCATAACTACAGAGTGGGTGGTCTGGGGGGTAGTAACAAAATATATATTGTGCTCCTACTGTTTTCAATGCTTTATGAAAGGGTCTGTCATTAAATTGTACTCAATTTCACATATCACTTCAGACAGCAAGGTGTTATTTTATAAATTCCAGATGAGTTTGGGGGTTCACAGAAGCCTAGTAGCACACATGAAGTTATATAAAATGCAAGTGTTTAATATTAGGGTGTGGGTGTCTCTTCCAGTAAAATCAGGTTTCTGGAGTCAATGCTATTTCAAAATGAATGAATCAGAGTTTTAGTAGTTAAGGCACTTGGGCATATTTATAACATGGACACCTGTCTTAATATTGAAAATATAATTGGCTTGTAGATGTATAAAATATTAATATTCAAAGAAGGAAGCAAAGCCAGGGAACTAATGAATCACAATGTTATATAACCAGTATTTAAGGTGTAGCTTTTAATTTAATAGTTAAAAATCCACATAGTAGTGAATCACGTTTTAACCATTCTGAGTGATAAAAACTCTAAAATTAATATAGCCTTGAAGTCTAGAAGGAATGTCATAAGTTATGTATAAACACTAATGGACATTTTAGTAGGTACAGCTAGCAAGAAAATGTGCCCATAACTCATGATCAAATTGTTTCTTGTAAAGAAATCTCTTCTTTAGTGATATTCTTTACTTCTTTAGTAATAATAATACACATTTTATCAGTAAATAACTTGAAGCTCACACAGAGGTCTTGAACAGGAATTGTTAATCTGAGGAGTCTCAAAACTCTTAAAAAGCTGATAACGAATGAGAAGTCATTAAGTATGCTTTCATGATCAGTCATAAACGTTCCAATATGCAGTTGGTTTAAGTGTTACAGAACAAAGTAGAAAAGATACAGTGACCTGTGTATACACACACACACACACTGTTAAACTGTGTGTAATCTGTGTAAGACTAGACGCTCTAACATATTTGAACAATGCTTGATTAGTCTGAAGATGCATAGGTATTTGAATTTTGGATAGTTAGCATGTGTTATTTGGATAGCTGACCGTGACTGTAAGTCCATAAACCCGTGTATGGCGGAACAATATCAGACCTAACAATGTGTTAGATAGCCCATTTGTCCTGAGTATTAGAGGCTCTGCAGATATATGGAAGGCAATATGCAGTGCTTCTGGACACTCACTGGGGAGAAACAGTAGGTGACAGGTGCCTATCATCAAGGGCCAGAGTTGCAGCCAGCTTGACATAAATGAGCTGCCCTGAAGAAGCTGCCTAAGTGTGAGTTTCACAGAAAGTGCCTCCTCAGTGGGACTAAAGGACATGGCGCTGATGTGAATAAGGTCTTCAATCTCTTTAGGGAACCATAGCTTTGAATAGTTCCTCGGACTAGGCTCCTCCATACAGGTGTATTCCCTGTGTACAGGGAATGTTCCAAAATGGAGTTGTTTTAAGTGTTACAAACAGTAGAGCAAGCTGATTTCTTTATGGGAGCAGGGGCAAGCTTCTGTGGACCAAAAGTTGCTCCAAAACAAAGTTTTATTTATATACAAGTGATTTTAAAAAAAGACTAGATTTTTTTTCCAGATTTGATGAAAATGACACACATTCACTTTTTCACATACACACAAACAAAAAAAGACTATGGAAAACCCAAGGGAAATTGTTTATAGCTGGCAATGAGAAAACATCTTTAAAACACAGAGAAAAACATGTAAGAGAGAGATCAGACCTTTTCTCATCAATAATGGCAACTGTAAAAGGGGGGGGTATTGCTACAGTGCTAAAAAGAACAAAACCATGTCCAAGCTAGAGTTTGACATCCCCTGAAAACATATTTGAAAAAAAAACAGCAATAACAATAACAAACGCAGATGAAATAAAACCTCCTTCAGAAATAAGAAGTGCTGAAAGAATTCATCACTAGCAGACTTGTTCTCTAAGAAATGATAATGGAGGTGCTTGGGGCAAAGGGAAAGAGGCACCAGATACACATCTGGGTCTGCACAGATGACAGAAGTACACTGGAAATGATAAAAATATATGAAGGTAGAAAGTCTTATCTTTCTTTTACTTGAGAATTTCAGTCTGGGATATAATTGTTTGCAGTCAATAACTCTGCATGGTGTTGTAATGGGCCAGGCAGAAGTAAAAGGGGTCCACTGGGAAAATCTTTCAGTTGAAGAGGTCAGAGCAAAGACTTCAGCATGAGAAGCTCATGGGTTTCAACTGAAGGGAGTAAATTGAATATATGCTGAAAAAATACATCTTAAAAACACATTTGTATCTTATTTTTAAACAGAGCTCTGATAACCCAGAAAGACAATCAATAAAATTTAACAATGCTCTAAAGATTTGAACAGAATCTTCACCAAATAAGATATACAGATGGATACCATGCTAGTACTTAAGAAATTGTTCAATAGCAATGGGCTTTTTTTTTGAGTTTGGAAATCTAATTGAAAACCACAATGATCTATCTTCTCACGTCACTAATAGAGTCTATTTTAAATGCTGGCTAGGGCCCAGAGGAGTTGATACTTATATATGTTTCTGTATCTGAGTTGGGGTTTCTATTGCTGTGATAAAATGGCAAAACCAAAAGCAAATTGGGAAAGGAGATGATTTATCTCAATTCACAGTTCTACTTTAGAGTCCATTTCAGAAGGAGGTCAGGGTAGAAACTTAAGGCAGGAACCTGGAGGCAGGAGCTGAAGCAGAGGTCCTAGAGGGCTGCTGCTTCTCATGGCTTGCACAGCTGGCTTTCTTATAGAACCCAGGACCACCAGGCCAGAGATGGCACCACATACAATAGCCTGGGCCCTCCCACATCAATCATCAAGCAAGAAAATGCACTGCAGACTAATCTTATAGAGTGGTTTTCTCAATTGAGGTTCTTTTTTTTCCCCAAATGACTCCACTTTGTATCATGTTAAAACAAAAATGAGCAGCTTATCCTGGTAGAATGCAAAGTGCTGAACCACTTTGGAGAAGTTTGGTTATTTCTTCAAAAGCAAAACATACACTTACAAAATGGCCTCAAAATGGCTGTGTTCCGAAATATTTATCTAAGAGGTAGGAGGGAATCTTTGTATACAAAGTTGTACTTATGTATTCGTAGCAGCTGTATTTGTACTAGTTAAAACTGGAAACATCCCAAGCACCCATCAAGAGTGAATAAATTAGTGTTACATACAATGTAAATGTAACAATAAAAAGAATAAACTTTAAAAAGTACAGTGCACTAGGTTAATTAAAGAATAATTATGTTGGGTGCAAGGAGTTATATGATCCTTTCCCAAAGAGTATGGACTGTGTGAATCCACTGAATAACACTTTAGATAATGAAACTAATTCCTAGAACATAAAGCAGATCAATCAATTGCCTGGAGAGGGGGTCATAGAGAGGTGGGAGAGATACATGGTAATAACAGAGAGACTTGAAGATGATGGGCATAGTTAGCGTCTTGATTACATGATGCTTCCAGAGTGTATGCATTTGCCAAAGCTCACCAAATTGTAGTCACATGTTTAGGCAGTGCTAACAACAGATATCCAGGTTTTGGACATTCTAGGCAGGTACTCTAGTACCAAACTCCCCTCTTTCAGTTTGTATTATTTAAATAAGCACAATCTTGAGCTTTGTCTTTCTTTCTTTCTTTTTTTTTTTCCAGAGCTGAGGACCGAACCCAGGGCCTTGCGCTTGGTAGGCAAGCGCTCTACCACTGAGCTAAATCCCCAACCCCTAGTCTTGAGCTTTGTGCAAGGTGACAAATGTGGGTCTACTTTCATTTTTCTACATACAGACTGCCAGTTAGACCAGCATCATTCATTGAAGATGCTTTCTTTTCCCCCTTGTATATTTTTGGCTTCTTTGTCAAAGATCAAGTGTCCATAAGTGTGTGGTTTTATGCCTGTCTCTGAACCAACACTATTGTTCTGTAGTATAGCTTGAGGTCAGGGATGGTGATTATCCCAGAAATTCTTTTATTGTTAAAAATTCTTTTTGCTATTCTGGTTTTTGTTCTTTTCTAGATGAATTGTGAATTGCTCTTTCAATGTCTTTGAAGAACTGTGTTGGGATTTTGGTGGGGATTGTGTTGAATCTCTA